>NC_079159.1:126738676-127338676 GCF_947563725.1 Argiope bruennichi
CTCTTGGAATGATGAAGAAAACTGGCTAAAATAAATTAAAAATTATATATATATAAAAATGTATGTCATCTTCGAGTATCGAACTGAAGACCTGCAAAACTAAGAGCGACACTGTGACAATCCAGCTACCAAGCCTCGTAACCCGTGGGCTTCTGAAGGGTCTAAGAGTTTTATTACGACTGTCCAGTAAAATTTTAAATACGGTGTCAATCTTTTCTAAAAGCACAATGCTAAGAATACGAATGAATTCTGAGCATATGCGTGAACTTCACTCGTAAAATTTCGAATAAATATAGAAATATTTTGATATTAAATACTATTTTTGACTTATATGATTTATAATTGTTCAATTTATCTCTTGGAATGATGAAGAAAACTGTCTAAAATAAATTAAAAATTCTATATATATAAAAATGTATGTCGGCTTCGAGTATCGAACTGAAGACCTGCAAATCTAAGCGCTAAACTCTGACGATGCAGCTACCAAGCCTCGTAATACGTGGGCTTCTGAAGGGCCTAAGAGTCTTATTACGACTGTCCATTAAAATTTTAAATACGGTGTCAATCTGGTCTAAAAGCACAACGCTAAGAATACGAATGAATTCTGCGCATGTGCGTGAACTTCACTCGTAAAATTTCGAATAAATATAGAAATATTTTGATATTAACCCTCTAAGGGTTCCACACGTATTTCGACGTAGCCCCATAGATGTCTTTAAAGTGCACTGCACGCATTTTAACGTAGGGTAACGAACGATGCAAATTGGTTCTGCACGGAAAATCACGTAGGGGGCATACTGAACCGAAAATGGTGTCGACGTATTTTAACGTATTTCTTTCCCCCTACAAGTTTCGACATCTTGATGAATTGGAGGGGAGACAACACAATGAAGTTTTACGGCCATTTATGGATGTCGCTGGATCTGAGGGCCCGAAGATTGCTTTAGGCATAGGGCATTGTGATGGTGTCGGCGTTAGGGAGGAACGAAAGCTCGTTCAAGAAAAGAGGAACATGAATTTTTCCCCAAATGTGTGTCCCTTAATGCTCTATGTGGACTTAGATTTAAATTACATTTGGCTTCAATAGTATTTCTTTGATATAGCTTATTTGATCGAAATGTTGTTTTAAAGTTCCATTAAAGTATTTTTCAAAATGCAGTTTTATCCTCACTTATGATTAAACATCGCATTTAATTATTAGGAACTCGGAGGGATATATTTGAAAAATCGCCCTATATATATAGTTAATACATTAAATATATTTCTCATTCTTAGTTCAACTATTTTTATAATGCAAATTTATATTTTTTACACTAATCTCTACCTCCAATTATTTTTCTTCGTTCAAAGTAAACAGATAAACTGAATTTTGTGTTTTAAAACAGTCGTAAATTTCAAAAACATAATAAAGATATTATTATATTGTTTCTCTTTTCAGATTTACATCGTATAAAAATATCGAATTGTGTGTCCGAATTTTTATAATGCGACTCCTTTTTAAAGTTCCTTAACGAACTGAATAAAATAATTTCTTTCAAAGTCGTAAAAGAAACAACAAAAAGATCTTTTAAAAAATTATTTCTATTCTGAAAGATATTATTATTAGTTTAGTTTTTAATATTTAGTTAGGTATTAATATTAGTTTAGTTGTTAATGATTAGTTACAAGTATTTATACCTTGATGTAGATGAAAACAAATAGCAAAATAAATTGAATCAAATGTTTGAATAATTTTGTTAGGAACATTAAGACACTGATAACATCGTAAAAGTCTTTAACACAGCAAATTATCTTAAGATTTTTTTTTTCTTTATCAAAGAAGATATATTTCTTAGATAAAGTAATAGATTTATAAAATCTAAAAAAATAGGAATTTCAAAAATTCTATATTTATTTTACAGTACTTTGAAGCTTTTTTTTTTTTTGTTAATATGCTAATGAAAATTCTTCATTAAAGCTTAAAATCTGAGTGGATAAATGAGATAGCTTTTGATGAATCTTGTGCAAAGTGCAGCAAGATTTTTAATTACATGTTTTTAAGGACGTTCTAATGCAAAATAATGCAGATAAATGCTTCAATGGTGCACGGACAATAAATTATTTTTGAATATTTAAAAGTGTAACATTCATAGTTATGCCCTGAAATCATAACCTGTTATTTACTCGTGTAAAATAAAGGATTATACATTACTTCACACAGATTTTGTTATGGGAGTGTTACTTATGGAACAAAATTTCATAAACTGCACACATTGGGGCAGGATCAACCTTAAAAGTTGCGGGGTCCAAACTAGAAAACAAATTTTATCAATACTTTATTATTATTATTATTATTAAAAGCAATCTAAGGATTTGCAATCAAGGTAAAGATCAATGCTATTATTTACCTCTCTACTTTCTCCTATGCATATGCTTATGAGTGCAGCGGTATCCGCATTTCTTTAGAATAGAATCAAGTATAAATTAGGTACGTCTTCCTATCCTTTTAGATTGGAGCAAAAATTCGATACATATTTGTAATAATGATGTCAAAGCAAAGAACCAAATTTCATTTATCTATTTTTTGTAATTTTAAATGATTAATCAAACACTCACGAATAGACAGACTTACGGATAATTAATCCTTTTACAAATTATATTTAAAAAAATTAATATAAATCTACATTTTGATAAAATTGCATGATACATTTAACTGATCTAGTCGCTTTTGTTTTGGGGTATCATACTCACGCATTCACGGTCAGATAGATTTTCCATCAGCCAGTTTCATCTAATATTTGAGATAAGATTACATTTAAGTTAATTGCAATTAATTTATGAAAATTGCAATACGTTGCCGTACGAGACAGAAAGAATTTAAAAGTTATCCCAAATGTTTTGCATGGAATGATTCCAAGGGTACATGCTCTGCCTTTTTAACCCTAGCTATTGAATTGAGAGGAGGTCAAAAAAGGTTAATAAAGGGATTTAAATGGTTGAAAAAAGTGGATAAGGCATATCCAGTATGCTGTATTAATCTGAAATTTAAGAAACAATTGTTTGTTTTTTAAGTCAATTATATAAATAAATACTTGTTATGCAAATTTTCCAAACATTTTAACAAGTTTCTAAAAAAGGCTGAATTTTTTAATCTACGTTATTACGTTTAAATATTACACATTTTTAATTCTTAATCTGCTTTTTAATGTTTATAAAAGTTGCATTTAGTTTCCATGCATGTTTCTTAATACATTTAAAATCCAATGTCTATTGCTTTTAGAATCTCAAATGTGTTTAACTTTTAAATTCCCAGTCCACATTACAATATTTTCATAGTTCGGTGATAAAAAAAATTTTTTTTTAATGTTCCTTTTGTATAAAATTCTATTTAATCGGATTTTTTTTTTCTGTGGTGAACATTTACTTTAAATAAATAAATATATAAAAGTCTACTGACTATGTTACAAACCTTGGATACTTTCAAATCCGCTAATAACTAGATTTCCGAATGATTTCAAAATTTCACCCACGTATATATATAATTCCAATCAGCGCCAACTTCAACCACAAGACCAATTTCATTAATCTTTGCTTTATATGAGAGCTTATAAGCATAGATACATCATAAAACATAGCATGTCCCTCATCACCTTCCTTCAAGAAAAATATTATATATATATATATATATCTTCGATATATTCACTAGATTCGTCACATGGCGGCAATTTAAAATTATTTCCAAAACCTTTCGGTGCTTAAGCTGCTCCAACCGATTCTGCCAATTTTTATTTCATATTAAAACTTTTGTCCATTAGATATGTCATCGATGATCGCTTGCTCTCTATGATTTCCCAATTTCAAAATAATAATAATAATAATAAACGTCTGTGGATGATATTGTGGGTGGATACTATTTGTTTTCTTTCAGCATTTCTTTATAATTCCGTTTCTCTGAGTGCTGGAAAATATATGAATATAGAATTTCTGAAACTTGCGAATAAATTTTTTACATCAAATTTTGGTGATAAATTTGCAAAAACCAGGTGTGTGATACGTGCAATTTTTAAATATCGTACAGTAGCAGATATCTTGAATTAATAAGTTTAAAACTGGTTGAATGAAAAGTATCAAACTAGTTTTTCAGATTAGACGAAAATTAGAAAAAACATTTATGTATATTGTATTTTTTTAAAGAAAATTTTAAGCGTTATAAACATATTGAAATTTATGAGTAATAATATACTCCTGCATAATATCTTAAAAGAATTGTTTGTTTGTTTTAGCTGCCTTTGAATGTTTTTGAAAATGACAATTTCATTGAATGTGAACACAAAATGGTGGAAATAGATGAGGGAAAAAATAGAAATAAATGTTGATTGTTTTAAATTTCACTAACTCTTTAAAATCACTAGAACAGTATACAACTTCAAAAATAAATTCTAAATAAAAACATTTGATGTGCATTTACACTGGCACAATTTATAAGGTTTTAAATTGTATATTTCATTATTTTGAATCACTTAAAAACGAAGATGTCATTATTTTTCAATAAAAAATAATGATTATAAACAATATTGAATTCTGATAAAACTGCTACGAGATGTTTCAGGGCCTGGATAACTAATACCTAGGTAGTCAATTATGTGGCTCTAAAATAATATATTTTTTCAGCTGTCCAACCAATTTGCTGATTTGCACTCAAAAATTGTATGTTTTATTATAATAGAAGATGATGCCATTTCTTCTAAAATATAATACATCAGCTCTTTATTGTTATTTAGGCATTTCAGATTAACAGAACTATTTATGATTAGTTCTAATTTTAGACTTATGCTACCGCGTTGCAAATGTTATTGCTCGATACAAAAATATTACAATGATTTATTTAAAAGAATAATAAGGAAATAGGAAGAAAATTTTATCCTACATTGACTGCTCTCTCTCTCTTTATATATATATATACTAGCTGACCCGGCAAACGTTGTTTTGCCATATAAATAATTTCCTAGTAATTTCTAGTGTAGACAAAAAATAGCTTACTTATTGTAAGTATGTATGTATGTTAGAATGTGTATATTGTATGTATGTAAGAATGTGGTATATGCGTGAAATAAGCATGGAGCGCTGTGAACGATGAGGGAATATAAAAATAACAAAAGGCAAACATTATTTTTAAGTTATTATAATTTATTCCTTAAAATTGTATATCATTAATTAAACAATTACGAGAGTAACACTATTAAACAATATCAATCTCTTAATGCTATAGCGTGAACAATATTTTTTGTTAGTCCATCTTTAGCTAACACAAACAAACTGGATGGTTTACCCACTCGAGAGCATGCCACGTATAATTGTCCGTGTGAAAAACATGGTGTTCTCAAATCTAATCCACAAACAGACATCGTTTGACCTTGGGATTTGTTGATAGTCATTGCAACTGCCAATCTAATCGGAAACTGAATACGTTTGAATTGAATTGGCACATCTATAGGTATAATAGGAATCCGTGGTATGAGTATATTTTCACCTCTGAACTTGCCATTTAAAATCCTGGCTTCGATCACGTTTTTCATTAATTTTTGAATGACTAATCGCGTACCGTTGCACAGCCGGGGCGGGTTCAAATTACGAAGCAAGATAATTGGAGATCCAACCTTTAATTGTAAATTATGCGGTGGCATGCCTGGCAAATCCAGTGAGTTCAAAAACTCTGTGGGAAAATTTACTGCTTCGATGTCGTCGCAAACTGTATCAATAGATTTATATGATACCAAGTTCCCTTTCAACAACATTTGTATCTTCAGATTTAAATTGTCAACGTCTACATTTTTTGCCGCTAAAATCGCTCTTTCTGCAAGCCACTCATGATTTATGTACTGTGTGTGTACATGGGGAAATATTTGTTCAATGAGAGTATCTTGCGAATCAGCGATTGTGCAGAAATCGGTCGGTAATTTTACGTATCCAGTTTCATCTATAGCAACTTTTCCATCACCGATATCTAAGAGTTGTTTTGAAAATGTTTCAGCGGATGGATCTTGAAGCATTTGAACGCGCATATTTATTTTTAGCTGTAATTTTTCAACATTACGCCACAATGGAGATGATTTTAAGCAAGCGTTGATCTCATCAGCGTATGTTGAACGTGGAATGACTGGAAGTGTTTGTCTGAAATCACCTGAAAGGACCAACAGAGTTCCGCCAAATAGTTTGTCACTGTTTTTAATATCTTTCAATGTCCTGTTCAACGCCTCAAGTGAATGTTTGTGTGCCATAGTACATTCATCCCAAATAATAATTTTACACCGTTTCAGCACAGTGGCCATGGACGATTGTTTCTTAATGTTGCATACTGCGTCAGGGTTATTCTGAATATTTAGTGGCAGCTTAAATACTGAATGAGCTGTTCTACCTCCATCCAATAAAGTTGCTGCAATGCCCGATGATGCAACGGCCAATGCGATGCCATTATTTGATCGTATTTCAGCAAGAATTAGCGAAATAACGAATGTTTTGCCAGTTCCACCCGGTGCATCCAAAAAGAAGAACCCACCTTGTCCAGCTGAAACTGCGAGCATAATGCGATCATAAATGGTTCTTTGTTCCTCATTCATTAGTGGGACATTGCGGGCAACAATCGCTGCCATTTCTACAGTACTGTACTGCAGTTCACGATTCATTTCAGTATTCATTAAATCAGATGCAGTTCGATTTGGCGAATTCATACCGAAATTACTAAGTGGTAAGTTGGCAATGACAATGCAAAGATCCTCAATAGCAATCAATGCTTCATTGTACATTTCGTCGCTGAATGTTATTGTTAGATCGTGGAACCGTATACGATGTTGATGCAATATATCATCAGTCATTGAATCTTTGTGATTTTCCCATAATATCTGTGCTCGGGCTGGGAAACATGTAGTCAACACTATAGCGAATAGTAGACGAATTTGTATTGCTGTACAGTTCAATGCAGCTTCAGCAAGCATGCATTCCCACTGGTTGTCGACTTCCAGCAAGCCGAGTGCAAGGCATGCATCTTTATACGTTGGATATTGTTGCCCATTCACTTTACGTATATCTTGAAATGATAATGGGCCAGTAACATTAACCAACAACAGTCGAAGATAAAAGCACTCCGTGTGTCTTGGATTGACTGTAAATAATCGCCCCAAGGCGTTTGATTTAAATAAATTGAGACATGCAGCAACTGGTGAGCCTTGCTTGCGGGGCATCCATGTTTTTGTTTGAGTCCATGTGAAATAGCGTGGTACTTGTGAATAGAGTAATGTTCGTGCAAAGGCACCAAAATCATCCGCACGATTACACAATTCAAAAAATGCAGTGAGTGTAGTTTTAGGTGGATTTATTGCACGATCAATCGCTGTCTCGTTCGTGAAAAATACACGCTGACCGTTTTCAAGATGGATGGCTAACTGAACAACTGCTGGATCCCGTTCATGAATTGGAAAACCAAAGATACGCCAAGCAGCTTCATTGGAGCTGATGTACCGACCAATTTGGTAGAGCGTTATTTCATCGTTTTTATTCACTGGAGGAGCATTCACATTAGTATTTTCCACTCTAAACACAGCCATATCACTGCCTTTATGGACATACTTGCAAATGTATTTGATGCTCTTCACAGAACTGCAGAACTCAACATTAATATGAGCATTATATGTCTTGCTCAGCAGAGGCGAATATGGCACCACCCAACGATTGTCAATATCAATGTCTGTGTTGATGATATTTTTAATAAATGACTGTCCGCCATTTTCAGGATTTCTTCGACGATATATTGGGTATCCGTCGACATTTGTGACCGTATCATTGGTAAAATCTTTAGGGAAATTTTTAGTACATTTCCCATCAGCCATGCAAGGCGATGAACTATTAAGAGTACCACATGGACCATGAATCATGTTTGTTGTAACAATATCAAACAGCAGTTGGTCAGTGGATAGATCTGGAATTTCCGCAGAAATGATACTATCGATTTCTTCAGGACGGATTTTGTCGATGAACCAAACCAAAATGTGTGCATGAGGTAATCCTCGCTTTTGCCACTCAACCGAATACATCCAGCAACGTGTGGGACCAAATACATGTGATTTAGTAATGAAACTTATTAAAGACTTCAACTTTTGTCTGAACACACGTGCTGTAATGTCATGGCGATGTATTGCATTTTGGCCAGGCAGTAGCAAAGATGTAATCTCTGGCCATTTTGGATTACATGTGAACGCGATAAATAAACATGGTCGTCCATATTCGCGCACGAAAGTCAGAGCATCCTGTATATATTCTTGCATATGACGTGGACTGCCTACGTACGATGATGGTAAAATGACATGGTTACCAATTTCGGCGACGTCGGCTTTGTTGTTGATAGCGTCTCGCAAATGAATGTACTCTTCCGCGCGCAGCTTTTGTTGATTATATCGTAAGTATCGTAGTCGTTCGCTCTCAATCTTCGCGTACATGTCGACCATGAATTGTTGACAAAGCTCACGACATCGTAAAATGACGTTGTCCAGGCCACGTCTAATCATTAATCGGTACGCATAATAATCCTTTGAGCTAACGTTCTTGTTTGTTTCAGCTCCTGTAATATTTGTTCATAAAAATTAATTTAAATTTATTACGTTCAATAATTTAATTGTTTTGTTAAATGATTAATGATCAAATTAATAATCAATGAAGTACCTGATACGGGATCTCGTTGTTTTATGTTTATGCAATATCCGTCTTGTCCCTTCCAGAATATTAGCGGATATTGGAGAGCGTCATATGAACGATGTGTGTCAGCAATGAACTGAAGATTATTATTTCTTCTACGAATCAGAATTTCTCGTGCAGCTGTACAATCGCCGACTATGATTCCAGCAACATCATCAACAGCGGGTGCATTGAATCTACGAATATGCTCTCCAGCTGGTGTTTTATCAGGATTAATGACGATAGCGTGATTATCGCTTTGTAATTGGTGCATATGTGATTTGAATATTTTCAACAACTCGTTGTGCTCGTTCAAAAGAGCATCTAGCTCGCTGACGATGCGCCTGGCATAAAGTGAATCAAGGTTATTATAATCACAACGTGCATTCACGCGATTGGCAAGTGCGCTTCCGGAATCCTCGCCGCCCATAAAGTAGATTTGTAAGAATTTATGTGGTTCGTTTGGCATTGGCAGCAGTGAGCCCATTTTATGATAAACTTGGCCTCTGATTTTGAATGTAGAATTGAATTGTTGACCATTTGCATTAGTATTTCGAACTATTTCTGTTGCTCCGAACGATGTCATTTGAAAGCATGAATTGAATCTTCGAATTGACTTCAGGAACACGTTAGAATCTGGATCCGTGCCGATAAGTAAGCCGTTCAATGGTTCAGGTGGTGTTTCAATTTCAGGTAGTTGCACTTTTCCTGACGCGCAACACATCCCAGCTGGCTCATTTTTGAATTTCAGAGCATGACAATGCGGACATTCCTTGTCCATAGCACCAATTACCACTTTTGAATGAGCATAATATTCAATATCGGGCTCATACTGGAATGCTAGACGCAGGAATGAATCAGATATAAATGCTCGATGTACCTGTTGTCGTTGTTGGTCATTTGTTCTTCGTCTATTGACTGTGAAACGGCGTGATTGTCGTTGTTCTAATCTTCTGACTTCATTGCGTTCAGCTCGTTTATCTTCTGATTCTTCTTGATGCAATTGCGCCATTCTGACACGTGCATCAGTATTTTGTTGCTGGATTTGTTCTTCTGTTCTTTCGGATCTGCTATTTCGCAAGTTTCGAGCTTTACTTGTACTGCGGCTCAAATCAGCCTCTTTGCGTTTTCTTGGCATTGCTCACTGTAAAAATTGAAACTATGAAAATCTTAATTGTTCAATTACATTTTTTTAATAAAATTAAATTAAAATTACATTTTTATAAGATCAACAACATTTTCGATATAAATAAAAAAAAGTATACTTACAACACAAAATCCGTTGTTTTTGGAAGCTCGTGTCACGTGACCGGAGAGGAAAAATGATTAAATTACTAAAATGGCTATTAAAAAATAAGGGTTGATCGTAGAAGGGGGAAAATTGAGGATTGTATGTATTTTTGTATGTTGTATCATAAAAAAATAGAAATTAAAAATTTTGTTTAAAAAATAAAATAAAAAATTTAGGGGTGGACTACCCCTAACATTTAAGGGGATGAAAAATAGATGTTGGCCGATTCTCATAGATACCGGATAAGCACAAAAAATTTCATCAAAATCGGTCAAGCCGTTTCGGAGGAGTATGGCAACGAAAACTGTGACACGAGAATTTTATATATTATATATATATATATATATATATATATATATATATATATATATATATATATATATATATATATATATATATATATATATAATGAAATGAGATCGAATATATAATGAAATTTTTGTTCAACGATTCTGCTGTGCAACGATTCGCAAAGTGCTATTTCAGCGATCGGGGTTGAAAAGAAACAGAAGTCTTCCCATTCACTATTCTTAGAAACCCTCTGATTTTTGTAGCCGTACAAAATAAAGGAAAGCAATAAAATTTGACTTGAATGAGCGGTAACTTGTTCCTACCCTTAGGGACTCTTGACCCCACATGACGTTTGGGGGAAAGCAAAAATTCGGCTAACGCTTTCAATGCATCTCGTTTGGAAAACCGATGCGCTTTTACAATACATTACTAGTCTGGTGTCACTCGCTTTTCAGAAGTTTCACACGTAAAATGAAACCACCCAGAGGGTTAAATACTATTTTTGACTTATATGATTTATAATGATTGAATTTATCTCTTGGAATGATGAAGAAAACTGTCTGAAATAAATTAAAAATTCTATATATATAAAAATGTATGTCGGCTTCGAGTATCGAACTGAAGACCTGCAAAACTAAGCGCTACACTAAGCCGATCCAGCCACCAAGCCTCGTAACCTTAAAGCTTCTGAAGGGTATAAGAATCAAATTACGAATGTAAAGTAAAATTTTAAATACGGTGTCAATCTGGTCTAAAAGCACAATGCTAAGAATACGAATGAATTCTGCGCATGTGCGTGATCTTGACTCGTAAAATTTCGAATAAATATAGAAATATTTTGATATTAAATACTATTTTTGACATATATGATTTATAATTATTCAATTTATCTCTTGGAATGATGAAGAATACTGGCTAAAATAAATTAAAAATTATATATATATAAAAATGTATATCGGCTTCGAGTATCGAACTGAAGACCTGCAGAACTAAGCGGAACACTCTGCCGATCCGGCCACCAAGCCTCGTAACCTTAGAGCTTCTGAGAATCTCATTACGAATGTCCAGTAAAATTTTAAATACGGTGTCAATCTAGTCTAAACGCACAATGCTAAGAATACGAATGAACTTTCCGCATGTGCGTGAAGTTGACTCGTAAAATTTCGAATAAATATAGAAATATTTTGATATTAAATACTATTTTTGACTTATATGATTGAGAATTATTCAATTTATCTCTTGGAATGATGAAGAAAACTGGCAAAAATAAATTAAAATTTATATATATATAAAAATGTATGTAGGCTTCGAGTATCGAACTGAAGACCTGCAAAACTAAGCGCTACACTAAGCCGATCCAGCCACCAAGATTCGTAACCTTAGAGCTTCTGAAGGGTATAAGAATCTCATTACGAATGTCCAGTAAAATTTTAAATACGTTGTCAATCTGGAGTAAAAGCACAATGCTAAGAATACGAATGAATTCTGCGCATGTGCGTGAACTTGACTCGTAAAATTTCGAATAAATATAGAAATATTTTGATATGAAATACTATTTTTGACGAATATGATTTATACTTATTCAATTTATCTCTTGGAATGATGAAGAAAACTGGCTAAAATAAATTAAAAATTATATATATATAAAAATGTATGTCGGCTTCGAGTATCGAACCGAAGACCTGCAAAACTAAGCGCTACACTCTGAAGATCCAGCTACAAAGCCTCGTAACCCGTTGTCTTCTGAAGGGTCTAAGAGTCTCATTAGGACTGTCCATTAAAATTTTAAATACGGTGTCAATCTGGTCTAAAAGCACAATGCTAAGAATACGAATGAATTCTGCGCATGTGCGTGAACTTGACTCGTAAAATGTCGAATAAATATAGAAATATTTTGATATCAAAAACTGATTTTGACGAATATGATTTGGAATTATTCAATTTATCTCTAGGAATGATGGAGAAAATTAGCTAAAATAAATTTAAAAAATAACAGAAAAATATATAAAAATATTTGTCGGCTTCGAGTTTCGAACTGAAGACCTGCAAAACTAAGCGCTACACTAAGCCGATCCAGCCACCAAGCCTCGTAACCTTAGAGCTTTTGAAGGGTATAAGAATCTCATTACAAATGTCCAGTAAAATTTTAAAAACGGTGTCAATCTGTTATAAAAGAACAATGCTAAGAATACGAATGAATTCTGCGCATGTGCGTGAACTTGACTCGTAAAAGTTCGAATAAATATAGAAATATTTTTATATTAAATACTATTTTTGACGTATATGATTTCGAATTATTCAATTTATCTCTAGAAATGATCGTGAAAACTAGCTAAAATAAATTTAAAAAATAAAAGAAAAATATATAAAAATATTTGTCGGCTTCGAGTTTCGAACTGAAGACCTGCAAAACTAAGCGCTACACTAAGCCGATCCAGCCACCAAGCCTCGTAACCTTAGAGCTTTTGAAGGGTATAAGAATCTCATTACAAATGTCCAGTAAAATTTTAAAAACGGTGTCAATCTGTTATAAAAGAACAATGCTAAGAATACGAATGAATTCTGCGCATGTGCGTGAACTTGACTCGTAAAAGTTCGAATAAATATAGAAATATTTTGATAATAAATACTATTTTTGACTTATATGATTTAGAATAATTCAATTTATCTCTTGGAATGATAAAGAAAACTGGCTAAAATAAATTAAAAATTATATATATATAAAAATGTATGTCATCTTCGAGTATCGAACTGAAGACCTGCAAAACTAAGAGCGACACTGTGACAATCCAGCTACCAAGCCTCGTAACCCGTGGGCTTCTGAAGGGTCTAAGAGTTTTATTACGACTGTCCAGTAAAATTTTAAATACGGTGTCAATCTTTTCTAAAAGCGCAATGCTAAGAATACGAATGAATTCTGCGCATGTGCGTGAAGTTGACTCGTAAAATTTCGAATAAATACAGAAATATTTTGATATTAAATACTATTTTTGACGAATATGATTTGGAATTATTCAATTTATCTCTAGGAATGATCTTGAAAACTAACTAAAATAAATTAAAGAAATTAAAGAAAAATATATAAAACTTTTTGTCGGCGTCGAGCCTCGAACTAAAGACCTGCAAAACTAAGCGGAACACTCTGCCGATCCAGCTACGAAGCCTCGTAACCTTAGAGCTTCTGAAGGGTATAAGAATCTCATTACGAATGTCCAGTAAAGTTTTAAATACGGTGTCAATCTGGTCTAAAAGCCAATGCTAAAAATACGAATGAATTCTGCGCATGTGCGTGAACTTGACTCGTAAAATTTCGAATAAATATAGAATAATTTTTATATTAAAAACTATTTTTGACTTATATGATTTATAATTATTCAATTTATCTCTTGGAATGATGAAGAAAACTGGCTAAAATAAATTAAAAATTATATATATATATATAAATGTATGTCGGCTTCGAGTATCGAACTGAAGACCTGCAAAACTAAGAGCTACACTCTGACGATCCACGTACCAAGCATCGTAGCCTGAGAGCTTCCGAAGGGTCTAAGAATCTCATTGCGACTGTCCAGTAAAATTTTAAATACGGTGTCAATCTGGTCTAAAAGCACAATGCTAAGAATACGAATGAGTTCTGCGCATGTGCGGGAAATTGACTCGCAAAATTTCGAATAAATATAGAAATATTTTGATATTAAATACTATTTTTGACGTATATGATTTGGAATTATTCAATTTATCTCTAGGAATGATGGAGAAAATTGGCTAAAATAAATTTTAACAAAATAAATATATAAATATTCGTTGTTTTTCATCCTCGAACTGAAGACCTGCAAAACAAAGCGGAACACTCTACCCATCCAGCCACCAAGGCTCGTATTCTGACAGCTTCTGAAGGGTCTAAGAATCTCATTACGAATGTCCAGTAAAATTTTAAGTTCGGTGTCAATCTGGTGTACAAGCACAATACTAAGAATACGAATGAATTCAGCGCATGTGCGTGAACATGACTTGTAAAATTTCGAATAAATATAGAAATGTTTGGATATTAAATTCTATTTTTGACGTATATGATTTGGAATTATTCATTTTATCTCTAGGAATGATGGAGAAAACTAGCTAAAATAAATTTAAAGAAAAAATATTTGTCGGCTTCGAGCCTCGAACTGAAGACCTGCAAAACTAAGCGGAACACTCTACCCATCCAGCCACCACGCCTCGTATCCTCAGAGCTTATGAAGGGTCTAAGAATCTCATTACGAATGTCCAGTAAAATTTTAAATACGGTGTCAATCTGGTCGAAAAGAACAATGCTAAGAATACTAATGAATTCTGCGCATGTGCGGGAAATTTACTCGCAAAATTTCGAATAAATATAGAAATATTTGGATATTAAATTCTATTTTTGACGTATATGATTTGGAATTATACAATTTATCTTTAGGAATGATGGAGAAAACTGGCTACAATAAATTTAAAATGTATATATATATATAAACTAGCTGACCCGGCAAACGTTGTTTTGCCATATAAATAATTTCCTAGTAATTTCTAGTGTAGACAAAAAATAGCTTACTTATTGTAAGTATGTATGTATGTTAGAATGTGGTATATGCGTGAAATAAGCATGGAGCGCTGTGAACGATGAGGGAATATAAAAATAACAAAAGGCAAACATTATTTTTAAGTTATTATAATTTATTCCTTAAAATTGTATATCATTAATTAAACAATTACGAGAGTAACACTATTAAACAATATCAATCTCTTAATGCTATAGCGTGAACAATATTTTTTGTTAGTCCATCTTTAGCTAACACAAACAAACTGGATGGTTTACCCACTCGAGAGCATGCCACGTATAATTGTCCGTGTGAAAAACATGGTGTTCTCAAATCTAATCCACAAACAGACATCGTTTGACCTTGGGATTTGTTGATAGTCATTGCAACTGCCAATCTAATCGGAAACTGAATACGTTTGAATTGAATTGGCACATCTATAGGTATAATAGGAATCCGTGGTATGAGTATATTTTCACCTCTGAACTTGCCATTTAAAATCCTGGCTTCGATCACGTTTTTCATTAATTTTTGAATGACTAATCGCGTACCGTTGCACAGCCGGGGCGGGTTCAAATTACGAAGCAAGATAATTGGAGATCCAACCTTTAATTGTAAATTATGCGGTGGCATGCCTGGCAAATCCAGTGAGTTCAAAAACTCTGTGGGAAAATTTACTGCTTCGATGTCGTCGCAAACTGTATCAATAGATTTATATGATACCAAGTTCCCTTTCAACAACATTTGTATCTTCAGATTTAAATTGTCAACGTCTACATTTTTTGCCGCTAAAATCGCTCTTTCTGCAAGCCACTCATGATTTATGTACTGTGTGTGTACATCGGGAAATTTTTGTTCAATGAGAGTATCTTGCGAATCAGCGATTGTGCAGAAATCGGTCGGTAATTTTACGTATCCAGTTTCATCTGTAGCAACTTTTCCATCACCGATATCTAAGAGTTGTTTTGAAAATGTTTCAGCGGATGGATCTTGAAGCATTTGAACGCGCATATTTATTTTTAGCTGTAATTTTTCAACATTACGCCACAATGGAGATGATTTTAAGCAAGCGTTGATCTCATCAGCGTATGTTGAACGTGGAATGACTGGAAGTGTTTGTCTGAAATCACCTGAAAGGACCAACAGAGTTCCGCCAAATAGTTTGTCACTGTTTTTAATATCTTTCAATGTCCTGTTCAACGCCTCAAGTGAATGTTTGTGTGCCATAGTACATTCATCCCAAATAATAATTTTACACCGTTTCAGCACAGTGGCCATGGACGATTGTTTCTTAATGTTGCATACTGCGTCAGGGTTATTCTGAATATTTAGTGGCAGCTTAAATACTGAATGAGCTGTTCTACCTCCATCCAATAAAGTTGCTGCAATGCCCGATGATGCAACGGCCAATGCGATGCCATTATTTGATCGTATTTCAGCAAGAATTAGCGAAATAACGAATGTTTTGCCAGTTCCACCCGGTGCATCCAAAAAGAAGAACCCACCTTGTCCAGCTGAAACTGCGAGCATAATGCGATCATAAATGGTTCTTTGTTCCTCATTCATTAGTGGGACATTGCGGGCAACAATCGCTGCCATTTCTACAGTACTGTACTGCAGTTCACGATTCATTTCAGTATTCATTAAATCAGATGTAGTTCGATTTGGCGAATTCATACCGAAATTACTAAGTGGTAAGTTGGCAATGACAATGCAAAGATCCTCAATAGCAATCAATGCTTCATTGTACATTTCGTCGCTGAATGTTATGGTTAGATCGTGGCACCGTATACGATGTTGATGCAATATATCATCAGTCATTGAATCTTTGTGATTTTCCCATAATATCTGTGCTCGGGCTGGGAAACATGTAGTCAACACTATAGCGAATAGTAGACGAATTTGTATTGCTGTACAGTTCAATGCAGCTTCAGCAAGCATGCATTCCCACTGGTTGTCGTCTTCCAGCAAGCCGAGTGCAAGGCATGCATCTTTATACGTTGGATATTGTTGCCCATTCACTTTACGTATATCTTGAAATGATAATGGGCCAGTAACATTAACCAACAACAGTCGAAGATAAAAGCACTCCGTGTGTCTTGGATTGACTGTAAATAATCGCCCCAAGGCGTTTGATTTAAATAAATTGAGACATGCAGCAACTGGTGAGCCTTGCTTGCGGGGCATCCATGTTTTTGTTTGAGTCCATGTGAAATAGCGTGGTACTTGTGAATAGAGTAATGTTCGTGCAAAGGCACCAAAATCATCCGCACGATTACACAATTCAAAAAATGCAGTGAATGTAGTTTTAGGTGGATTTATTGCACGATCAATCGCTGTCTTGTTCGTGAAAAATGCACGCTGACCGTTTTCAAGATGGATGGCTAACTGAACAACTGCTGGATACCGTTCATGAATTGGAAAACCAAAGATACGCCAAGCAGCTTCATTGGAGCTGATGTACCGACCAATTTGGTAGAGCGTTATTTCATCGTTTTTATTCACTGGAGGAGCATTCACATTAGTATTTTCCACTCTAAACACAGCCATATCACTGCCTTTATGGACATACTTGCAAATGTATTTGATGCTCTTCACAGAACTGCAGAACTCAACATTAATATGAGCATTATATGTCTTGCTCAGCAGAGGCGAATATGGCACCACCCAACGATTGTCAATATCAATGTCTGTGTTGATGATATTTTTAATAAATGACTGTCCGCCATTTTCAGGATTTCTTCGACGATATATTGGGTATCCGTCGACATTTGTGACCGTATCATTGGTAAAATCTTTAGGGAAATTTTTAGTACATTTTCCATCAGCCATGGAAGGCGATGAACTATTAAGAGTACCACATGGACCATGAATCATGTTTGTTGTAACAATATCAAACAGCAGTTGGTCAGTGGATGGATCTGGAATTTCCGCAGAAATGATACTATCGATTTCTTCAGGACGGATTTTGTCGATGAACCAAACCAAAATGTGTGCATGAGGTAATCCTCGCTTTTGCCACTCAACCGAATACATCCAGCAACGTGTGGGACCAAATACATGTGATTTAGTAATGAAACTTATTAAAGACTTCAACTTTTGTCTGACCACACGTGCTGTAATGTCATGGCAATGTATTGCATTTTGGCCAGGCAGTAGCAAAGATGTAATCTCTGGCCATTTTGGATTACATGTGAACGTGATAAATAAACATGGTCGTCCATATTCGCGCACGAAAGTCAGAGCATCCTGTATATATTCTTGCATATGACGTGGACTGCCTACGTACGATGATGGTAAAATGACATGGTTACCAATTTCGGCGACGTCGGCGTTGTTGTTGATAGCGTCTCGCAAATGAATGTACTCTTCCGCGCGCAGCTTTTGTTGATTATATCGTAAGTATCGTAGTCGTTCGCTCTCAATCTTCGCGTACATGTCGACCATGAATTGTTGACAAAGCTCACGACATCGTAAAATGACGTTGTCCAGGCCACGTCTAATCATTAATCGGTACGCATAATAATCCTTTGAGCTAACGTTCTTGTTTGTTTCAGCTCCTGTAATATTTGTTCATAAAAATTAATTTAAATTTATTACGTTCAATAATTTAATTGTTTTGTTAAATGATTAATGATCAAATTAATAATCAATGAAGTACCTGATACGGGATCTCGTTGTTTTATGTTTATGCAATATCCGTCTTGTCCCTTCCAGAATATTAGCGGATATTGGAGAGCGTCATATGAACGATGTGTGTCAGCAATGAACTGAAGATTATTATTTCTTCTACGAATCAGAATTTCTCGTGCAGCTGTACAATCGCCAACCATGATTCCAGCAACATCATCAACAACGGGTGCATTGAATCTACGAATATGCTCTCCAGCTGGTGTTTTATCAGGATTAATGACGATAGCGTGATTATCGCTTTGTAATTGGTGCATATGTGATTTGAATATTTTCAACAACTCGTTGTGCTCGTTCAAAAGAGCATCTAGCTCGCTGACGATGCGCCTGGCATAAAGTGAATCAAGGTTATTATAATCACAACGTGCATTCACGCGATTGGCAAGTGCGCTTCCGGAATCCTCGCCGCCCATAAAGTAGATTTGTAAGAATTTATGTGGTTCGTTTGGCATTGGCAGCAGTGAGCCCATTTTATGATAAACTTGGCCTCTGATTTTGAATGTAGAATTGAATTGTTGACCATTTGCATTAGTATTTCGAACTATTTCTGTTGCTCCGAACGATGTCATTTGAAAGCATGAATTGAATCTTCGAATTGACTTCAGGAACACGTTAGAATCTGGATCCTTGCCGATAAGTAAGCCGTTCAATGGTTCAGGTGGTGTTTCAATTTCAGGTAGTTGCACTTTTCCTGATGCGCAACACATCCCAGCTGGCTCATTTTTGAATTTCAGAGCATGACAATGCTGACATTCCTTGTCCATAGCACCAATTACCACTTTTGAATGAGCATAATATTCAATATCGGGCTCATACTGGAATGCTAGACGCAGGAATGAATCAGATATAAATGCTCGATGTACCTGTTGTCGTTGTTGGTCATTTGTTCTTCGTCTATTGACTGTGAAACGGCGTGATTGTCGTTGTTCTAATCTTCTGACTTCATTGCGTTCAGCTCGTGTATCTTCTGGCTCTTCTCGATGCAATTGCGCCATTCTGACACGTGCATGAGTATTTTGTTGCTGGATTTGTTCTTCTGTTCTTTCGGATCTGCTATTTCGCAAGTTTCGAGCTTTACTTGTACTGCGGCTCAAATCAGCCCCTTTGCGTTTTCTTGGCATTGCTCACTGTAAAAATTGAAACTATGAAAATCTTAATTGTTCAATTACATTTTTTTAATAAAATTAAATTAAAATTACATTTTTATAAGATCAACAACATTTTCGATATAAATAAAAAAAAGTATACTTACAACACAAAATCCGTTGTTATTGGAAGCTCGTGTCACGTGTTGAGTACTTTTGAGGTTATAAAATCACTTGATTAACTAATCGTACACTCAAAATTGATAATTTAATTATTATTGATAAAATAGGAATGATTAAAAGTTAATATGAGAGTTACACTGAGATAGCAAAATAATAATTGTCAACGTTACTACTACACTTGATGCATAAACAATAATGATGGCCGACAACTGTGTAGGGAGTGAGAAAGAAAGGAGACCGGCTTCGTTCTCATCCCTACTCCGTGCTGTTTACTGGGTCAGAAGTGACACCTGTAGACATCTGGCGGGGATAACTAATTAAATGACGATTGATCAGTTTTCGACCGGAGAGGAAAAATGATTAAATTACTAAAATGGCTATTAAAAAATAAGGGTGGATCGTAGAAGGGGGAAAATTGAGGATTGTATGTATTTTTGTATGTTGTATCATAAAAAAATAGAAATTAAAAATTTTGTCTAAAAAATAAAAATAAAAAAAATTAGAGGTGGACTACCCCTAACATTTAGGGGGATGAAAAATAGATGTTGGCCGATTCTCATAGATACCGGATAAGCACAAAAAATTTCATCAAAATCGGTCAAGCCGTTTCGGAGGAGTATGGCAACGAAAACCGTGACACGAGAATTTTATATATTAGATATTCGTCGCCTTTGAGCTTTAAACTGAAGACCTGCAAAACTAAGCGCTACACTCTGCCGATCCAGCCACTAAGCCTCGTATCCTTAGAGCTTCTGAAGGGTATAAGAATCTCATTACGAATGTCCAGGAAAATTTTAAATACGGTGTCAATCTGGTCGAAAAGCACAATGCTAAGAATACTAATGAATTCTGCGCATGTGCGTGAAGTTGACTCGTAAAATTTCCAATAAATATAGAAATATTTTGATATCAAATTCTATTTTTGACGTATATGATTTAGAATTATTCAATTTATCTCTAGGAATGATAGAGAAAACTAGCTAAAATAAATTAAAAAAAAAAGAAAAATATATAAAAATATTTGTCGGATTCGAGCCTCGAACTGAAGACCTGGAAAATTAAGCGGGACACTCTACCGATCCAGCCACCAAGCCTCGTATCCTGACAGCTTCTGAAGGGTCTAAGAATCTCATTACGAATGTCCAGTAAAATTTTAAGTACGGTGTCAATCTGGTCTACAAGCACAATACAAAGAATACGAATGAATTCTGCGCATGTGCGTGAACATGACTTGTAAATCTTCGAATAAATATACAAATAGTTTTATATTAAATACTGTTTTTGACGTATATGATTTGGAATTATTCAACTTATCTCTATTAATGATGTAGAAAACTAGCTAAAATAAATTTAAAAAAAAGAATAATATATAAAAATATTTGTCGGCTTCGAGCCTCGAACTGAAGACCTGCAAAACTAATTGAACACTCTGCCGATCCAGCCACCAAGCCTCTTAACCTGAGAGCTTCTGAAGGGTCTAAGAATCTCATTAAGATTGTCAAGTAAAATTTTAAATACCGTGTCAATCCGGTCTAAAAGCACATAATAAGAATACGAATGAATTCTGCGCATGTGCGTGAACTTGACTCGTAAAATTTCGAATAAATATAGAAATATTTGGATATTAAATTCTATTTTTGACGTATATGATTTACAATTATTCAACTTATCTCTAGGAATGATGAAGAAAACTGGCTAAAATAAATTTTTTTTAAAAAAAAGAAAAATATAAATATTTGTCTGCTTCGAGCCTCCAACTGAGGACCTGCAATACTAGGCGCTACTCTCTGCCGATTCAGCCACCAAGCCTAGTAACCTGAGCGCTTCTGAAGGGTCTAACAATCTCATTACGACTGTCCAGTGAAATTTTCAATACAGTGTCAATCTGGTCTAAAAGCACAATGCTAAGAATACGAATGAATTTTTCGAATGTGCGTGAACTGGACTCTTAAAATTTTGAATAAGTATAGAAATATTTGATATTAAATACTATTTTTGACGTACATGATTTGGAATTATTTAATTTATCTCTAGGAATGACGGAGAAAACTGTCTAAAAAAATTATTTGTAGGCTTCGAGCCTCGAACTGAAGACCTGCAAAACTAAGCGCTACACTCTGCCCATGCAGCCACAACGCTTCGTAAACCGAGGCCTTCTGAAGGGTCTAAAAGTCTCATTACGACTGTCCAGTAAAATTTTAAATTCGGTGTCAATCTGGTGGAAAAGCACAGTGCTAAGAATACTAATGAATTCTGCGCATGTGCGTGAACTTGACTCGTAAAATTTCGAATAAATATAGAAATATTTTGATATTAAATACTGTTTTTGAAGTATATGATTTGGAATTATTCAATTTATCTCTATTAATGATGGAGAAAACTAGCTAAAATAAATTTAAAAAATAAAAGAAAAATATATAAAAATATTTGTCGGCTTCGAGCCTCGAACTGAAGACCTGCAAAACTAAGCGGAACACTCTGCCGATCCAGCCACCAAGCCTCGTAACCGTAGAGCTTCTGAAGGGTTTAAGAATCTCATTACGAATGTCCATTAAAACTTTAAATACGTTGTCAATCTGGTCTAAAAGCACAATGCTAAAAATACGAATGAATTCTGCGCATGTGCGTGAACTTGACTCGTAAAATTTCGAATAAATATAGAAATATTTTGATATTAAATACTATTTTTGACTTATATGATTTAGAATAATTCAATTTATCTCTTGGAATGATGAAGAAAACTGGCTAAAATAAATTAAAAATTATATATATATATAAAAATATTTGTCGGCTTCGAGTATCGAACTGAAGACCTGCAAAACTAAGCGCTACACTCTGACGATCAAGCTAACAAAACTCGCGACCCGTGGGCTTCTGAAGGGTCTAACAGTCTCATTACGACTGACCAGTAAAATTTTAAATACGGTGTCAATCTGGTCTAAAAGCACAATGCTAAGAATGCGAATGAATTCTGCGCATGTGCGTGAACTTGACTCGTAAAATTTCGAATAAATATAGAAAAAATTTAATATTAAATACTATTTTTGACGAATATGATTTGGAATTATTCAATTTATCTCTAGGAATGATGGAGAATTTAGCTAAAATAAATTTAAAAAATTAAAGAAAAATATATAAAAATATTTGTCGGCTTCGAGCCTCGAACTGAAGACCTGCAAAACTAAGCGCTACACTCTGACGATCCAGTTACCAAGCCTCGTAACCTGATTGCTTCTGAAGGGTCTAAGAATCTCATTACCACTGTGCAGTAATATTATAAATACGGTGTCAATCTGGTGTCAAAGCACATAATAAGAATACGAATGAATTCTGCGCATGTGCGTGAACTTGACTTGTAAAATTTCGAATAAATATAGAAATATTTTGATATTAAATACTATTTTTGACGTATAGGATTTGCAATTATTCAATTTATCTCTATTAATGATGGAGAAAACTGGCTAAAATAAATTTAAAAAATATATATATAAATATTCGTCGTCTTTGAGCCACGAACTGAAGACCTGCAAAACTAAGCACTACACTCTGCTTATCCAGCCACTAAGCCTCTTCACCAGAGAACTTCTGAAGGGTCTAAGAATCTCATTACGACTGTCCAGTAAAATTTTAAGTACGGTGTCAATCTGGTCTGAAAGCACAATGCTAAGAATACTAATGAGTTCTGCGCATGTGCGGGAAATTGACTCGCAAAATTTCGAATAAATATAGAAATATTTTGATATTAAATACTATTTTTGACGTATATGATTTGGAATTATTCAATTTATCTCTAGGAATGATGGAGAAAATTGGCTAAAATAAATTTTAAAAAAATAAATATATAAATATTCGTTGTCTTTCATCCTCGAACTGAAGACCTGCAAAACAAAGCGGAACACTCTACCCATCCAGCCACCAAGGCTCGTATCCTGACAGCTTCTGAAGGGTCTAAAAGTCTCATTACGACTGTCCAGTAAAATTTTAAATTCGGTGTCAATCTGGTGGAAAAGCACAGTGCTAAGAATACTAATGAATTCTGCGCATGTGCGTCAACTTGACTCGTAAGATTTCGTATAAATATAGAAATATTTTTATATTAAATACTATTTTTGACGTATATGTTTTGGAATTATTCAATTTATCTCTATTAATGATGTAGAAACCTAGCTAAAATAAATTTAAAAAAAAAAGAAAAATATATAAAAATAATTGGCAGCTTCGAGCCTCGAACTGAAGACCTGCAAAACTAATTGAACACTCTGCCGATCCAGCCACCAAGCCTCTTAACCTGAGAGCTTCTGAAGGGTCTAAGAATCTCATTAAGATTGTCAAGTAAAATTTTAAATACCGTGTCAATCTGGTCTAAAAGAAAATAATAAGAATACGAATGAATTCTGCGCATGTGCGTGAACTTGACTCGTAAAATTTCGAATAAATATAGAAATATTCTGATATTAAATACTATTTTTAACGTATATGATTTGGAATTATTCAATTTATCTCTAGGAATGATGGAGAAAACTAGCTAAAATAAATTTAAAAAAATTAAAGAAAAATATATAAAAATATTTGTCGGCTTCGTACCTCGAACTGAAGACCTGCAAAACTAAGAGGAACACTCTGCCGATCCAGACACCAAGCATCCTAACCTGAGAGCTTATGAAGGGTCTAAGAATCTCATTACAACTGTCCATTAAAATTTTAAATACGATGTCAATCTGGTCTAAAAGCACAATGCTAAGAATACGAATGAATTCTGCGCATGTGCGGGAAATTGACTCGTAAAATTTCGAATAAATATAGAAATATTTGGATATTAAATTCTATTTTTGACGTATATGATTTACAATTATTCAAGTTATCTCTAGGAATGATGAAGAAAACTGGCTAAAATAAATTTTTTAAAAAAAAAAGAAAAATATAAATATTTGTCTGCTTCGAGCCTTGAACTGAGGACCTGCAATACTAGGTGCTACTCTCTGCCGATTCAGCCACCAAGCCTAGTAACCTGAGCGCTTCTAAAGTGTCTAACAATCTCATTACGACTGTCCAGTGAAATTTTCAATACAGTGTCAATCTGGTCTAAAAGCACAATGCTAAGAATACGAATGAATTTTTCGAATGTGCGTGAACTGGACTCGTAAAATTTTGAATAAATATAGAAATATTTGATATTAAATACTATTTTTGACGTACATGATTTGGAATTATTCAATTTATCTCTAGGAATGACGGAGAAAACTGTCTAAAAAAAAATTATTTGTAGGCTTCGAGCCTCGAACTGAAGACCTGCAAAACTAAGCGCTACACTCTGCCCATGCAGCCACAACGCTTCGTAAACCGAGGCCTTCTGAAGGGTCTAAAAGTCTCATTAAGACTGTCCAGTAAAATTTTAAATACGGTGTCAATCTGGTCTAAAAGCATAATGCTAAGAATACGAATGAATTCTGCGCATAAGCGTGAACTTGACTCGTAAAATTTCGAATAAATATAGAAATATTTTGATATTAAAGTCTATTTTTGACGTATATGATTTGGAATTATTCAATTTATCTCTAGTAATGATGTAGAAAACTATATAAAATAAATTAAAATATATACATATATATATATCTATATATCTATATATATATATATATATATATATATATATATATATATATCGGCTTCGAGACTCGAACTGAAAACCTGCAAAACTAAGCGGCACCAAGCCTTTTAACCTGAGAGCTTCGAAAGGGTCTAAGAATCTTATTATTAATGTCCAGTAAAATTTTAAATACGGGGTCTAGTTCAGTTATATTAATGTAACGTTTGAAGCAACACTAGGGCTGTTTTGGGACACACCTCGTAATTTTGAACCACGGTCAGATGACGAGGACAACACCTCAGCTGGCACTCCCGTCTCAACACCATACCACTCCAGCGGGAGGACGTTTGGTCAGGGCGGATTTAACGTGCAACTGACAACCTTACACGACGGTCCTTCGGTGGATTCGGGTCTCGAACCTGAAACTCTCCGGTTCTGAAGCCGAGACCTTACCAGCACGCAACCGCGGCCCAAATACGGTGTCAATCTGGTCTAAAAGCACAAGGCTAAGAATACGAATGAACTCTGTGAGCATGTTCGTGAACTTGACTCGTAAAATTTCGAATAAATATAGAAATATTTTGATATTAAATTCTATTTTTGACGTAGGTGATTTGGAATTATTCAATTTATCTCTAGGAATGATGAAGAAAACTGGCTAAAATAAATTTATAAAAAAAGAAAAATATATAAAAATATTTGTCGGCTTCGAGCCTTGAACTGAGGACAAGCAATACTAAGCGCTACACTCTGCCGATCCAGCCACCAGGCCTCGTAACCTCAGAGCTTCTGAAGGGTCTAAGAATCTCATTACGACTGTCCAATAAAATTTTAAATACGGTGTCAATCTGGTCTAAAAGCACAATGCTTAGAATACGAATGAATTCTGCGCATAAGCGTGAACTTGACTCGTAAAATTTCGAATAAATATAGAAATATTTTGACATTAAATTCTATTTTTGACTTATATGATTTGGAATTATTCAATTTATCTCTAGGAATGATGTAGAAAACTAGCTAAAATAAATTAAAAAATATATATATCTATATAAATATTTGTCGGCTTCGACACTGGAACTGAAAACCTGCAAAACCATGTGGAACACTCTGCCGAACAAGCCACCAAGCCTCTTAACCTGAGAGCTTCTGAAGGGTCTTCGCATGTGTGTGAACTTGACTCGTAAAATTTCGAATAAATATAGAAATGTTGTTATATGAAATTCTATTTTTGACGTTGATGATTTGGAATTCTTCAATTTATCTCTAGGAATGATGGAGAACACTGGCTAAGATAAATTTTAAAAAAAAATTATAAAAATATTTATCGGCTTCGAGCCTCGAACTGAAGACCTGCAAAACTAAGCGAAACCCTCTGACGATCCAGCCACCAAGCCTCCTAACCTGAGAGCTTCTGAAGGGTCTAAGAATCTCATTACGAATGTATAGTAAAATTTTAAATACGGTGTCAATCTGGTCTAAAAGTACAATGCTAAGAATAAAAATGAACTCTTCGCATGTGCGTGAACTTGACTCGTAAAATTTCGAATAATAAAGAAATATTTTGATATTAAATTCTATTTTTGACGTATATGATTTGAAATTCTTCAATTTATCTCTAGGAATGATGGAGAAAACTGGCTAAAATAAATTTAAAAAATATATATATAAATATTCGTCGTCTTTGAGCCTCGAACTGAAGATCTGCGAAACTAAGCGGAACACTCTGCCGATCCAGCCACTAAGCCTCTTAACCTGAGAGCTTCTGAACTGTCTAAGAATTTCATTATGACTGTCCAGTAAAATTTTAAATACGGTGTCAATCTGGTCTAAAAGTACAATGCTAAGAATACGAATGAATTCTGCGCATGTTCATGAACTTGACTCGTAAATTTTGAATAAATATAGAAATATTTTGATATTAAATTCTATTTTTGACGTATATGATTTGGAATTATTCAATTTATCTGTAGGAATGATGGAAAAAACTGGCTAAAATAAATTAATATATTTATATATATATATATATAAATTTTTGTCGGCTTGGAGCCTCGAACTGAAGACCTGCAAAACACTCTGTCGATCCAGCCACCAAGCCTCGTAACCTGAGAGCTTCTGAAGGGTCTAAGAATCTCATTGCGACTGTCCAGTAAAATTTTAAATATGGTGTCAATCTGATCTAAAAGCACAACGCTAAGAATACGAATGAATTCTGCGCATGTGCGTGAAATTGACTCGCAAAATTTTTAATTAATATAGAAAAATTTTGATATTAAATACTATTTTTGACGTAGATGATTTAGAATTATTCAATTTATCTCTAGGAATGATAGAGAAATGTAGCTAAAATAAAGTTTTTAAAAAAATTAAATTTTAATTAAAATTTTTATTATGCTTTAAAAATTAATAAATTATGAAAATATTAGCTTTTGCATTTTTTAAAAGCTATTTGTGAATATTATTTTTCTTTTGATAAGAAATGGTTACAGATGCTAAGAAAATTTTTACATCGTGTGACCCCGATGAGTTATCTGTGACTAAACCACCAATAACTCCCTGCTTTACCGCCCCTACATGATTCTCCGACCCAATCTTTGCTAATTTATTCTATGACGTAAATAATTCACGCTTCTCTCTATTTTTCTTATATATATAAAATAACTTATACATATATTATTTCTGATTTAGCACAACCTTCTTAATATGTAATGTCATTGTTAAGCCACTTTTCTTCCATCCAATTTTTGTGACCGGATGATAAGATCCTTTAAATGAAGAACTCTGCCCTTCCTCCACAAACTTGCAAAATTATTACAGATTCATTAATATCTATAATTTGTTTTATTTTAATTAATGTGCCAAAATTTATAGCAAGTATTTTTATTGTTGCAATGAAATAAAGACCTTATTTTTCTCTTACGGGTTTTAAACGTTGCTGAAGTTATGATTACTTACTCTAGATTGTTTTTCTTTTATTTTATTGTACATCGATCTTTTGAAATTCACATGCAGTGAAATACCTTATAAATATTTCCAATGAAATTCGTTTGAATTGTTCAGAAATGAAGAGCATGGAAGCAACGGTCTGAAACTGTAATTCTTAATTGCTGGACACATGCAGCTAAGTCTCGTTTTTATCTACGAGATAATTTCCGAATTTTCATAAAAAAAATCATAATATTGTAACTTAATAAAATGGGTACAATTGAAATTTTGATTTCATTGATGGAGTAAGATGAAGGAAAGATTCTTCGCAATATTTGTCAGCAGAGAAATGCATGGATTTATGAAAATATTTCTGCACTGACTATGAGTCATTTTTACCAAGATTTGTGACAAGATTAGGAATGATATAAGAAATTGACATTCAAAATATTCACTTATTAAATATATGAATGAAATGATGATTTTTATCAGATATAAGCCTCGTGAGTAAATGGATACATTAATATGTTTTCTTATTTAAGTATTAAAATTAACTTCAAAAATTTATTATTTCAACTTATTTTTTTAATTATTTCAAAATGAGATAATAAGTCAAAAATATTCAAGTTAATAATATTTTCATCAACATATTATCAATTAAATATTCACCTACTATATATTGACAAAAGATTGTTTTATTATTTTCAGAACTTAAAAAAATGGAATGAAAAACAAAAATCTAAAAACAAACAAAAAAAACTAATACAAATATTTATTTATAATTTTCAATAACAGATTTATTTCCGAAATGAATGTAGTATTTTTAAATTATTAATAATAAATTTTTATAATTTATTTTAATCAGAGAACTGTATATTCATCCATTATATATATAATATGCGAGTAAAATGTTTACAACTAAAAATTAGAAAAAAACTTAATTAAAATTCATTGAATGTCAGTAAAAAGTATGTATTATATTTGTAATGCAATTTGATGAATCATAATTCCTTTTAAATAATTAATTAAACAAATTTTTCTGTTACTAATAAAAATTTATAAAATCATATTGAGGAATTTTTTTAAAATTTATTTTTGAACAAATTCTATTTTCTGTAAGCATTGCAGATTAAAAGACAAGTCCTTAGTTCTCGGAGCGAAAACCAACTTCTTAGTCGAAAAACCACATGGCAATTGCCCTGCGTCGACAGATTTATTACTTGATTGATCAGTCTGTACTATTCAAAATCCCCTGTGTTTAGGGGGTGATGATGGTCGACAAGCGGGAAAGTTTACCCCCTGTTGTGAATGGTCAGGGGAAAGCAAAAACATACCAGGTCGGTTTACGAACGTTCTGCCAATTTCTTATCTAGTAAACTGTATTCAACCTTTATTTTGACTGAGGCCGTTTTAAGAACATTCTTAAGATTCTTAAGCTAGGCAGTCGGCTCTGGATGGGTTAAAAGTTAACAAACTAGATAATGATGCGATTTTGAAACTAAAATGGAGACATTCTGTCGAATTTTAGAATTAATCGCTCGATGATAAGTGGTCCAAAAGCATCATTGGTTTCTTTTTCCTCGCTTTACTTAGAATAATGTGGCTAACGATTCAAAGAAGACTAATGAGAGTGGCCTTCCCGAAACTTTCTGCCGTACACTCTAATAAATGTGTAAACTCACCACGTTAATATTTTAGACCTTAAGCAAAGTCGCGAATGCTACGAATGCCAAGATTTCTATTTTCAATGTCCGGCGCATAAGCATTATGTGCTTTATAGCACAGTGAAGAAAACAAAAAATGTATTTTCTACGGCCCCTTTTTTTTTGGGTAAATGATATCAAAATATGACATGCAACTACAAATACAGTAAAAATGTCACCAAATTTCATATATTCTAAGTCATTGCGTTTTTGAGATGTCGTGTTAACAGGCATGAGAATGTGCAGACGGATGGACGGTAAATTCTTTAATGGGTTCGATTCAAATTTTATTAAAGAACCGCTTTTCAGATGCTAAGAGTGTACATAATTTTTTTTTTTTTTTTTTTACCCTTGCTGCATTTTTGAGGTGAGAAAGTACAGACTGATCGGTTGTCAATTCTTTAACAAGTTTAGTTCAAATGTTAATAAAGAACTAGCCTTTGATGCGAAATGAATGAATGAAACTAGACAGAAACTAGAATGAAACTAGACAGAAACTAAAATGAAACTAGCACTTTAGTGATAAAAATTGTGTTCTAAATGTCCTTTATTTAAGTCTTTGAGTTATCTACATGCATGCGAAAGAACAGTTTTACAGAGAAACAGTCATCGCCTTATTGGATTTGATTCAAAATTTTAGACGGATCAGCAGTTTAGATGATAAATTTGTATACAAATTTTATCCATCTAACTCTTTAGCCCAATAATAAGCAGCAATATAAGCAGCAGAGTTTGATAAAAAAAATTAAATATTATAAAATTAATAACTGAAAAATAATCACAGAAATTAAACTCAGATGAAAGTATTAATTTGAAAATTTCTTATTATACAATCAGCATAAATATTTTCTTTCAGGAAATTTAAAATGTTCATGCAGGCTTCCTGGCATAGGGGTAGCGCGTCTTCCCCGTCCTGGGTTCAAGTCCCGGTTCGGGCAGGGTTTTTCTTCATCTGTTCTATCTGTGAGATGTGTGAATGCGCCCCCCCCCCTCTGTAAAAAAGGGCTGTGCAAGCGAATGTGATGCGTGAGTAGCAAAATCGTACTCTTGGCCCTAGTTGGCACTACTAAAAAACAAGAGACGCTTTCTTTCGGCTCAAAATCGCTGACTTCGATCAGCGGGCTATTCCATGGCAAGTGCCATCGGAAACAACAACACAATGTTCATAATTATAAATACTAAGCATATTTTAATTCATTGTGATAACCATCGTAACTCAATTAAAAAATATATATGTAATAAACTTTATTTGAAAATCCAAAATATAACGAGATGCAAATAAATGAATAAATGCAGTAATATACCAAAGTAAAACGCACAACAAAACCAAAGAAAAAAAAGACATAGCCAAATGTCATAGTCTCCTTATTATTATTACTATCAGCATCCCAGTGCATTTTAGTGTTAGAAATATGATTCAAATTTTGAAAGATTTTCTTTTTACGTGCAGATGAGGTGCTGCAATCAAGGCTTTGTGCATACCTTACACATATTCTGTGTAATATATGAAATAGATTTCTGTAGCATATCAACGAAAAGGTAAATTTGTTTTTCGAATGTTTCATTTATTATTTGGAGAGAGGGTTTGAATTTCAAATGTCCTACAAATCAGTAGTTGCTGGGACTGATTTTACTGTATCGGAATATTTTATGTTAGATGTTTGAAAAATTCTACTAGCTTCTCCAGTTGTGATAGGGTTAGCACTTGAGTTCTAGAATATTGTTTCCTTTTTCGTACGATGGACATACTAACATTACATACATACATCTAGCATTATAGAGACTATTCCAATTGATGCATTTCTCTGTCCTTTGACAAGGCCCAGGATATGTTACATTATAATAGTAGCAGCTATTGACTTTACTATAATTTCGGGTAGGATTAGCAAAGGAATAGCATTTATTACATTGTCGGGAATGTTGGATTCGTTGATTTGTGAACCAAATTCCAGTTCGGCAGAGTTATTCCAAAGAGAGTGATTAGAACTGGTAAAATATCGTTTGTTGAGTTTTTCTTTAAAAATTTATAAATTTCAACAACAATGAGCGGTTTTTTTTCTTGCTTTTCTGCCGCTAGCTCCCCCAAAGGGATATTTATTGGTATGTAAAATAATTTTAAAAAAAAACGAGAAGAGATATTTTCCTATATGACATCAATCACAACAACATGTCTGCAAATTTCCTTAATGATAAAAGTTAGATGGCCCATATCGAGACCTTTGTCGTGAAAATTATTTTGCCTCGCCGAGTATATTTCGTATTGTCTATCGAGTCATGCTTGTTAATGATATTTTTGATGAAAGCTTACACGAGAAATGGGTTTAACTGAGGTAATTTATGTGATTTTCCGCATTCGAAAATATGACATTTATTTCTTGATATAGATTTGGCCCAAGGCGCATAACATGTTCATTGGTGTTTTCGACACATCTGAAGCAGTTGTATTTTTAACAATGCCTATGATAATTTGATTATTCCTGCTTATGGTAACAACATTGTCTAGAGGTGATAAAGTAAATTCCAAATTCGTTTTACCAGGTAGGAAATCCTCTTAAAAACTACAAAAATGAAATGAGAGACAACCTTACTTGTCTACAGAATAAAATAAAAGCAGAAACGACGATTAATATTTGGGAGAAGCATGCGCATGAAAACGCCAGATTGAAGGCGCAGGAAACAGAGTAAAAGCAATCGTCACTGACTCCGGCACAATCCGAATTCCACAGTCAATAGTATCAAACTAAAATGATGAATATTATACAGCCAAAACAAATTCTATATCAAATAAAAACCGACTTGATGTTATTAGTTTTTTTTTTTTTTTTTTTTTGAATTGCTGAGTTTTGTGGGATAACCGTAACTGGAGTTTAGTTTAGTTTACGGTTTACGCAAAGGTTTCAAATAATCGGAATCGTTATCGTTTGAACTTTTGTAGAAAATATGGTGTATTGTGTATGTAATAAGTTTGAAATGCTATTAAATAAATGGCATAATACTGTGTAATTTATTATTCATTGGTTTAGGATCATTATTAGAATTCTTCATTCTATTTTATTAATTTAATCGTTTGTTCGTATCAATTTTGTAAGTTATTCCAAAATTTTTCAAAAAACTGTTTTATACTAATCAGATGATGTATATTAATAATTAATACGAAATATAGAAGATTCTTCAGGCGCATTAATTTATCTTTTACTTCAAAACTACTTATATTTTTCAACTGTAAATTATATAAATTTTTAATTCATCTGTGATCTTGATGCTCTGATGCATGAATTTTATGATTACCGGCGTCTTATATATAACTCTTATTTATGTTTTTAAATTGTCCTGTTTTCAGGTTTTCACATAGCAGATTTTAATTATGTGGGGTTCGCAAGGTTGGAACCAATGGGCTTTGCAACCAGCAATGTTTAATGATGTTCCACATGAACAAAGTAAGTTTAAATCAATTCAGATTTGTATGCTTAATTTCGGTTACAACTCTCTAGTCGTATAATGTTAAAGTAGATTATTGTAATGCATTTAAAATAACGTTGCTAGATTATTTATAAATATTTTTATTGCCAAGAAAACAATTAGTAAAATTACACATCTTATGATACTTTTCTGTTTCTTCAAAATTTTCTCATATTTTATATTATATGCTTAATATTTTAGGATTTGAATATTGATAACTGATTTGATGTTGAAATAAAATTCCAAAGTGGTCAATTCCATGTCTGTTAATATGAATTGCATGTGTGTGTCCCTTATGTGGTTCCTAGAAAATGCATTATTTCACTGTGTGATTTAACAATTGGTGGTCATGTGATTTAACTTTTTAAATATGAACAAATTGATGTGATTTAGTTTTGATCTTTTTTTCATTGATGAAAATTGAAGCTCTTAGATAGGAGAAATAATTTTTAAGAACTCACTATGTGTGTTTAGAAAGAGGTAATGTGAAAACAAACATAGCATGTATGTATAAGATAGATAGGTCATTATATTGTTTTGACCTGTGTTATTTTAATGCATGTTAATCGTGTGAAAAATTTTCAGATAATCAGTTTCTTAATTATTTACATAATTGTAGGCATGTTGTTCACTTTAAAATTATCATTCTTAAATTTTTATTGTCTTAATTTCATTTGTTTTATAATTGTGTATGAAAAAAAAAAGGTGTTTTCAAAGTCAACAGATGTTATTCTGATTGTATTTAAATTTAAAAAGCAAATTAATTGAGCCCAATCAGCTTTTTTATTTTTTATAAATAACTGTCCTATGATAGTTTCCTTATTGTCTCGTTATATTATGCAACACAAATATGGGGGATTTATTATGTAAAACTTCTAGGGATTAGTAGAAGAGGGCAGAGTCTCCTAGTTTTATTTACATTATTGGTTGACGCGCAGCATTTTTGTTATCGTAAAGATAATTTTTGTTTCAAATTGACTTTATCGTGTCTTAGTTTTTAGTTTTTTTAAAAATTAAACACTTATTGAAAAAACTGAGTAATTAATATTTAAATTTATATGATAGGCAAGGTTTTCATAATCCCTTTCCATTATATAAAGTAATGTGTTTATGTGTATGATAAATTTTTCCAATAGTTAATATGTTAAAATTTTAAATGGATCATTTTAATCAAAAATAGATTGTACTGTTATTAAAATCATAGTATGTTTTCTTCCCTATCAGTTGACTGGGCAGAATTGGCAAAGCAATGGATCCAGATGCAACAAGCTCAACCATCTGAATCTGTTCCCTTGGTTCCTCCACCTCTTCCCCCACCTCCACCTCAAGTAGTGCCTCCTGTTTCTTTACCTCCTCCTCCTCCACCCCCTCCAGGACATGTGCCTTTAATGACAGAAGAATTTTCTGAAAATAGCATTGTGCCTGCTTTATTGAAGACACCTGTACCACATCCAGTTATGCCAGAACCTTTTCATGCCGAAAGTCCCTTTGAAAATGAACCAGGTAATTTTGATTTTGAAATTTTTAGATCAAGATTTTTTTTAAAAATCAAGAAGTTTGTGTGCATTGTAAATGAATGCTCGGTTGCAATATCTGAAATTACACCATTAATAATATTGAAAACTAAGTATAATAAATTGAATGAATTCATTATCATTCTTATTAGACCGACTGTCGAATTAAAAACTCAAGTTTGGCCAAAATATACTTTAGAATGTAAAACCAAGTACCTCAGATTGATTGTTAGTATTTAGAATATACTAAAATATAATTAATTAGAAATTAAGCTAATTTTTAGAATGTTTTGCCACCAACTTTGAGAAACTTTATCACTTTAAGAATTATTTTTGAACTATCTTAAAATTCAAGAAAATTATCTTTTCAGTAATACCAATTGACAATTTTAAAAAAAATCATATGTTGTACCCTTATACTCTTTATTATTTTCAATTCCTAAGCAACAGCTAACAAAACTTGTTTCATTCCTCAATTTATTTTCACTTTTCTGCCATTTGACGAGTCTCACGCTTTGAAATTTGTGTATCAATTGAATACATTTTATTGCATTGGATAAATTTAATGTTTTTTAAATATGTATTTCAAATAAATATTTTTTTATGATGTAATTGACCTCTTCCCCCACCTCCACCTCAAGTAGTGCCTCCTGTTTCTTTACCTCCTCCTCCTCCACCCCCTCCAGGACATGTGCCTTTAATGACAGAAGAATTTTCTGTCATTAAAGTTCTTTTTGTTTTGCTTTCAAGCTGCAATTTTTGAATTTTATTTTTAAATTATTGTTGTGTATTTTTGCACCATCTTAGAAATTATGTTAGAGAAATATTAAATAGAACTTTTAGTCTTAAAAAATTAATATTTGGGAAATGCTGATAAATATTTTTTTGTGTCATTTTTAGAAATTGTTTTATTTTATTTTGCTTATCAAAGCATATTATTTTTCCCCTCCTAATTTACATATACATTTGGGGAAACAAAAGTTTTACAATTTTTTTTTTCTTTGTACAGTACTTTTTTCTCTTACCTTTGATCATAGACAATTAACTCCTTATATAGCTAATATTAGACTGATCTCTTGTGAAAGCTTGTATAAATATTTGTAAATCTTATCGCATAAATTTTGCATCAACCAATAAAAGAGAAGTTCTAAATACTTATGTATTTCTTTTAAATCTTTTAATCAATACTAATATTTTTGGCAAAGCAAAAACGAGACTGTTAATATGTAATAATAATAAAAGAAAATACACATATATCTTTTCAGGATTCTTAATGGAACTGCGTGGTCTTAGGAACAAACATGCATTGGATAGAATAGTGAAAGGGCATTCTTTGAAATTTTGATTAACAAAAAAGATTTTTGATACTGTTTTTATAGCAAAACACTTTAAATAAAAAGGCTATTTAAAAATATTTTTCTACTATCATAAAATGATTTTTCCTTAGTACTAATTCAATAGTGTATCCATTTCTTAAGATTTTGGAATATCAATTTTTATTCATATTTAGTCTTAAATAAAATAGAATTTAAACCATTTAAATAACAGAGATATATTTATGATTATAATCCTTGATAGAAAAAAAATCTGTGCAAAATTTTATTGGATGTTTAGAAAAAAAATTAATTTCAAAAATTTGACTCATATTATTATTCTGAGCTTATTGATATATGTACATAATTTGTTAGGTAACTTGCTAATATTTTCTTTTTTGGGTGGGAGGGGAGGTAACCTTTGGAAAAAAATAAAACGAAAACATGTATGGTTTTTATTGTTATTAATAATCTCTTCTATATTATACATCATCATTAAATGGTAATAATTTTTTTTACTTAATTCATTTTCTTGTAAACATGCAATAGCAGAGCATTTTTATTATTGAACAAGTTAATATTAATGTCTTTTAGGCATGAAACTTTTTTAAAAAATCATATCTATATATTTAAAATAATAAGGAAAACAATTGATCAGACACTGATTCTGATTTCACCAATTTTTGTTTTATGTGAAATTTCATGATATCTAAATATATCGTCAATAGTTGCTTGATCTCCTCTATCCTCCAATATTCCCATTACCTTTACATTAGTATAGGAATCATTTTCAACAAGTTTCTAGAAATATATAAAAAATATATAAAGAGTTGTAAGAATATTATGAAAACTTCAGTAATAACAAAATATTAATAGATTGAAAGATACAGTGCACAGATGTATTCCAGGAACTTTTCTGTAAAAGCTTATTATTTAACTTTTTTTGTAGAGGATAATCTGTGGTGTATTTGATTTACATAATTTTTAAATATTGAGAATTTTGACTCAGCAAATTATTAAATTTATTATTAAATATTTAATTATAAAATATCAATATATTTAAATTTTTATATAAAAACACTTAGAACTGAAAATAACAAACACAAGATACAAAATAATAATATTTAATACATTTGTTATTAAATAAATAGTATAAAAAATATATGTGTAGGTTGCAAAAAGTATTTGGGTATTTGATAACAAAATATTTGTGTTTTGGAAATGGCAGCTTTCTGACACAAGAGATAACAGAGGATAGCTTAATTACAATCAGATATGTAAAAATATTTCACTGGGAATTATGTATTTTGAATTGCATATTTATGCTATCTTATTCTGATTTATTGCATGTCATTAGGAAGTCTTAGAACCCTGGAAATTTTTTTTTTTTTTTTTTTCATTGAGAAGTTTTATATGAACACTAAAATATGAAAGTATTCTGACATAACGGAGATCTGAGTGTAGTTTAATTACAATCAGAGGTATAGAAAAAAATTTCCTCTGGGTTATTTCCTATCTTTTCTGATTATCATGTGTCATCAATTTTGTTTACTTATTTTTAGTTTACAGCACTATGTCAAATTTCAAGTGAAATGCATTTTAATATTATGGATAAATTTTGAATAATGAATTTGATAAAAGGTTTAAAAACTCACTGCATTATAAATATTACTTTAAACAGGTTATTTGTAATTGTATTATAATTTAAATATGCAATCCAAAATAAAATCTTAAATTGCTGTAAGGAATAATGATATTGTTGGTGAATTTATTTATAATCTTTCATTTGTTGGGTCAGAAATGTTTGCTGAAGATATTTTTTTTTTAATTCATGAATACTTTATTGACTTGATGAACTATAATCACAAGAAAGCAAAAGCTTTGAGCACTTTAATAGAGAGCTGCACACTTAAACTTGAACATAGCAAGGAAGTTGTTTAATTATTGTAGTGAGAATTGAACAAATAAATGGCATTAATGGGTCATTTCTGGGTCAAATCTGAGTGAGTCATTTGGCACAGGCGAGGAACTTTGGGAGTGAAAGGGACTTTTCTGAGAAATGATATAAGGAGCACATGCACTATGATATTGAGTACCAGTGCAGGAATGTAGAAACAGGAAAATTAGGTTATGGATGCCATAGTATACTTCATTAGTGGTGTGGTTTTTGGAAGCCACATTGAGAGATAGCACAGAACTTAAAAGCCTCAGGTACGAGCAGCATGTCTGCTCAGATGGGATAAAATCGGTGGTGGAGCTTGGATTATATGGCTGAGCCAATTCTACGGAACCAATCGCAATTTCCCTTTTCCAGTAGGCTACCTTGAAGCAACGGTAACTTTCAGCGAGTTGCGGAGCTGTGCTGTAACGTCACATTTGTCTTGCTTGCCTCTCTTGCAGATTTGCATATTAATTTTTAGTAATTTAATGTTTTTAACACAGATAACTATACTGTCGATTTTTTAAATATAAACATATTCTAGCAGTTGCTTAGACGAATTGAAGGGACTTTTGGAAATTTTAACTTCGCCTTATTTAACTATGGCAGTCATTTTATGTACAAAAAGAAATGATAAACCAGAATCTGCTTACCTTGCAATATGAGTGCAAAAGTGACCAACATTTTTCTCTTCAGTGACTATGCTATATAATAAGGATTTCTTTGCCACATATCGACTTAGGAAAGGGAATCTTAACTGTCTAAAAGAATGTTGCTAGCATTAAAGATTTTCTCCTTTCCTTCCCGATTTCTTTCCTCTGATCCCTTCATTCGGAGCATGAGAAATGCTGAGGTCCGCAGTTTTATATTGTGTGCAGAATTAAATGAGAAGGTCAGAATTGGATTAGGAAATAAGAGAACATTTTAGAATGAACTTAATATGGGCTAAATTGAAATAAAAATTAGGAAATTAATCAAGATTTAAATTAGATTTAGAGATATCATTATTTTAAATATATATATATATCAAAACATTATATGAAATAATTCTCTCTTGCCCTGTAACCATTGATTCTGTAATCTACTTAATTCTTATATTTTTCTTATGTTCTTATTTCATGTTTGTAAAAATGGAATTTTTTTCATAAATTTTTCATTTTCTTCTTAATATATTAATGTTTTTAAAATCTGTGCCTTTTTGTGTTGCCAATAGCAATACACTATTTTAATATTTTTGGATCTTAATTATTAATTGATTAAACTATTTATTTTTTGATTTTATACCAATGGTGTCACCTAATATTTATTAAAATTCTGCTAGTGGATTGCTGAAAAATTTATTTCATGATTCATAATATTTATGGTACGAAATTATATTAAAAATCACTGACTAAAATGTAGAAAATAATTAAAACAAATAAATGTTAGTTTTACATACACTAATAAAAGTATGTTTTTAAGATTTTCATTTAACTTGTTTTCCAGTACCATTTGTGTCAAAAACAACAGATAACAGTAATTTTTGGAACAAATCCCAGTGGGAGGCCAGTGTACCTAACGATGTTGATGAAAGACTATGGGCACCACCACCTGTTGAGCCAACAGTTCCTGTATTACCTGGCAAGGAAACCTTTGATTATGGTCATGTACATGATAATCCGCCTTTAACAATGCAATCCATTGACTACAATCATATGTCCGAGTTTTCATATAATCAGGCAAGTTATGTTCTTTGTTGTATTCTTTTTCTTATTTCTATTTTCAAAATAAATTTCCAGATGTTGCTCATATTTAATAAATATTAAAACTTGCTGAAAAAATTATTTCTTCTTAAATATAAAATAAATTTGAGATAAGAAAAAAAATGATTTATCTTTAAAAAATGTGAGGACATAATTGTATTTATTAAATAACCAGATTGGTTCCCCCTCCACCTTTTTTTTAAGAATCCCTCTAAGAAAATCTTTTTAATGTAATTGAATGAGGGTGGGTTTTTTTGTTTTTTTTTTCACATACTTTCCAAACAAATGTTGACTTATTTTTAAATGGAAATTAATAACTAATAATTAATATTTCATTATTAATTATTAGTGAAGGAATTTTTATTATTATTATTTATTTGCTTAACTTACTTTATATGAAAGTTCCTTGCTGTAAGTATAATTTAATAAATCTCCAATAATTTGTTTTCTTAATGATTTGCTACATTCTAGAAAGAAAACTTGGAACTTTCTTAATAAGTTTCAGATATTCTACACTGTTAAAAGATATTTAATTGCATAAATAAATTTATCAGTTTATTCCTCTAATATTTGCTTTTTATATTTACTTTTTTATTTATATTTTTATATTTACTTTTAATATTTACTTTTTTTATTTTCTTATTTAAATAAAAAAGAAAAGAAAACCTTATCTTCTTTTGATTTTATCTGAAGACCCATTCATGCCTGTTACATTCATTGAACTGGAAATTTTATATAATGAATGACACATCATGTGTTAAAAAAATAATCAAAATATTTTCAGATTTGTAATAACATTTAAAAACTTAGTAATATTAATATTCTGATTATAGTGAAATTTAACTTTTTAACATAATCATTTATACTTAGAATAATATTAACGTATTTAATATGATACTTGTTTTTAAAAGGCTTTAAGAAACCTCATTTTATCATTTTTTTAAATATTTTTTTTTTTCGCTCTTTTTTTTTTTTTTTTTTTTTTTTTTGTACCTTTTACATGATTTACTTGGTTTCCTGCAAAATTTTTCTTTCTCGGTATACAAAGATTTGCCTGACTAATACAGAACATCACTAACACTGAAATAAGGAACGTGAAATTGGCTGGCAATTACTTTTTGAAAATTAAAGGCTCGCTACGGATTGGTTTTGCAAAATTTTAATTAGAAAATCAATTTAAAACTTTAACATATTCCCCACATAACATTAAGGAATATTGTAGCACATAATTTATTTTTACACTTTCTTTAAGGTGTTTATACAATATTTTCTGACACTCTTCTGTGAATTTGGTTGCCGCTTGTTACTTCTCATTTACTTGGATGGTTTGCATTAACTGTGATAGTATTAGAAGGATTTTCCCATTAACAGCTTTCAAATCTGACATTTTCCTATAGTATTTTAATGGATTTCATCCTCTTTTAAAGAATATCAGAAAAATTGTCACTCACATTCCATCAATAAATTCTTAACCCTCTCCTTTGTGAATCCATTTTTTAAAATGAAAGAAGCAAATTCCTAGTTAACATATGTTTGGAATTCAGTTCCGATAAAGAAACTTAGCGCAAAAATCCATTAGTGAACCCAAAGCAGAAAGTATTGTGTACAGCAGTTGTAAGTTATCTTCCACAAAAAAATTAATGCTATCGACTTTCCCTTGAATATATTCAGCAACCTACATATACTATAGAAATTAAAGAAATGTCTCAAGAAAACAAGAGGAAATGAAACAAAGGATTTTTCACTCATAGCAAAGTGCAACAATATTCAAAGAAGAATTGGGGGGGGGGGGGACTTTTATAAGATGTAGATCCTGAAACCGCCAATAAAAAAAAAATGTAAAATTAGCTCTAATAATAATAGTTCTCTAATTATCTACCTAATTAGCTCTAATAATAGTGTTCTTGTTTCTATGCTTATTATTTCTATTCATATAAATATTTATATGAATAGATAATGTTTTATATAATAATTTTTTTAATAAAAATAAAGTAAAAATAAAAGCTGCATGCATTAGTTAATTTAACAATACAAAATAATACTGATTTTTGTCATATTAATGTTAAAATTTGAGTTGAGTATTTTTGAAATTAGGATAGGAAAACAGTCAATTATTTTTTTATTTGTACATTTTTTTAAATTGTACATATAAAAACATATATAAATTATTAGGACATATTTAATTATATGTGATTTTAAAAAAAAATGAACTTGCATTTAAAATTATTCTGTTAAAAATGTGTCAGCATTATCCAGTATTAATAAATTCAGTTTTCTGAACTAATACTAAATTGATTCTAGTTTTTTTTGTATAATTAGCATAAATTTTTCCTGCCGTATGCTTCTGTGAAAATAATTTTGTAAATCCATTTTTTTCAAATTTACCAATGATTTGAATCTTTAATATTTGTAACATAAATTGATTCTATTCAATTTGCTGTTAATTCAAATTTTCAGAGTTTCTTTGTATTAATTATTGCTGAAGATAATATTGCCAATTTAAATAAAAGATGAGGCTGGATTCAATATCTAAACATCAATTAAAATTTGAAAAGTTGTTTTTTAAATAAAAGATTAAAATTTTTTAAAAAATTTTAAACAAGACAAAAAAAATATTCTATGAGTAGAAAATTATTGAGTTTATGTATTCATGCTTGTACGAAAGTGCTTAATTTTTGCATCCATTTCATACTACACACCCTGATTTCAAATAATGTTGAATCATTGCTTTCTTTCTTTGCTATTTCCACTCCGTAAAACCATATTCCATTATAACTAGCACATGAATGCTATTCACAGATTTCCTCGTATCTTGAATATACGTATAGGGAAAACACAAAGAATTTGTTTTTCTTCCAGATTTGAATCCCTGTTACTTGCTAGAGATTTGATTTAGACTTACTAAAGATTACTTTTAAAGATTTGGTTTTGGATATATGGATGCATTTTTTTAATGTGATCTAATTTTTTTAATTGTAGAGGAAGTTTAGAAAATGATTATAAACATAAAAAAATTTTATCTTGCAATGTAGACCCTGAGATTGAAGAAACCACTTTTGGAATTTTGGTAGTCTGTGAATATGTTAATTCAAACACAGAATGAACTAGAGAGATGAATTGTAGTAGTTTAAAAACAAATACAAATTGTGGACACATGATGTCATATGTATATTTGTGCCCATTTGTGAATTTCTCCACTTTTGCTATTCTTCAGCTTCCAACCAAATTTGAATGATCATTGTGAATAAAAAAATAGTTTGGAATGTATAAATAAATAATGCAAAATAAGTCATTTTGTTTTTTATTCGTTTTAGATGTATTCTACCCCAACCCCAGCACCTGAAGCTCCATATGACCAGTATTGGTCTCAAGTAAATGCTACACCAACAATAGCTCCAATATTTCTCAAGAAAGAAAAATCTTCTACAAACTTACCTGCTGAGGAAGAAACTACACAGATAGGTATGAATTCTAATTAGAGCAATAAAAAAAGGGGGGATCTGTTTTTATTTAGGTAATTAATCCATCCCAGTATTGTATTAACTTTTATTTGAATCCTTCAAGTTGGAAAATTTTCAAATTTCCTTTTCCCAAGATTTTATTTATTTTTAATGTAATATTTAATGAGAAATTTTGAATATTTTTTATTAAGTTTGTTTTAATTACTGTCAAGCTTATTTATAAACATTTACCATATTTATATGGAATTTTTCTATGCACCAGTTGATGAATCCCAGTGAATTTCATTTGGCATTTTTAATTACCATTATTTTGCATCTGTTTATTTCTAAAATAGTTGGTCATATACAAAATTTATTATTTGGAATCTTTGCAATTAAATTCAAAATATTGACAGTATATCCATAAATAATAAGAAATTCCTCATTTTCATCTACCTTTTCACTCGTCTTTTCAACAGTGGCAGCATTATCTGTTATAAAAGAATGCCAAAACATTTAAATTTTATCATTTTAATCAGGGTTTTTTTTCATGGTAATATTATATGAATTTTCATTGTATAAATAGTAGCTGTTTCAGTGGTCTGCTAAAAATGCATGGACATGGTGATACAAGTCACAGATTTATTTTGAATATTGTCTTAAGCTAAATACATTTTTAAATATATTTATATATTTCTATTTTTCCTTGTTGTATGTATAATTTGTTAGTTGTCTGTATTCAAGATTGAAACTGAACCATTATAATAAATTCAGACTATTCTATTCTGTTCAAACATGTGTTAATTGCATGAATAAATCTGGCAATTCATCATATATTTTCTTTTGATCAGATGTTGATTTGCTAATACAAAACTTATTATTAATAAAAAATGGTCTGATTTCAAATTTATTTATAACAATTAAATCCAGAGAACTTAAAATACTAAACAGTGACACACCATCAAATAAATTAATGTAAAATATGCATCACATATGCATAATTTTAACTTCGGCCCTGGTGAGAGTTAAAAGGTGAAGTTGGTCTTTGTGTTTCATGTCATTTATGAAGCTCCCAGTGTAAAAATCATGGAGAAAGGGCTCATATCTACAAAGAAAATAAAATTATCTGCCTAGTCAAACTTTATGTTGTGGTATAGGCTGCCAATAAAACATTTGGCTGTAATTCATTCTATTTCTTTAGCTTTTTGTCTATATATATATATATATTGAAGTGCCATTATTAGCCCATGTAACAATTCTCTTAGCTCGTAATGAATAAAGTGGTGTGATCGAATGATAAAAGCAAACTTGGGGGTCCATATTTAAGTTTGATATTCTGATTCAGGACATTAGTCAGATGAGTGAGAAATGCAATAAGCACTGCAACTACATAGTTGTGGCATAAGCTAAACAAGCACATTGGTATTTCTAGCACTTGTTTATAGTAGCCAGAACATGTGATCAACAGGTACAATTTCTCATGTAGTTGGAATTTGCAATTACTGCAATAAGCATTAGCATTAGTACACTGGCTAACAATTTAATATTTGTAACATTTTTGAGCATATCACTTAGTCTTCTCACATATTTCCTTACCAATAGGGTTGTTATAAATTGTGAAGAGTTTTTCAACCATCCATGTGACCATCATCATCTGATAAGCAATAAAAAATTTTCTCATTGCTTTTGTAATCAATGCTACAGATTTCGATCCATTGCTCATTACTTTCACAAATATGTTGTTAGCGATGTTGCATGATTGATTAAGCCTTTTTATTTGGATTTTTTCCTATCAGTGAGCTGTAGTTATATTGCTAAAAGTTATCTTGTTTCTATTTTACACTAATTTCTGATTTAGTACTTGCAGTACCTGTTAAATAAATAATATTGGAAAATCTACAAGGTGGCCAACAATGGCATTTTATTTTCTAGGTCAGTGTTTTGTTATTAAATTCGAAATGAGCCAAATCTATTTAATAAAATTTCTGATTGATTGCAGATTTTACAATAAAATAAGTGGTTGTATAGTTTTCTGTGATCAGTTGAAATTATGACTTAGAAGATAAAGACAAAAATTCTCAGTAAGTATTTAGTAGATAGCAATAGATTCCAGCTTGTTTTTGTGGTAGTAAGTTTCAGCATCATGATGCATATTAGATGACATGTCACTACGATTTTTAAATAAAACTGCAACTAGTCCAGAATTAGAAGCATCAGTTACTATAAGATTGGCAATCCTTGTTTAAAGTATGAAAGAATGGCATTGCTAGTGATCACAATTCAAATATATGCTGTTGATCATCTGTTATAGTTATGAAAATATTGCATATCTTCTTTCTTAAACCTTTCAAAAACTTGTGACTGTTTAGCAGTAACAGTATAATTGCAAGTATGCTTAGAGAACTGATTGGCAAATTCAAGGAAACTACAAACTTATTGAATTGACACGAGAAATAGCATTCAACTGATGCTATGGTTTCCAAATCAGGATATTCACCATCACAAGAAAGACTTTGGCCATAAAGAGTATTTCTGAGCCTGAAAATTATGTTTTCTCTGGACTCAACTTGAATTTGGGGTTTCTAAATGCTTCAGGAATTTTGTATATCACTTTAAATACTAATTAAACTCATTATGTGAAATCATCAATCTGTATATTCACATTGTGCTGTGCTAGATAATCACAAGCCAATTTAATTGTCATTAAGATTTCAAATGGCCTTCAGAGAAGTTCATAATATCCATTGGGAATTATAAAGCTAATTTTGTATGTATCAGTCTCTCTTATGCCACTGATGTTTAAATGTAGATTTTATGTTCATTTTAGAACTATAGCATTTGTCTGCAACACTTAATAATCGATTGGGTGCAAATTGATCTATGATGGAATTGATAATGTATGAAAAATCGGCAACTCATCTTGAAGTGGTTATCACTTTTATGGAAAGGCTGTTCCTCAGCAAAAGCAAATGATGCTTAAAGTGAATTAGAATGGTCACCAATTCCTTGTTTTAATCATTTTTGAATTTGCTTGTTTAGAAACTGATTATTACGCTCTGAAAGTCAGTATGGTTGATATCTAATAGTTGTTTCGTGTTGCAGTTGGATTTTGAATTCCACCTTTGGTGTCAAATTGGAATTATAGTTGCCCTTTGAATCTAAAAAGTTCAAACCATAATTTATCAAAAATAATTTGAAATTTCAGTATAAAAAATGAAAGTATAAGTGTAATTTTTTTAAAGGGGAAGAGTAATGCATTTATTACTCCTCCACTCCAAATGTTAATTAATGTAGTTAAAATCTTAGTTTAAAAGGTACTGTTTTTATCTGTTATTTAAAGTGAGATGAAAGTTTGTATTTTTACTATTTCTTATAGCCAATTAATTTTTAACAATTCTATGTATAGATGCTGCCAAAAGGAAACAACTTCCTGCTTGGATCCGAGATGGATTGGAAAAGATGGAACAAGATCGCTTAAAAAGATTAGAAAAAGAAAGAGCAGCCAAAGAAAATGCAGAAAAAATGGCTAAAATGGATTTGTTGAAGAGCAATTTAGATTTTAAAGATGGCTCGTCAACTGCAACTGTTTCTACTAGATCTAAATTTGTTAGCATTCTTTTTTTTTTTTTTGTAACTTATTGTGTTTAGCATCCTTTTAATTTCATTTATTTGTTGTGTATTGCTTTAAATTTTTTTGAAAATTCTTTTTAGCTGGTTATTGAGGAATTACTATTCCTTGAATCATCTATGTTTCATTTCTTAAAAGTGAAATATCTCTCTACATATAAAACGATCATGTGGATGCAAAATCAGGCCAAATTTTTTAATCAGCAAATGGTGACAGCTCATGCACTTGAATCCTTTACATACTTGCTCAATGGGAAATATTAATCAATGGTACACTTTTGAAGTTGAAAAATGGGAAGAAATGCGTTTAAAGCTAGTGGTTTCGATTATGAATCAAAATTATAGAAAGTGAAAAATTAGGCCAAATGGAAGTATTGAAGAGTCCTTAAGAATGTCTACTCAGAATGAATGAATAAAATTGAAATACAAAGTATTTATTTGCATGGAGCAATATTTCTGAAGTATCGGAGCATAATTGTGGGACTATGACTGGCCTCTGTTTTTTTTTTTGCCAGACACATTTTTGGGAAAAAGAAATAAATTCAACTTAGGAAAATACTTAATGTTGCCACAATAAAAAAAAAAAATTGTTTTAGAAAATCTAAGTGTACCAAAAATGTTGAAAGATTTACCCAATAAGTGATCAATACAAACTCAAATACCACTTCAGTTTTAATTATTGTTTATTATAAATTGTGGTTTTGAGGAAGTCAACAATATTCCAGAACCTTGGCTTCATTTAAAAAATATTTTTTGTGATACTTTTGCTTAACAAAATTCTGAAGATAATGGACCTCATTATGCACTTTCAGAAATTGATGAACTTCTAAAGCATTATAATTTAAGTCTGAAAAAATGTGAAATTACCTACAGTTCATCTGGTAGCCACAACTTTAAATTTACCATTTTTTTAACAGAAAAACAACAAAAGAAACAAATTCATGCAGAAAGACTTAGAGGAACGTAAGTTTGCTTTTATATATGATAAAACAGAAGATACATCAAAATATTCATTCTGGATAACAGGAGTAGGGAAAATTTTATTGCAATATGTTGCTACATTACTTAATTATTGGACTGCTCATTCAGTTTTTAAAACACTAATCCTTTCAAATTCAGCTTTAATTTGCAATCTGTAGCCAAACACTAGAAGCTAATATGCAATGCATAATTAATAATTTGAGATGAAGCCACTATAACTTATGTTCATGATTTTATTACTGTTGGCAGACTTCTACAAGATCTAAGTATTATTTATTGTTTGGTGGTAAAGTAATTTTAATAAAGACTCAAGATCATTGACTGTAACCAGCTGTTTGAGAAAGCATAATCTTTGACTTAAATATCTTAATCTTACAAAAAAAAAAAAAAAAAAAGAAAGAAAGAAAAGAAAAGAAACATTGAATGTCTTAGAAACTGAAACAGGGTGTTTTTCGTCATTATAAATGCTTACATTTGAAAGCCATTTTCAAGCACCTTAAAAGTGCTTAATTTTGAAAAAAGGTATTTAATTTCCTCTAGAAGTGTGAAGAAAGATTTTTTTCTCCTGCATATGTAGAAAAGCATGATTGCAAACACTTGTTTTCAGAGAAGGAATTCTAGGGTAAAATAGGCTCAAGGTTCCAACACTGAATGAATCTCCCTCCTCTATTTTTAGTGTATTTCTGTTTATTGAAATATTGTAATAGTTATTCGGAAGCGGCAGAACGAAATGCGTATTGTGCCATATTTTTTGCAATTCGAAAAAGATTCGAACTTCAGTTTTTAGTGTTTTGGATACTAAAGAATTTATTTAAGTTATGACTGATGTGCCCAATCAACGGAAAATAAGAATACAACAAAATGAATTTATATATCGAAGAGATATATATCGAATGCGGGAGAAGTTACTCTAAAGACATTTGCGGTAAAGCTTCTTTATAGTATAATAATAGATTCAATCATCATTCTCATTAATATGTTGCTTTGGAGCAATACATTGAATGACATATTAACCGGATTTTACTGTATTATATTAAATTGCAATTGATTGCAGTATGCAATTACATTAGTCAGTTGCCTAAAATCTAGTGTGATGTCCTCGTCTATTTGTTGGACCTGTTTCACCTAATTTTAATTTGTACTAAAAGGAAAAAAATTGTTGGATCTGATATTTAAACCTTTTTAAGAAATGGGGGGGGGGAACCCTTCAAATCTGTTGTTCTTTTGAATTCAGATTTTATAACAATTTTTGCCGCTTTTTTTTTTAATTTATAGAATTTTATTTTTATTTATTTATTTTTTCATAGAGAAATGTCTTTTTATATGTAAGCATTTGTCCTGTTAAACTGAAAGCATAAACCATTGAAATTAGGAGAATGAAATTTGGGGAGTTATTTTGGGAGTAGTAGAGATCCATTAAAAATTAATTTTTCAAAATATTAAATTCGAAGTTTAATTAAAAAATACTAGCAGAATTTCAACGTGTTTTTACTATAAATCAAAGCATATTCTAAAGTTATTTTTTTCACCATTTTAAAGATTGTTTTTTTAAAATAGCTTTTCAATTATATCAATTTTGTTTGAATGAATGCATTTTTCTCCCCCTTTAGTTTTTTTTTTTTTTTTTTTTTTTTTTGAAAATCAGTTTTTAACACAATTTGTAGCAATTAACGAAATTCAAAAAATGCCATTACTTCTTTGAATCATGGAGTCACATTATTTTACTCCTGTTAAAGTTGTAATAAAATTAATGATTTCTTTGCTTTAATTTAAACTTATAAAAATTTTAAAGCAGTTCATTCTGGTGTCTTCATGTCTGGTGCTGTCTTCCAAAAATTCTTTTTAAAAATTGCTTCAACTGTCATTTTTTATTTTAATTTTACTTCTTACTACAGAGCTAACTTTTTTTTTATTTCTAGCTATGTGAATATGTTTTCATTATTTATGAACACTAGGACTTGTTAAAGCATTTTAATCTCTTTATAAAATATATATTCATGTTTTTCTGTATTTTTTAAAAGTTAAAATAAGCTTTATTTATTTATTTGCATGTAGATTAAAAAGCAGATGTTTATTGAATTTTCAAACTGTTTTAAAAAGACCTTTACTACAGAAGTAAAAAACAATAAGACGGGCTTTATATAATCAGACCATTTCTGAACGCTACTATTCTTTTTTATTAAAAAAATAACTTAAAAACACATTTAGAAAATCACCTTGTTCTATTCTCAATTTCATGGCACTTTTGCCAGTCATTTGATGGAGCCATTCGGGAATGGCTATAATAATGGAATTAGTTTTATAAAACTACAAATAAAATTATTAAATATAGTGAGTGAATGCAGGAGGAAATTTACACTTTTCATCCCAGCCATGTTGATTCTTATTTGCTATTGCATATATAAATTCAAATATATAATTTTTGGTCATGATAGGTTTCTACGTCCGGTATCGACATTTTCAAAAATGATGTATCCATCTAAATGACTTATTAATTTGAAAAGATCAGGGATTTTTACTGTTAATCTTACAAAAATTGTCTTAATTTTTTGATATTGATAGTTTTTCTTTCTTTTTTTATGATTATTTTTATGTTTTCGTCAAAACCAAAAGGTATCATTTGTTTTACAGTAGAAGATGCTGTGCAAATACAGAAAAAAGTATTAAAATTTAAAGAATACGCATTTAAAATTATAATTTTTAAAAATTTCAATATAAACTATACATTATTATAAAACGGAAAACACCCTTTGCTAAGAAAAAAAAATACAGACTTACATGTGCAAAGGTGCTTCATTTTTTTGGCTAAGGTTCTTCAAAAGTGTTTAAAAGCACTTGTGTAAGTTTCTCATTACTCACCTTGTAAATCTTGGGTACCTGTTACTTATGAAGTTGTTGATGATATTGTTAGTGATGATCCTAATGATAGGCTAATATTTCCAGTGGAATTTCTCATCAGGGCTGACAACATATATAAATAAAATTTATATTTGGGATGTAATATAATGTTATTGCATAATTTAGCTTCAACATAAGGTTTATGTAACGGAACACACTTAATTGTAAGCAGTTTATAAGGTGACATTATAGAAGCTAAATATATCGATTCTGAACATGATTAGACTTATTTTATATCACTTATTTGATCTGAGAATAATATGCCATTCAAATTAATACAAAAACAGTTTCCAATTCATTCTATTTATAGTATGACAATAAATAAAGAAGGTAAAAATTTTCTTGATGCTTCAAAATCTTGCTTTCAGTGAAGGACAATTGTAAGTGGACTTCTCACAAATTAAATATTTTGCTGTCTTTGCTTTAAGTAGAGAAATAGTCGATTCTTTACTGAGAATAATTACAGATTGATGTTAATAATTTTTTTATTTTTAAACATCTTAGAACTTTATATTTTTCTTTCTAATATATGTGTGTGTGTATATATATAACTATATATATATAATGCCAGAAAATTTTAATTTTAAAAATTTGTGTTTTTGTTTTTAAAGATTAAGAAGTAATGGCTGTAGTTCATGTAATTTGAAATAATTTCAATTTATTTTTAATTAAGTGAGCATTTGTAATTTCTTATTACTACCAGAAATACGGAATTATTTAGTGAGGGAGCTGGGATCACATAGTGATCCCAAAAGAATCCTTACAAGGAATCTTTTGATTCAATGTCTGTTGTGACTCTAGGTAGAGATATAATCAGTTGTGTGGACCGAGATATTTGAAATGACCGATTCTTGGAGATCAATCGTGTGGAGCGAATAGGTTGTGTGGTTGATAGGAGGCAGCATGATTTTTGACTGTTGTAATTCATTACCAATTAATATTTGTGATGTCATATTTTAGTAAATTGCAATTGCTATTAATAATGTTAATTTTTTTAGGGAGTTCTTACATTAATAATTGTGAAATTGAATTTAGGTAGTCAAGTTTTTGATTCCTTTAATTTTGTAATTTAGTTTGAGCCAAGATTTTACCTTATTATTTTTCTGTTCTTCTAAGCACTATACCTCTTTCTGATTAATTTAGGATAGTGATAGTGAAGTAGATGAGAATGAAACAAATGAAATTAAAAGGATCTCACCTATGCCTAAAAGAACACCATCACCAACTGAAGATATGAGAACAGAGGAAGAAAGAAAGGAAGAGCTTGTAATTATTCTTCTTACTTTTTTTATTTAATTGGGAAAAAATTATTTTTATGTTTCTTTTATTACCATTCTTTCTAATCAGAATAATAAGATATCTTCTAAAGGAAATATTTATAGTTGCTTTTTAATTTTGTAAATTTTCTTTTAATTATTAGCTGAATATATTTTGGATGTTATCCTTTCCACTTTCTTATATTTATTTTAAACTTCAGTTTAGGTTTATATTTATGTTGTTTTGCCACGGCACCAGAGAAAATACAGGAATTTGAAAACTGTCTTACAAAAGGGAAAATGCAGGAAATTTTCATAAAAATCAAGACAATACATTGAATTTTAAATTTTCTTATATCATTTAAAAAATGCCAATCTCTGAATATTGAAAAACTAAGAATCATAGTCATAGTACCAAAAACAGAACAATTGTTTAATAGTGGAAACTCTGCCTCTTTTCTACTCAACCCCCCCCCCCTCCTTTTTTTTTTTTTTTTTTTTTCTTTATTTATCAGTCTAATTTTGATTTCAGAGACAGTTGTTCTCTTCCTATAAGATTCTCGGATTGCAGCCAATGAGAAGGCATAAGGCTGCTATAACTGTGTGAGAGAATAGAATAAATTTTTCTGACGGGGATAGCAACATAGAATCTGCAGATGCATCACAATGGTGTTTAGTTGCTCGCATATGAGTTTACTAAATCGTTTGTTTGTTATTTGACAAATTGTGAGCTTGTTCATAGTAAATTAGAGATTTTTTTTTAACGAACTGCTCAAAATGCATATTTAATGCAGATTGCAAGTATTAATGCAGGTAATAATTTTAAATATTATGGGGAAACTAGCACTTACTATTCATACCAAAAGAGTAAAACACATAAAATTACATGCCAGCTCAAAAAGTCTTCATTCATATTATGCCAAATGAATGAAAATGATATGTCAAGGCCGAAAATATAAAATTTGAAAATAAACTGATTTCAAACTTTTTAATTCATAAACAATCATCAAAGGCTGAATTTTAATGGGTTTTAAAATTCAATTTCATACCTCTTGACGATTTCAAACAAAATTTGGTGCACATGCTTAACCTAAAAGGATAATACTTGGAAGCATTTACTGCACTTTTTCCGCAACCCTCTGACACAGAGTGAAATGAGGTTGCAGGTTTTTCCTTTTTTCTGCCATAGCTTCTGAACAAATTTTACGCAAAAACAATTTCACTTAAATTCTTAACATTTAAAAAAATTGCCTTTTAATGACTTAAATTTCTCTTTTGAACAATTAACTTTAATATATTTTCAAAATTAATTTAATCACATTTTCTAACAATGTCATTTTTTTTGCTCATCACCCCCTTTGAAATATTAGCCCATTTTGTGTTTAATTTCACCTATTGTTTTATCGCCATTGCTAGTATTGAAGTTCAGTTAGTTTCTACATTTTTTTTATTACAAAGCATTTTTAATTTGTGTTGCATTTATTATGTTTCTATTGATATGTGCATGTAGTAATTCCTTCTTAAACATTGTCTTTTAGAATTGTCGCAATTCCATTAATTGTTTGACTTAATTTTTCTCATATCTTAGTATTTTTAAATTTTAGTATGTCTATTTATGTCTGTATCAAGATTCCTAAATGCATATGAATGTAGGTAATAAGGTCTGTACCAAGACAAAAATATTTCCACGATAAATAAATGAACAAAGCCAAAAAATATTTTCAAAATGCAAGATGGCACTCTCAACGCTCATATTTTAGCTTACTTCATAAAAATTATTTAGTTGTAAGTTATCTTAATCTTTACGGTTCTGTTTTACTATCATTTTAAAATGTATTATCATTATCTTCCCAATATCAAATTCATTTCATTAATCCCAACTGATTAATTCCAATTCAAATCTTTTATGACTTGTCAAGCCATTAATAATCTTTTGGTTCCAGAAAAAATTATTTTGCTGGCAAATAATTTCTCTTGTCCTTCCAGCTTTAAAAAGTCATCTTTGAAATTCCTGGGAGTTATTCACAGAATTGGCAAGAGATTCATAATTAAAGCTAAATCAAAAAATATTATTATTTTGGGTTGCAGGACATTGAAATATTTCTTGGAATTAAAAGATGGACTGCTTCACAAAAATAGGTGTCAAGTTGAACTCATACTTTGAAAGGATTATAGTTAGAACATTTTACCTGAAAATCTTGCTTCATATTATATGCCAAATTAATTAAAATAGCATGTATCAAGGAACTCCATTGGCATTCCTTCCTTTTATCCTTTACTTCATGGCTGAAAAATAAAAGAGGATGTAAGCAAGCCTAATTATCTGGTTGTTTAATACTCCAACGTTACTGAACAAATTTGAAATTTATGGCAGTCTTAACTTGTTTTTTCTATAAACAAAAAAAAAATAACTTTGACCATATTATCTTCCATTGTGTGAAATATCCAACTCACAGAAAAAACTTTAATTAAAACAAGAAACTTGAAATTAGTATAAACTTAATCACTAATTAATGTAGTTTTTCAAAAACGTTTTCCAAGAATTTATTTTTTAGTGGCCACCATCTGTAAATTCTTTTTTGGTCGCTGAAATGTTTTGTGATACGTTAACTTTGATTTCTTGACATTGGAAGAGGACAGTTTTTTTACTGCAGAAAGATATCAGTCAATAGGTACATTAAGAAAAGAGAACTGTTAAATAATTGAAACCAAAAAAAACTTTTTTCTGAGGTCGTAAATTTTTAAAAATTTAATATCTTAAGAATGCCACTGATTTTAGAAACTGCATGTTTCTGCTACAGCCAATTATATGTAACCAAATTTTAGATTCAAATCTTTAGATCCATACATCAAATGTTGATACTAACAATGCTTTTTATCCAGGAATTTTAGAGTAGTAATTAGAGGGTTGAGGTTGAAAATTTTTTTTACAATGAATATATTTATAAACTGTACAAGAGTAACTGAAAATTAGTTTACTGCTATATGATATCTTTCTGAATTTTGATGGTACTAAGCTAGAATTTTTATAAATTACCCTGTATATATGACCTTGAAATTATGGAAGGAAAAATATACTGTATTTTGCACATGCATAATTAGAAATCATTTACTATAAGTATTCATATTTTCTTAGAAATTTTTAGAATTCATTTTTAGTCTTTTATATAATGTTTTAATAATAGTTTGTCATGTGTTTTGTGGTTTTTGTATATTTTGATTAAAACCGTGCATCTTATAAGCAAAAACTTAAAAATGTGGAAGTATTTTGAAAACACAAGATAAATTTAATTTTCTATTGTGATGTTCCAAAAAAGCCTTAAGATGCCAGAAAAGTTGAATAAAAATTGATTTAAAAAATACTTTTTTAAGTTCAAAATTATTTTTTATTTTTGTGCAGGTATTGAAAGTTCGCCGTACGTTAACAGAAATTTTATTGTCTGTTACAAACTCTGAAATGATGGACATTGCACAAGAGATGTATAGGAAAGCTGTTTCTAAAGGTATCAAGAAAAAAAATTACTTTTTTGACTTGATCAGTGAAAGTTTACTGGTTGTGTTTTCCGAATATCTAAAAATGTATATATATATATATATATGTTTTTTAGTTTCAGACAAATAAATCTCTGTAGCAAGTTATGGATTCATTGTTCAATGTTTTTAACAAAATGTTTAGACATTAATAGGCAGAATTATGGAATTAACTTTTTTACTTAATTTTTTTTTTTTTTCCACTGATTGCACAAGAAACAAATTTCAAAGGGGCAAATGAAGATAATTTATAACATATATATTATTTTAATATGCCATAAAGCATGAACAGCTACAACCTTTTTTCATGCCTTTGGTTGTTTAAATAAGGTCTACAGTTGTTGTTAAAGAAGTTTGAAGAATAAGAAATATTTAAAAAACAGCTTACTTTTTAATTTTTGTTAACAAATAATAAAATATTTATTCTAATAGATGTTATTTGACACTGCAATTTTGGTGATTATGCAGTTTTTTTAAAAATTAGACTTTGTTTATACTGTAAGTAAGCCCTTTAACCCTTTGCTTGAAAAAATTTAATTCCAAGTTTATTTTTGATTCCTTTTTCAATATTTTATGTTAATTTAAAGTTTTCCATCACTGGAAGAGGAAGAAAGCTTTTATATGTCCTTCATCAGAAACATTCTGATTAAGCTCATCATAATGCTAGGCATAAAAATGAAGTATTGGAATGGTTAGATTGAATAGTAAACAAAGTAGTAAAAATTTATTTTAGCATAAAAGGAATTCAATTAAAAATCCTTTATTTTAAATTATTAAAAACATATCTTTTTGCACAAAAAAAATATAGAAATTTCACCTTTATAACTGTATTCTATTATATTCTAGAAATTTTTCAAATGCCTTTTTTTGCACTCATTTCACTATTGTCTTGTTTTTCTACCTTTCGTGTTTATCAACCTTGAATTGTTTTGAATCATCACTCTTCTGCTGTGCCTCTTCTGAATTTTTAATTGACTGATGTCTGTTCTTTATTGCCTTAATTCATTAAAGGTTAATTGGAGCTTCTAATTAAAACTTGCCAAAAGCCAATGGATTATCTTTTCTGTGTATTGCTGTATATAATAACCATCCAGTGATAACAACCATTCTTAGTGTGTTGGTAAATAAATTTAACTGTTATTTCTTGTCTCAAAGCTTTGATTCTAAATGAGAAACAATTCGTTCAATTGATCAGCTCTATCGGATTTTAATCTATGAATAAAATTTTGTTGTTCTAAATGCACTTTTTTCTTTCTATACTAAAATCTCTTTTAGTTTACTGGATTGGAAGAAAAGAAAGTAAAGAAACATTCACTATAGAATTAGTATCATACCAGTGGTACATATTTGATATTCTGTCATATCTCTAACAAAATTAATTGGTTAAAATTAATTTTCATCATAATTAAAATTAATTGCCTTTTCTACTACTCTTCCTTCCCATCCAGAAAAGCAGGACATTCTCTTGTTCTTATTTTCATGGAAAGCTTACAATAGGAGAAATTCTTTCTTTGGCAAAACATTTACAACTGATCCAATGTTCCCATAGTAGTTTAATGGATTTTGGCAAATATGTTTCTTATTTATGTTATAATATCTATACATTATTAATAATAACATGGATTACCTTTTTATTTGTAATTACAGTTTTTAAGAATTTTTTTTTCAAATTTGTATAAATTTTTATGTTGTAAACAATTTAAATTGTAAAAGGAGATCATTATTATGAAATTCTGTATATTGCTTTTCTTTTTATAAATCTTAGCTCAATTTTTTAACACAAAAATCCTATCTATGACTCGGTTATAAATGACCAATGGGAATGAAATTGTATTTTTAAATGGTTAAAATTCTTTTTATACCTTTTTTAGGGACATTTATGTTAATAAAATTTTACAACTTCATATGAAATGAAATTTCTGCTTTATTTTAGGGGGTGATGTATTCTTTTCCTTTCTTACAAAATCCATTATTCTACCTTTGTTTTTAAAAAAAAGTTCATTATTCTATTTTGGAAAATTGCACAAAATTTTATGCTTATTTTATAATAATCTCTTATGCTTTTCCTTTCATTTCACCTGAATTTTGCTGTAAAGAAATATTAGCTATAATTTTCAACATTTTTTTTTGTTGTTGTTGTTTATTGAATGCTATCTTTCTTAATTATTTTTAAATCGTAAATCTCCCAATGGTCTTAATCAGTAGGAAAATATATATATTTATAACTAATGATTTTATTCTCCCGTTTTTTTTTTTTTTTTTTTTTTTTTTTTTTTTTTGAGATAGAGATATGTGATTCTGCTGATCAATAATTTTATTTTACTTGAGTGTTGTTTTAGGTATATCTGAACTTCATTCAGCTGTGATATATGAATTTTGATTTGTTCTTTGTCACTAAACTTTTATATATATTACATAAAAGCTCCAGCTCGTCAGCTGGCCACAGCCTCATCATTGAGCTCTGTAGCGTCTGGATTGCGTAAGTATTAGATTCATTTGCATTTATGCGCTGCTTGCTGTATTTTTAAAAAAAATAAGTGGATGGAAGTGTATTTCATTGAACTTCGATACATAAAGGTATTAACAGTATTGCTCACATTTTGTTTTAAATAAATTTTTTTTTTCCAAAATTCATTTGATTTTGAAAAGTTATATAATGTTATTAAAAGATTTATTTTTTTGAAATTGATAGATTTAATCAGATAAATTTTTTCCAATGAATTTCAATTTGTTATTAATCTGAAAATTTAGTCTTTATTTTATTCAGTAAAAAAGTGACCTACTTGCAGTATAAATTAAAATTTTAAAATTTCCTCACTTTTTAATGTTTTTCATTATTTATACAATTGGTTCTAGATAAAAATAATAGAAAATATGTTATTGGCAGTATTATTGTAGTAGAATATAGAATATTGTTTTGTGTACAATATAAAATATTTCTGCGTTTGTAATTTCATTTAAAGAATATCTGTATATATTTTTGTATTCAGCTGCATTATATGGATGATTGTCATCGGACAAATGCACACACTTGTTTTAAAAATATTATTATTTAAAAAAATGGCATGGATGGCATTTTGTTCAAGATCTAGAAATGAAATAGTTTGTGAATACTGTTATGAAATACTCAGTCAGCAATTTCATTTTGTTTTGAAGATTAATTGACATCCAAAGAATTTTACTTAGTATTATTTGTGTTAATATGAAAGATCTGTGAAGAATAACTCAAAGAACTGGACATTCTTCTGGTTAATCTGATCTAATTTTTCCTCTAATTCAGTGTGCTTTCTTGTTTTGACTGATGTGTTTATACCACTCTTGAAGGGGGAGGGATTGAAATTCAAGATTAAAAAATATACAATTTTATTTGAGCATATTAACATCTAAAGCAATTGTTTGAAAGTCTTGAAACATCTGTTAAAATATATGATTATAACATATGTATAATGGTTATTTTTTTTTTTTTTTTTGTTTCTTTTGACATGGATTTGTTTTAATGTAATGAAAATATTTTAATTCTTTTCCTCTTATTCATGGTTGTTGTCAATCATACTATGCAAATTTGGATTAAAAATTTTATGCTGATGTCTTCTGTTACAATGCCTAATAGATTTTTGTTTGTTAAAATGAGCTTCATTAAAAGGAATCTGGAAAAAGAAAGAAAAAAAAACTTTTTTTCATTTAAAAGGAATCAGAGGGGGGGGGGGGGCTTTCTTCAATTAAAAGAATAGAGAGAGAAATCTATTTAGCATTATTTCAGAGATTTTCTAATAAAGGTTTTTATTAGTGGAAACTATACAATGTAATTATGAGTAAAATTGAATAATTTGAATTCTTTATTATTACACTGTTAAATAATATAAAAATAAGATGCTTAGCTCAATCTGTTTCCTGGATTTTAATGTTTCACCATATATATACCGTCATTTATTAGTTGCCTTGTTGATTGGATAGCATAATTACACTCAACAGATATTCTGTGCTGCGGATTCTTCAGGATTCATTAGTGGAAAGAAATACACTTAATCACATTAGTATGCTCTGAAATGCTGCTTCATACAAGGCATTATAAAACATCTGTTATTTAAACTATAAAATTCAGTATTATTAAAAGGAATAAATTATGAAGTTATTAAAGGGAATATTCAACAGACACTAGTACAGAACAGACAAAGAGCATATATTTATTGGCATATAAGTTATAATTTCTATTATAACCATTAAATATGCAGTTGCAATAGGAATTTTGTTTAATATTTTTCTAAAACAATGAAAGAAACATTCTAAAGATTTGCAGAAAGAATTATTTTTATTGAGACTGAAACAAAAGCAATAGCAAGCCAAAATGTTACAGTACCTGTAAATGATATGACTTAAATTAGGAATGTAAGTACTAAGTGCTTATTTCTCTATTGCATTGATTGACTCTATTGTCAATAATGAGCCAATTTTTCAAGAACTAATTCGTATCTTTGGCAAGAACAGCATTCCGTGGCAGAATTTGATGTCATTATTAATGAATTCAGACAACATGATGAAGAAGGAAAATGCAGATCTGGAATTAAAAATTTGCTCACAACATTCTCATGTTCTGGACATATATGGTAATGTGTTTATAAATGCTACTAGGTAATTTTCCAAATTGTTTGGAATGCATGTAGAAAGTTGTTCTGGCATACATAATAATCAGAAATGGTTCTCAGATCTGTATGCAACTTTAAGCAAAATTTACTGTGAAATTAAAATTCACAATGCCTCAAGTATTTGTACAATTCAAATGGTTCTTGATACTACTACTTAAGACTATAGGAGCATTGACTGCTTTTTATTTCCCTTTCTTGAATTTTATAATTAGCAGCCCATTCTTGCATATTGTGGTCAGTGTAAAGCTGAAAATGTTGGGAGTACTGCAAGGCAACACACCCAAAATTAGCCTTACAATGAAAGCTCTAACACAAGCAGATAAAGAATATCAAGAGAGGATCACTAAAAGGATGTTTGCTCAGCGATTTGAGACAACATTTGACAAAACTTTTTATCTCAACTGAAAGAATATTTGAAATTGTTTCAATATAACACTCCATAGATTTTTTTAATTGAATTTTGTAAAAGCTGGAAATATGACTGACTAAGATTCTCCCCTAAATATCAGGAATTTTGGTGTAGTGTGTGTGGGGGGGGATTGTCTTCTCACAAAATCTACATTTTTAGAGGATAATGTTAAAAGTCCCAAAGTCATGATTGCATGTAGTAAAGAAATCCCCCCCCCCACGAAAAAAAAGTATTGAAAGCATATGCTGAATGTTCACACACATTGCCTTAGATAATTTGTTGTTTGAAAATGCATCGACAATTTGTCCTGTTTGTTGGAACTTTCTTTGTTTGACATTGAAGAATGATCTCATGGTAATGTAAGTATTAGTGCTTATCTTTCTATTGTGTTCATAATACCAACAATGAGCCAATTTTTCAAGGACTAGTTCGAATTGATTCAATTTTGAGACTAATGTCATTAATGTTGCAAAAAGACAAGTTTATGACTTAGACAAGTGTCCAGCTGCCAGCATAAGGAGCCAATAGATAACTGGTGAATGGAAGTTCAACATTCTAGATTATTTTCACTAGTAGCCAAAATGCTATGCTTACCAGTTTTCGTGATTCTAAAGTTAAGAAATATAGTCGTTTTATGTCATTTAGATTGTGAAGTATGAGTTTAAGCCTTAAAGGAAATCTACAATTCAACTGTGTAAAAAAAAAAAAAAAAAAAAGAGCTGCCTTAAAGATAAAGTGGATTGAAATCTCTGTATAAACAAGCGTTCAATGTTAAGAAACTAAAATACATGTTCTTAGTAAAAAAGATGTGACCACAATCAAGAGTCTAAAGAAAAAAACTAGTGTCAAAGAAAACTGCAACTGACGAAGCTGCCTAATTGTAGAGAAATATTCATCTGAAAAACATGAGATGCCTGGTCTCAAAAATTTCTTCCATATCTGGATTTTGTACATAATGTGAAGCTTTTGTCAGTAAAAAACTTGTTAAAAAATAATAATTTGTCCGAGATATGCTGCAAAGGTCCATTGACCATTAATGAAATGTTTGCTAAAATATGCAATGTATTTTTTCTATGAAATATATACTTTTCCTTCTTATTTGTTGTCCTAAATATATTTGAACATGTCTCTGGACAGTATACTTCTTAAAGTGTGTTTACGAAAATAGCATGCTGTTGATGTCTAACTTTTATAAATTTATAATGAATGTATAGACCATTTGGGCTATTGTTTTGATAATTTTTTTCTTTATATTGACTTTTAATTTCTACTTTTTGCTCCCCCCTCCCCCTCCTTCTGACATTTCATCTTGCATTTTTTGAATTTCCCTTTTTTTAAATTTTGATCAATCATATCCCTGTAATATTGGTTCCTAAAAAAACTGTACTCCACTTGCAAATCTGTTGGGTAATCATGTGTAGATCCTGGCATCTGTCCTACTTCCATTTATTCTCATTTCCATCCCAGTGGGTTATATACAAGATATGAGTAACCACCAATCCAAAGTGAATATGAAAATATCCTGAATAATTGATTGTTGCTTCTTTTAGGACCATCAGGGTTCTTGTATTTTTGTAGTTACTATGTATGTGTTCTCTAAATCATATGAACTGTAACTGATCTAATAGATTATATTTTTTAAGAAGAGATATAAACATTTTCAATTTCTAGACATATAAAATAAATGAGATAGTAGCTGAGTTTTGAAAAATTATGTTATCATAATTCATAGAGTCTTCTCCTGTCCTGAAGTTTGATAACTCTAACATCAACCTGATTATATGCCAGAGACATTCTATAATTGAAATGTCAAATCTTCACTGATATGTTTTAATTTTTTTTTCTTAAATTTTACTTCATATGTAATCATATTTATTAATAATAGAACTGAAAAACAAAAGTTTTAAGTTTTGTTCTTAAATATCTTCTTTAAAAAATATGAAATATTTTATTTCAACCATAAAAAGTTAGCAAAGGCATTTTTTCATATGAAACTTCCTCATATCCATTTATTGTTTTTCAAAATGGACAGGAAGATGGTTGTTAAATAAAGAATTTTACTTTCTTTGAATTCATTGAAAGTGCAATTTGTTTGTTAACTGAAGTTAATAATAAATACATTCTGAATTTGTGTTTGCCCTTGATGTTGAATTTTTTTTTAACATAGATTTTATTTCTGTTCATTTAATTTTTCCAATATCCTTGTTTCATTGAATTCGTCTATAATAGAAATGATTTTTAATCTAAAAAAATTCAGAAAAATCATTCAAGCATAAAACACTGGAAATGAAAAAGACAAGATCTAAATGACATTATTAAAACTATCATAAATATATAATTTTCATGTAAAAATAGTAAGCTTTATCACCTTAATTTTATAGAATAGAGGTTTTTGTTGTTTTTATTAGTAAAGTTCCTTTAGCTGAAAAGATTTTGCATAAATCTTTTCAGTACAATTGCATTTTTCATCCATTTTATCTATCAAAATGTATTCATTAGTGAATTGATGTTTCAATTGTATCTCTGGTGAATTATTCATTTCAAGTTTATTTGTTTATGATGTCCTAAACATTTATTGCAACATTATTTGAAGCTCAGTGACTGCTAAATGTTAGATTGTGGTGATGACTAATGTGTGAAGAAGTAAAGAACGAGAGAAATTTTGGTCAAATGTTATTACTCTTGGTATTTTTTTATGAACAAAGGTTGCTAGTTATGTGTACAAGTTTCTGTCCAAGCTAGTGGTATTATAATATTTTTAATTAAATTTTCTTTTCACTGAATACTTTTGTGCTAAAGTTTTAATTCCTATTACACTACATTCCCTTGCTGCAAATATTTACATGCAATTAAAGAATTTAACTGTATTTTTAAACTACCATTTCCAGTTTTGCTGCTGAATAGTTATGTTTGGTCTTAAAGAATGTTATTTTTCCTTCTATGTTATTAAATATCCTTTTATATTTTTTGTTGTAAATATATCTAAATGTCTATGTTTGCTTATTTAATGTCTATTGTAAATATTCACTAAATGATAGTGTTGAATTTTAAAACTGTTTTCTAACATATTTGTATTTAATATGAAATGAGCTTCATTGTTTACGAGAATAATTTATAAATAAAAAGGTTAACCTAATAATAGTGCATAAAACAAATGTATTAACACATCTGCCCGATATGCATAAATTGTTATTTCTTGCATTCAAATGCAGTATTAATTCAACATATTAAATTTTAATAATAACTTCTAGATTCACTGCTTTTATATTCTTTTGAATGAGTTTTTAATATCAAATACTTTATTGCAAATATTTTAACTGTATAATGCATAAATAATAATAAAAATACTATCTTAGAATATAGAGATATATATTCATTTACAAATTGAAATACATTTTTATAAGTGCATACCTTCCAACATTGGTTACCCAGTCACCAGTAGCACTTCTTACTGATTATTATTACATGTAACATAATGTTAATGAATTATTGAAGAATAGATTTTACCAAAGAATTTTAACAAATTAAAACAAATATTTTCAAAGATTATTCGAAACTATTTGAGATATTTATTATTAATTAAATACATGAATAAATTTTTTTTTAAATCACGTAGTATGATTTTGTTGATTAAATAAATTAACACTATTTGTTAAACATTTACAATTTTGTTTCATTAAATGCTTTTCTTAAGTCATCATTGCTCAGTTTAACATCATAATAAATAATGACTCCAGTGTTTTTGTATTCATGTTGGAACAAGGTTCCACACCCCCCCCTCCTCCATGCTAAAAATGCTTCGCTATCCATATTGCTGTGTGAGTGAAGAGTTACAAAAAGAATATTTTCAATTATTTTGTAGTTTTCCGTATTTTTTCATCATATATCTGTAGCTGTTGGAGGGTATGTGAATAATTAATGAAATTAGATATTTATGGAAAAAATGTATAGAACAGAAAATTGTATTTATTCAAAATATATAGGAAATAGTATTTTAACTATTCAATTGGCATTTGTCTGTAATTTTAAAATAAAATGTGAGCAATATTTTAAAGGAAAAACTAGTCATAAAAATATGTTTGTGTTCCCATAACACAAAGCTTTTAAGGCTTTTATGTTCATCACACCTGAATAGTTGTCAGTTATTAATCCACATATAATGAAGCTCACAGATATTTCTTTGTTTGTGAAGCTTATTGAATTACAGATTTATTTCCAATAATATACTTCAGATATACATTCTACATCATACATTAAACAAAAATGCACTGACGTGAATTAAAATCTTAAAGTATTTTTGTTTTCCTTCTGAATTAGATAAAAATATAATAATTTCCCTTTGCATTATTGTTTTTTTTTTCTGCAAATTAAAATGAGAATTAATTTTGTTGGAATGAAATAGCTGAATTTGATATATGTTTTAAGAATGTATTATCAAATTAATCTCTTAAAAAAAAAAATTTATTAGCCAATAATATTCATTTATATGAATTTCTAGCAACATATTCTTTTTTACATAAGGAATGACTGAGAATTATTTTAAAAAAATTTTTGAAGAAATGGATTGTGTATGAATACCTTCAGTTTTAAGCAGTTAATGTCAAGTCCAAAATAGAGTTTTAATGTCAGTGCATTGTTTACGTTTTGTTCTGTTAAATTTTTGGCTAACTTTTATATAGGGTAGTGAATAGCTTTGTTTCAAAATTTCATGTAAATAATTCTTCTGGAATTCATGTATGTAAGTATATTGAGAATTACATTGTTATTTCTTTTTATTTTAATTGTAATTTATTAGCAGTTTAATTGAAGTGAATTAATGTAGGCTTTATTTAGATCATTTTTTCAAAAGTGATATCCTATTCATGGAATTCATTCAGATGGAATCTGCCATTTAGGTGGACTTGCCAATTATGGGACTGAAAGTGAGGCCAGCGATCAAGAAGAAGAGGATGCCCCTGACTCAGAAGAAGAACTGTACCGCAAAATTAAGGAAAAGAAGAGGCTTTTTGCCCAGAAAGAAAAGAAAATCATTGCAGAGCTAGAGAGGAAAGAGTGTGAGGAAAAATTTGAAGCTGAAAGAGAAAAAATGAATAATGGTAACTAATTATATTTATATCAAAATTTGAAAGAGCGTCAGTTCGTTTGGAGGGGAGATACTTTGGAAATTTCTTCAAAAGCTCCTTTGTAAAATCTGAAAAGTAATTAGTCTTAAAAAGTTCTGATGTAATGAGCTATGACCTTGGATTTCAGTCCTTGATTTGTAAATTATGAGACACTTGAAAAAATTTATTCCTATTATAATCATAAATTTCTATTCAATGTACAAATTAAGATTATTATTTAATAGAAGGAAATAGTTGACAAATAATTTGTGAAATGTGAGAATGAAATGCAACTTCTTTCTCAAATTCAGTTTTCCCACCTTTCTATGTGTTATTTTACTAAACAGATGGTTTTAATTTTAAAAAATCGCTAGTGGTAAATTTTAATTTTATTTTTTCTGCGAATGGAAATTTTTATGTTATAATAGTTTAATATATTAGTTTTTATTAAGAGTAAAGTGATTCTTTTGTAATTAAAATTTTTAATCTGTAAATATTAGCTAAAGAAAATGAACTTTTTTTAAAAAAATTAGGTGGATTATTATTATACATTTATTATGTTTTCGTGGCTAATTTACATCTTTCATAAATGATTGAAAATAATCTTTTTTGTAACAACAGCTTATGTGTGGCTCTCTCAGTGGTGAATCTCTTCTTCCTGCTTATCTTAGACATGTCATCATAAAATAAGTAAACAAATAAGGTTTTAAAAATTGCTATTTCTAAATTTATAACAATTGGTAGCAATCTTATCTGTATTTATGTAATTGTAAATATTCCTTCAAAAGAATTTTTTGCACAAACCTACCAGATTATACTCTCAAATTTCTTGTTGCGAATAGAAGAGCAGTCAATAAACTACATGTATTATTTGAAAATTATAAACTGCTTGCATTAAAATGTTAGGTATTTAGATTCGTGAATTTTAAGTTTTAAGCAGTTAAATAGGCTTATTTAATTTTAGAAACTTATTATAAAACTTGAAATATCAAAATTAAAATTAAGACCTTATTTTTATCTTATTCTATTTTTAAAACATTTGGTACTGTATATAGAGAGACTGTCAAAATTTTCAAAATGTTGCTGGAGATGAAAATATATTTATATCATTATGAAAAAATGCAGTATTAGCAGTTTGTGGCTATCAAGAAATAGCATGAAAAGGCACAAAATTATTGGTTAGGAAAAAATGAGAATTCTGAATAAATTTCTTATTCTCTTCTATTCATATATTAATTGTAAAAAGAACTGGATCATTACTTATGGGATTGAATTGTCGTGACATACTGTGATCATGTAATAGTCATATTTTTAAATGCTGTTACTCAAATAAATAGTAATGTTATTTCAAATGAGAATATTTATTTATTTATTTTCCTCCTCTCAGCAATTGCTATTTTTTGGGTAGCAAAGTTACTCATTTCATTACCTTGATGAAATAAATGAAATAGTAATAATTGCTAATATAATTTGATTTTTATGCTTTGTTTCTTGCCAATTTTGATATTTTATTAACCTTCTGTGTTTGTTAAATATATTTAATTATTATTTTCAGATAAAAGTAGTGAAAAAAAGTCAAGTAAAGATCTTTATACTCCAGAAAAACTAGAAGCCCCTTCTGATAATAACAATAATGGCAATAAAAATGATAATTCAAATATTCAGATGCAATCTATTGAGCATAGTTCACATCCTGAATCTTCTGAGTTGTCTGTTAAAGCAGAAGAAGTATTAGAAAATAACAAATCAAATAAAATAAAAATTGAAGCCTTGAAGCATTATGTGGAAAATGTAAAATCTGTGAATAAGGAAGAATCCGATTCCTCTGACTCTGAAGAATCCAGCTCATCAGGTACTACTAGTGAATCAGGTGAAAAGCATAAAAAAAAAGCACATAAAGAAACAAAAAAGTCAAAATCTGAATTGAAGAAATCATCAAAAAAGGATAAATCTTCCAAGCATAGCAGTCGGCGTAGACGAAGCAAAAGTAGAGATAGTGAGAGTTCTGAAAAACATAGAAGAGAAAGGTCTCGTGAAAGGAAAAACTATAACTCAAAAAAAAAGAAAAAGTACAAGAGAAGTGATAGTAGTGGCAGTTCTAGTAGCTCATCTCATAGGAGAAAACGTAGCAGTAGATATGAATCCAGTCATGGTCACAGAGAACGTAGAAGTCGTAGTTATGATGACAGGGAGAGGAGACGAAAACGGAGTGTTAGTCCATATAAAGTTTCCAGCAAAAGTGATTTTAGGTCATCTCGTTCACATAGATACAGTGATGATAGGCATGACAGAAAGTATAAAAGCGAAAAGAAATATTATGACCATAGGCACAGTCCATCTCCCTCTGGACATTCATCTAGGCTTCCAAGAAAATACAGATCTAGGTCACTTAGTTCTGAAAGTCAGAGTCCTGATAAGAAATCAAAGAAATATCGGAATCGTTGACATTTTAAGGGTACTGTTTTATTTTTTCCCCGCCTTAAAATAATCGTGTATATATTTACTGTACAATATTTTGTAAGGATTAATTGATACTCACACTATAGTTCATAAACTGTTTTCAAATTTTTTCTTATAGCAATATAAATGTTATATAATATTTGCATATGTTTGGTTGAAACTTAGTTGTATTTTAAATAAAAGTCTCCATGGACCTAAGATTATGAGTATGCTTTTTTCTTAATTTCAAAAACTTAAATTGGAATTTAGAATTTTCTTCAACTCATGATCATAAAAGCCCTCGTTCAGTTATCTTTACAAATGCATATACTTATAGGAAACCTAATATTATTGTATCATATTTTTCTTTCTTGTTTTGACCCTTTTAACACTTTTGTATCTGTACTTAATTTTTGATTATTATTGGTTAAGACTGAAAAATGTGCTAGTATGGATTTATATAATGGTGCTCTGTTTTATTTTTTTGTTTCAAATTGAAAATTTTTTCATCTGCCTTTTAAATTTGAAAACACAATATAAGTTTTTTATAATTAATTGAAATTCCAGTTGAAATGAAATTTTTATTATTCAAATGCATAAAGTTGGTAACTTTATTTTTTAAAAGCCTATACTTATGAGAAAGAAAAAATTCCATATTGATTAAATTATATTAGTTAAAATGATCATTAATTTTTTTTTTTTATCCTGGGTTTTTGATATTGTTATATGAAGTTGCATGTGCTGTGTTTTCACTAGATTAAATATAATGCCCCTTTTATAAAAATAGCTGTTTATTATAACTATATACATTCACTGTTGTTGTAAAACAGACAAATGAGTTGGTTTAATTAAATTATGGGGGAAAATAAAATCAAACACACACGCACAAAATAAAAGGAAAATCAATAGTTATTATTTGAACTGAATCTTAATATGCTTAGTTAAACCCTCCAACATTAGTTACCCATTCATCAATAGTAATTTTTATTAATATATTGCATGTAATATAATTTCAACAAATTATTGAAAAATAGATATTGCCAGAGAATTTTAATTAGTTAAAAAATATTTTCAAACATTTTTTTAAAATTATTTGAGACATTTATGACTAAATATATGTATGTTATCTTTTTTTTTTTTTTATTGCAGAATATGATTTTGCTGATCTGTTAAATTAACACTAATTGTTAAACGTTTAAAATTTTGTTTCATTAAATAGTAAACACTTTTGCTTTTATTAAGTCATTATTGCTCAGTTTTAACTAACTTCTATATTCATTTTTGTTATGAAGAGTGACACCAAAGTTTTTGTAATCATGCTAGAACTAGCTTCTGATGTTTTTTCCTTTAACACACTAAATATACTTTCACTGTCCACTATGAGTGAAGATTCAGGAAGAGGGTATTTTCAACATATTTTGTAGTTTTTCTTTATATATATGTAATTTTCATGTAGTTTCCATAGTTGTTGGAAGGTATGCTTAGTATTTTTTTTTTTAATTAAATGATGGTGTCATTTTCTTTTTAAATTGTGGAGTTATTCTCTTGATCTGCTAATATATTTTTATTATAATTAGTGTACACAACTTTCTTCTATATGTAGAGTGTACAGTAGATGTTCCCTTGAAACTAAAACAACCTGTGTGTGAGAGAGAGTAAAAAGAGAAAGAGCAAAATAAGAAAATTATAACTAATAAAGGAGATTTGTTAAAAAATTCAATTAGAAAAATGTATGATGTACCATAGTAAAAAATATAGAAAAAGTTTTGTATAATAATCTGTAAAATTGGGGGGATATTTACAATTAAAATTATGAACTTCCCATGATTTGAAAAACAGGTAGTCTTAAAATTGGAAAATGTATTCTTTAATATCCCCACATACACAAATGCATTTTTCAATTTTTTTATTATTATTAATATTATCTTTTTTTACTTTCTTCTTTGCTTAAATTTCATTTAATCATTTTTTCTATCACAGAGAGGGCATAATTTTCATCACATATATCTCTATCAGTTTTACAGATAGCTCCATGAAACATTTTCTCATGTTTTTATTATTGTATAGCATATATTTTTCTAATTGGATTTTTTTTTTTCTTTTTTCTTTTTTTTTTTGCCAATCTTTTTTATTTTGTGAGGGATTTTTTTTTTTTTTTTTTTTGTCTTTATTTCAGTGCTAGAGACATTATAATCTGCCTCAATAAATTCAGTATAATCATTTTACTATAGTACACATTACTTCTCTTGCTTTACTAGATACGTTGTGTGTGTGAGCGAAAGAGAGATCATTAAAGCCCTTTGAATTCAAAAAGGTTATATATATATACTTACACACCAAGAGAGTATTTTAGTTTCAAGGGAATAAATTTGTAGGAGGTCAAAGCATCTTGTAATTGCATGAGTGGAAGTGACTTGTATATATCATAGTGTACATAGAATAAAACAAAATTTAAAAGGCACCATGTATTTATTCATGAATGATATATGACAAATATATTCAGAATTCCAGATTTTGATTTCTTATATCTGGAATTCCTGAATGGATGAAATATATTCATTACTGTATTCAAATTTTTTTAGAACAAATTTCTAACTTAAAGTTTAAAAATAAGACTGATATTATATCAGAGATAAATATCATTGAATAGTGATAACTTGAATGATGTGCAATCTATAAAATATTTATTCTCATTAAACAAAAAGATATGCAAAATCTTTCACAAAACCTTGTTGAGAGAGATTTTATTTAATGATAGATAATTTAAAGATACTTTATTGAATAGTTGCACAGTTTAATTACATTCCCTATATTATTCCCTATTAACCATTATCTTTTTACTTATAATTCTTCATTTCTAAGCCTTAGTGATATGTGCTCTTCTGTTTCTCATCTAATAATTGGAAGGTACAAAAAATATTCTATGTTAGAATGTTTTGCTGATAATATTGGAAGATTAAGTAACTCTATGAAATCATGCAGTGAAATATAAATTAATTTTTAAGAATTTTTTAATGGAAAATTTTATTTTTTGAGCATCTTCTAATTAAATTATTTAAATGGGACTTTGAGTACATGTTCCCTTATTAATTTTTTTTTATTATTTTTAGATTATGTCAGATGAAACTTTTTTTTTTAAGATTCTTAAGATAGAAACATAATCATCCCTTATCTTTTTTAATAATGAATATGCATTAATGGAGGTAAAGAATGCTCAAAGACTGATTCAGAAGCAATAATATTATAAACTCTTCACTGCCACTTCTGAATGTGCCTCAGATTTCATAGGTAGCTTTTCTTCAATGCTTTCAGTATGTGTTGCGTCATTAAAAGTCCTTAAAAAATCCTTATTTTTAATGTTTTTTATGTAAAATCCTTAAAATTATTTACTTTTTGTCCAGTTCCCCCTCCCCCCTGACGATTTAAACAAAAAGAAGGTTTTAATAAGAATCCAGAACAAATTGAAACATTAACAAAATTTCTGAAAATAGTGAAATTTTTATTTCTGCAGTTAATAAAATTAGCATGACATTATGTCATTATCAATTAGCATTATGTCATTTACTTTCATATTTTTTTCAAAGAAATTGATAATCTAATGAAGAGGCAATGTAATATTTTTATAGTTAATATAATTGACAGCAATATTATAAAAGTAATTTTAGCTATGCAATGAAAGTGCTTTGATATTTAAGTGCTTGTTTAAAAAGCATTTTAAATAATTTAGCATCAGTGTTTATGAAAAAAATTTGCAACTACTTGGGAATTAGTTGCAGATTTTTTTGCTTCTACTTGTGATAAATTGAAATAATATCATAAGCAGTTGAAAAAAATTTGCAATTACTTGTGATATTCTATATTAATATAAGTATGTCGTTAAGGCTATGTCTCGTAAAACAACTGTGTCGAATTGAACGAAATTTTCCTCACTTATTATTTAAAAAAAAGAGAAAGAAGACTGTCCACTTTTCAATGTTCGAAAATTGGATATTTGGCTAATAAGGAATTAACAAAATTTTGCTACTATGCCACTGTTACTCTTGGTAATATTATTCCAGAACATATATTTTTAAACCATCTAAAAATTTAAAATTCTACCATTTCAACCATATCAAATTCATTTTTGCGCAATATTTCTTAAAAAATTAATGTATAATTTGACTACTGTACCACATTGGTTTTATATGTTTTAAACTAGTTATTTAACAGTGTCTAAAACTGAAAATCGTTAGTTAATCATTCAAAGGAGAGGTAAAAGCTTTTACTAGCAAATTAAAAACAATTGACTAAGGCAGTAGTTTTGGGGTGTGAGGAATTATCCAAAATGTTGCTTTTTATTCCACTGAAACTTTAAGGGAAATTTTTCCAAAAAACTTTAGACAATCTTAAAATTGAAATTTTTGCCTTTTGAACTATACCAGTTTCGTTTTTGGGAATTTTTTTCTTCAAACTTGTTAAGAATTTTTTTGAAATATTACATGTTTGATTTTAAAATTAAGAAATTTATGGTACAGTCTTCAACAAAAAAGGAACATCTGTAATTTTGTTATTTATCATTGCATCTTCACAAAATGAGTGTCAATGGAAGTGCCTTACAAGGACGGGTTTCTTAAAATAGACAAACTGATTAACATAATTGATGAAGTACTGCCTCAAAAATGTTTTATTACGAGAATCGAAACTTTTTTTAAAATTCGTTCTAGCAATCCTTTTTGTGTTTATGTGCCTAATTTCGTTTCGAAATTCGCAATATTCTTGAGATATACTTAATGTTGTTTGCTGAAAACTTTGCTCAAAAAGAACCAACTTACCTGGTACCATATATATATTAAGTAAATATCAACTTATTAAAGGCAAAATAAGGCTTTTTTTTTTTTTTTTTCATTTTTATTTACAGGAATATTGGAAAAGATGAACAATATATTTAACTCTAATCATTACATTTTTTTCCGATTCTGTCCTTAGTATGAACATGATTTCTAAATTTTTTATTGAAATAAAATTAATATAAATATATGTAATATTCATATTAATTTCTACTATATTTAATTGTAAATATATTTAATATTTTATTTAAATATTTAGTATTCTAATTAATTTTTATGGCTAATAAAATATATTGTTTCACACATTTTAAACTTTCTCGTATCTGAATTGTAGAGAAAGTATTGTGAAAAATCAAACTCAAAAAATTCGAATCCAAGATTTTGACGAATCTCTGAGTTTTTAGAAACATATTTAACATAGTCAGTCTGTCTGTGATAAAGAAAAGTAAAAGCGCTTTGACCTATACGGATGATGAAATTCTATATATTGTCTTTACACCAAATTCGTAGATTTCTATCAGATTTGGAGCAAAATCTATTCTGAGGAAGTGTGTTAGACTTGTATATCTGAGTCAAAATTTTAAAATTCCAATTCCATTAGAAAAGGGGTTAGAGTAGTTATGATACCTAAACCTTTCTTTATCGGACTTTTGATTCAATCAGTCGAGGAGAAGAAACTTAAAAGGAAATATGCAATAAACGAAACATAAGTATATTTTATAAGATATGAAAAAATTGTAGAATTTGGAATCGTTGAAAATTCCTAATAGATTTCATGATTCTTTTAAGACTTTTTTTAATATTTATATTATATTAATAATTATAGTTTGGCATGTCTGTAAATTATGTGATGAGGCATGCAAAAACAATTCATTGAAACATGAGGAAAAAATTAGTTTTATTAAAAGCCACAGTGAGAATGGCATACTTTCTATTAAGCAAGGGCTTTTGCTATCAAGACTAATAAATATTAATGAACTGAGCCAGGCACTTTATTGTGCTATAATTTTTTGAACTAGAGGTTTTCTTGAACATAATCGCAAAGAGGAGAGTATTTCCTAAGAGATAGATTCCTTTTAATGATATTTAGAAAATATCCTCCATTTAACTGAAAAAGAATGAGAATTCAACATTAAGCTATTGGATATCAAAGTATTAGTTGCTAATTAATTTCCTTATTTTAGCGTTCATTAATATATTGAAAAGTAAGGATTTCCTTGGATCTGTATTTCATTTACTTGCAAACGATAACTACCGAAAAAGAGTAAAAACTATTTAAACATACCTACAGTCAATCAAATTTTATATCATCTGAGTGGCGGGAAAAAACACATTTTGCTCAAGGAAAGCAAAATGCAAGTTAAATTAAAATGTCTGATCTGAAAGAAAATTTTGTATTTAACTAACTTCGATATAATAAAAGGCATTAAAGCTCGTATTTCTTGAAAAGTTGATCTATAAATACAAGTATATTTAATATATGGTCCCGCAAAAAGTGGGCGTTACATATCGAATGTGGGAATTTTACAATTTTTGTGAATATTTCAAACACTATTTAGAGTATGCACACAACTTTTTCGATTCCTTCGTGTTAGCATATTTAGCTTTGCTTTCATGCAAAAATGTTACGATTCACTTTTTTCCCACTTTTGTGCTTAATAATTCATAAAAAAAAATATTAAAATTGGGATATTTATGCATTTTTTTATGATCTTATAAAATATTTTTAATGAAATTCTTTTTGAAAAATATGTAATATTTTCCGAAATATCACCGAAAGCGGAAGAACTCATTTAACATTGGAAGTATCATTTTTTAAAACCCTATAACTTTGAAAATTATCAGAATTCCATAAAATTTTATTGAGGATTTGATTTCAAGATAACAAATAGAGTCAGCTAGGGAATCGTATTGGGAAAAGTTTTCAGATAGTAGTTAATTAACTTGTTAATCAATTTATTCTTTGAAAGAAACCTAACCTTTCGAGATTTCCATCGACGTCAAAATTGTGAAGATACGATAATAAAAAAAAATTAACTGAAATGTTCCACTTTTTTTATTGATGACTGTACTCTCCTGGTCAATGTTAAAACTTTGAACTACAATACTACTTACCAATACTTTAATTACTTTTTTTATTTCAATACATATATCTTGAAAAGGATTTTGTACATTATGAAATTTTATACAAAAGTAAATTCTACATCAAAAATATACAAAACTCTTTTGTATAAAAATGCCAAAAAATTGTGCACATATCCCAAATATTTTACAAAAATTGTAAGATTTTTCTTATTCAAATAATGCCAGTTATATCAGGTAGTATATGCGTAAAATTGGATACTTTCTGCCCTAGCTTAATTTATTTCAATTTAATACATTGTTCTATTTTTTTAAAAACGGTGTTAATAATTTTTTTTTCTTTCTAAAGGTCCTTATAAAGTGCTTATTTTTGAAGATAAAATTTGACTATTCACCCTAGCTATCATACATTGTTGCTTTATTCACTTCCCAACAACTACCAATGGTGGGATAAACAACTGAGCAGGCATTTCATTTCACATTTTGCCTGATCCACTGTTGACAAAATGTGACATCTGAATAATTATGAATGCATAACTGAAATAAGAGGGAACCACAATAATGGTCTCATCCATTCATAAATGTGGCTGTCCAACTTTTATGGCAGTACCTGCTCCAAAATATTCAGTAGTTAAGTAAAAAGTTTGGGATAAGCTCTATTGAGGTTATCTCATTTCAATGTAATATAAAGCTTTTACTTCAAAATGGCTTGTGTCCTCCAAGACATTATGACCCATTAGATTTATATTCATTTTTACATACATACAAAGGCCATACATACTCCTCGTTTTCTTAGCAGAATTACCAAAATTGCATCATTTACAATAGGACCTATATTTTTGCTCATTTTTCATCCCTTCCTATAAAAAAAATATATACTTTTTCTTCACAGTTAGAGGAAATTTATAATTTTGTAAATATGTTTAATAAAAATGACGCTTTCTTAGAAAATAATAACAATGAATTTTATTGATGAAGAATATTGCACACAAAAAATCAAATATCTCGTTGCTTAAAATCAATTATAAGTTTATATATTTTTGATTTAATGAATCATAGAAGGTCGATTCTGAATCCTTTTTACGCATGTGACAGATCATATCCATCTAATTTTTAAATCTTTTTTTTTAACAAACTTTTTTGTGTTGCTTTCCTTCTGCACCCCTCACAAATTGATTCTCGACAGGATTTTGTTCTGAAGACTTACAAATTCATCCTTATTTCCCATTTGCCTCATTTCCATCTTGTTGGTGAATACCACAGAAGCAGGAACGACTGGATTTGTGTACTTGAAATCACCTTTGCAGGATGAATTGGCATACTCTAATTTTGAATGCTTAATGTAGGAAATAATGGCTGGAAGCAGTGGTTTTCCAACTAAGCAAATAGCTAGGAGCGCTACTGGCCTGAGGGAAGCTGCAGGAAGGTCAATAATAATAATAAATCTTATATTTAGTAAACAAAAATAATTTTAAATTCTATAAATTATGAAATATGAACACTTTGTCAAACATAATTGTTCAAGATTATTCATTTCAGTATATTCTGCTAGTTGCTATATTTATAAACACCAAGCAACTGCTATCATGTATACTTAAAGACTGCTGTGTACAAATGTTAATGCTACATAATCATTATCATATTCATTTTCACAAAGTTACTAGAAAACAGCAACTTAAAGTAAACTAATCATAGAAAATTTGTATTGCGTGGAATTTTTTAAAACATTAAATTGGCAAAAAATGACCAAATGAAACTAATTATTTCGATTTTCCCATCATTCTTTGATTGAAGTGAAAAGTACTTTCTTAGTGCCATATTCATCAAAGTCAACTTTCCTTCTGTGGATCACTATGTGGCGGGGACTGTATTATATTGCTGAATTGTTTGAGTGAATTGCCAATTTTAAATGCTATTTAAAGAATAATGTTCTTGCATAACAGTTTTCGTTTATCTAACATGCAGCAACATTATGCATAAGACAACCTTTTATGAGATGACTATTCATTTCTCTATCTGTTCTGTATCTTAAGATAAACTGTTTTAATAACAGAACATTGAAAATGTAAATAATATCTGAGCCTGTTTTATGACTAGCATTTGGCACTTTTGGATAGCGTTTAAAATTTCTGAATAGAGTTTACAGATAACAATAAGTAAATATTTCAGTTATAGGTTCTTAAAGTAAAGACCAAAAATGTGAATTCTCCATTGTAACTTTTTAATTACTTGAATTGTTAAAAAAATCTATAAATATTTCATTTTTATTGAATTTATCTTATTTCCAAATAGTTCCATTATAAATTGCTCTGAAATAACATTATTTACAAAAACTATTTTCAGACTTGAGTCATTATATTCTTGAAAAACAAAGTATTATATGGAACTCTGTTCCTGTTAATAATTTGATTTATCTTAATAGCAAAAATAGAATATTCGATGCTATAAATATTTTGTATTAAATGCATACATTAAACTATCCGCAAAACACTTTCTGTAGATAATGTTGTTTGACATTAAATAAAATATTTTTAATATAGCATTCACATAAATATAATTAAGAACAAAAATTTTCCATTACTGAGACAGTGAAAAAAAAATTGAAAATTATTTTGGTTTTCATAAATTTATTCTGATGAATTTGAAGGACAAGTTTCATGCATTGACTATCTTTCTAATATATCTTTTAAGAGTAGATGATTGATATTATTGTTAATGAACTGTACAAAGTGATAAGTAAAAAAGAAAAAAATGAGGCCATGTAATTCTGTCCAGGTTAGGATGATTGACTTGAAATATATATTTGTAATGCATTGCGGGTTTTGTAATTTTTGAATTGCTTTACATTGTAATGTTTTATTAATGATTCTCTGCTTTATTTTTTTTCGCTGAAAAGGATGTATTCAATTGTTTTAACTTTATTAGATTATTTGTATATTTTTATTACAAAACTTTCTGCGATTTAAATTAACTCAAAGATTGTTTTTTATATTGGATTTAAATTCTAACTAATTTTGTACTTTAAAAAAAAAAATCTGAATTCTAATTTTCTTTCTCTAGTTTTAAAAATAAATCATAATTTATACTAAGGAGAAAGAAAATTGGCACTATTTGCAAATGGGCTTATACTTTAAGCTAATATAACAATTCCTCTTTCAAAAGTCGTAAATTGTCTATTATTCTACATTATTTTAAAATAATAATTTTCATTGAGATGGAAGCAATAAGAATTCTGCAACATCTGTGCACTTTCTTTCTGCAAATTTCATTCTTAGCATGTCTGGCTTAAAGCCCCATTAAATTTGATATGAGGAATTCAAATATAAAATTTTTTAGTGCCTGTTTTTTTTTTTTTTTTTTTTTTTTTTTTAACAAATATAATTGACACAGATTCTACCAAACTTTACTGCATGAAATAAGGATTTACTTATGTGATTTTTTTTTCCTTCTAAAAGTGCTTAAATAAAATTGAATGATTGATTAAAATAACAACATATGCTATTAAGAGTTGTTATGACAAACCATTTCTATGCTTCTCATTATTGATTATATAATTTATAGGTTATATATAGTTGTTTATTTGCATATTTGTCTAAAATATAATTTAGCTACAATTTGAATGTATTCGTTATGAAGTGAGAAATAAAGCTTTCACATTTTGTAGATTTTAATACTTTGTTTGTTTGTTTTTTATTTTCTATTTTTCTTCCTGAAGCATCCTGCTTTTACATCGTATAATTTGCCCGTTAATAAATTTTCCGAACTGAAATCATAAATTCAAAAGGCGAATTATGTCATTAGGAGCGTCATTCACCAAACTACAAGGATTGGATGTTTTTTCAGTTCATAGGAAGGTAAAAAAATATATATATGTATGAAAAATTTGATTTAGCATACCATTAACATATGTTTTTACGTATGTTTATTTTAGAAAAAGAGAGAACAAAACAGATTCTTTGTTTTAGAATTTATATAACTAAACATTATCATTATACTGGATTCCAAATTTCAATGAACAGCTCAGCGTCCATGGGTTTGCAAAAGTTGATGGACTTGATGAAATTTCATAACATAGTCATGCAGAAAATGAACTTTTTATTTGTTTAAATGTTATTTAATGAAGTATTCTCAATACATTGTGACTAATACAACCAGGAGACACATGATAATTTACACATAACGGTTTATTGATTACAACTATACGAAACAACTGAATTTAAAACTTTTTGTGATGATTCAGAAATTATCTATTGGATCACAATAAGAGTGGCGACCTTGTTTAGTTTATAGTGTCTAATAAACAATTGAATAATGAACAACCTGTTAATTTTTCATATCTGATTTTAAAAAACACACAAAAAAGACACGCCATAAATTATTTATTGTAGATTGCAAGTTCGACATGCCAATTGTATCAACCAGATTTTATTTATTTATTTATTTCAATTGCCGTCTACAGGGTGATCAAGAAATAACAGGAGGTGTTCGGAGCCTTGTAACGTGTTATGCACTGGACGAAATATAACAAAATTTGGTCACCATACACATTAAAGTATGGGGTTTCGATGTATCAAGAAAAAAAAAAAATTAGTACCAAAAAACGCCGATAGGGAAAAGTTTGGTGCTGGCTGCGATCGAAAACTTTATTATGTAATTTGCTTATACGGGTACTTTGTAACATAACATAGAAGATAAAAGGAAGGATTGCGGGAATTTAAGTCATTCTGATTTGTCACTACGTGGACGCGCCTTATTAATCAAGCTGTTTTATCAGCGAGATGAAAATGCCAGTGTTGCTCTTCGTGAATACCGGCAGTTAAAACAGTTACGTATACCGATGGCCATAACTAACTTACGAAGAATAATTGAAAGATTTGAAACAACAGGAATTCTTGGTGTGCGAGAATTCAAGGCCGAGGCCGTAAAGGTATAAAGCAGGGACAAATTAATGAAGTTGCAACAGCCGTTATGAATCAGGCAATAGCTAATAAGCAGGGTACGAGCAGTGCACATTCAATATCTCGACAAAGAGACATCTCGTTCTTTACAGTGCAGAAGATATTGCGTAAGATCCTGAAATTTTATTCGTATAAGTTAACACCCATTAACTGATGACACTGATCTGAATCTTGGCAATTTCTGGTTGTAGGGCGTTCTAGTCCACTTGAAAAGCGTTGTGTATCAAGGACATGATCCTGACATACCTACTTTAAAAGATCAAATTACGTTACATGCCAGACGAATAAATGCTGATATGATGCGAGTCACCGTCGGAAACTTCGCGTACCGCATACATTATTGGAACATCAAGTTGGTATTCACCTTCAGCCAAATTTGTAAGTTGATACAATAAACGTTTTTCACTGATATTTGGTGTGTTACTATTTACTGTTTCCATTGGCAATTATGTATTCTTTTTCCACACATTATGCGCTTGGAGTGTCAGACTTTCCCCTATCGGTGTTTTTGGGTACTATTTTTCCCCCCTTTTAATAAGTCGAAACCGCATACTTTAATGTCTATGGTGGCCAAATTTTGTTATATTTTGTCCAGTACATGACACGCTATAAGGCTCCGAACACCTCCTGTTATTTCTTGATCACCCTGTATATAAAAGTATTTGGTTGACGTGCTCAGTCCGAACAAGCGTGGTGGAAAATTGGCTTTCAAACTACTTATTGGTCTGGTAAAGAATAATTTATCATTATTATGTACTCCTTAACATTTAATTGTACAAATAAACGTTTATTAAGCAATTATTTTTATTGGATGTATTATTAAATATAGTATATTGCTCGACTTTCTAATATAACAGGGTTGCCAGGTGACCAGGAATTAGCAAAAAATTCCGGGTGGATTTCAGGGAAATTTATTATAAAATTGGATTTTTTTTATATACGTAAATTGGCCATTTTTATCGAACATAGTTTGCTGGTATTTTTTTCATAGGTAGAACGAAACATTAATAGCAATTAATGAAAATCAAAATTTTATTGACAGTTTAAAATAGACTATGGAAAGATTAACTACCGCATCTAATTTATTGTATGTATGTATAAAGCAGGGTTGCCGCGCCACAAGGAATTTAAAATTCAACAGAATAAACCGAGAAAATACAGAAAAATGTGAAAATTTCATAAAAACAGGACATTTTTTCTTATATATATATATATATACCATTTTAGAAATGCCGATCGCTAAAGATTGCAAAATAAAAGATAGTAGTCAGAGATTCCAAATACGAAATAATACCATTCGCGATTCTGCAATGGCGAAATACGCCCCTTTTTCTTCTCTCTCTCTCTCTCTTTTTCTGTATAGACCAATTCAGTTTCGAGACAATCCTTTTTCCGTAAGATTCATTTCAATTAATGAGCATACGCGAGATTTCTGATACTGTGTAAAAAAAACAGAATACATTTCTCTGGTGGGAACATTCAAAGTAGATTAGAGAATTATTTTTAGCAATGAGCTGCTCAGAATCCATATTTAATATAAATTGAATGGATAAGAAAAGTCGATCTTGAATTTGCTGAATGAATTAAAAAAATTCCGCAAAATCCATTTGTTGCGTACTGCTCGCTTTGTAAGAAGATAATGTAATGTCTTGAGCTAGACTGATCAAATAACGAAGCAGAATTTCCAGACAATTCTTTATTTTACAGTCCTATATATACAAAGAACAACTTGTTCTAATCTTGGTTAAATAAATAGTTATTTACAGCTGTAGTAGGAGATACAACAGTCAATGTCGAAGGCTTTCTTGAAACTCAGTTGGTTCTCGGACTCCGAACTCGTGGGCGTAGTCTAACAGTCCGCCTGCAGTTCGTTTCTTCTTTCCCTCCTAAAAAAAAAATCTCCGCACTTTCTTTCAGTGACAATCTCCGCCTCTTAATTTACATTGGTCATCTGAACTCTCTTTCGGCCAATCGGGGTTCAGCAATATGCTCTCTCAGTGGCGCCAGTGGGTCATGGGTCGGTCCTTTCACAAAGAGAAACATCTAGCATCCAGATGTTTGGACACCCCTTTCTCTTTGAAGGTACTATCAATACCTCTTGGACAAGGAATTTCACATGTGGTCTTTCACTGTAGTCGCTAATGAACAGATGCGACACCACTCAGGTGAAAAGATCCACCATCTGGCTATCTCGAGGAATTTAGTAAGTAACAGCGACGACACAGCTGGCTGTAAATATCTTATCAGTACTGGGAAATGGGGAATGTTACAATAATATGCCTAAGTAATATGTGAAAACAGGCACTTACTAGTCATACCAAATGATGACAAAATACAAGAGTCCTGCCAGTTCAAAAGAGACATCATTGATGTTGAAGAACTTAGTATATAAAAGGAAAACGTGGCGTGTCAAATCCGAAACTGCCAAATTTAATGACCGAAAATAAACCGATTTGAACTTTTTAGTAAAATAACAGTAATTTAAAGCTGCATTTTCATGGGCATTAAAACTTGTTTCGTCCCTTTCGTCTCTTAATGCATTCAATGATACATCGGAAATAATTTCCCATACATTCTCTGAAAGTGAAATAGCTAAATGCCGTACTTTATGTGTTAAGGATTAGCTCTATGATACTGATGGCTGAAACATTTGCAGAAATTGATGCCCAAATAGTTGAATTGGCAAAAATGAATAAATAAGAAAAAGGAATCTTGCTTTGTAATGTTTTTTTTTGTTGTTGTTGTTAAGTAATTTTTAAGTGATTTGTATCATGATAACCAAAATGTGTGTGTGTGTTTTTTTATGTTTTTTTTTTATTTCACCCGAGTCCTTAATTTTATGTGACTTACAGTTAAAGAGCATGAGACCCTTCCTTAAGCCGACCATCTGGAGAGTGCGGCGAATGCTATGCACCGACACCGCGATTGAGGAAGCCCCAACATGACTAAGAACTAAAATAATGTTCTGGACGATCATAGGATGATGGGAATTTAACTGGAACAATCGATAGGTTTTGAAATATACGATGTTTAAAAATATATTACAATTTAGTGCAAGTGTGCAAGTATTATAAACATAAAGTACCGTCATTTAGCTTACCTAATTGCATATATTACTTTGATAATTCCTACTGTAAAATGTTTCATATTTTTAGATCCAATCATGTCTATGCCCAAAAGTTATTCCTCTCGGTGTCAAGATTCGGTTTTAAAAAGAAAAATTAGAAGAAAAGAAAAAAAGATGAAAAACTAAATTTTAAAAGTCATGCGGAGATGTGTTTTCTTTTCTACGAAGTACACTACTGTTCAAAAGTATTGCAAGTTTGAGAAATCTCACGTTTTTTCATTAATAATCCCCTCCAAAAAATAATATTTTTTCATTTAAAGTATTATTTATAGTATAAATGTACTGGAGAAATTTCAAGCTATTGTGCCATCCATTTTGAAGTAATCGTCTGCAACGATTGTGTCATTCAGGTAGTTTATTATAAAATCGCTCCAACTGCGAAGGATTTCATTTCATTTCTTACGTTGTCGAAATGCGTTCGCCGTGCATTGCTTTTCAATTTAAACTGTTCATTTCTTTTTAAAATGTGTGGATTAACTTGTGAGAAGCACCAGGCTGTTATTTTAATGCACCAAGAAAAGATTTCAAATGTTAGGATTGCTCATCGGTGCGACTGCAGTGAGTCGACTGTTTCACGCTTCATAAAGAGATTCAAAACCGAAAAAACCGTAGATAAAATGCCTAGAAGTGGTCGTCTGAGTTTAACTTCTAAACGTGCTGATGCTACATTGACACGTTTATGCCGTACAAATAGATTTAGAAGTTCTGCTACACTTGCAAGAGGATGGAATGAGTCCAAGTCTGTCGTTGCCAATTCCAGAACAGTTCGCTGGAGGCTCTGTGAAGCTGCTAACAAGGCACAAGGGAAAAAATCCCTGCAGTACTGACGAAAGTACTGTGGAAAAAACGATTGGCTAGGGTGCACAAAAATTGGAGTATTTCGGAAAGGAGACAAGTTAAATTCAGCGACGAAAATCGCTTTTATTTAATGTCTGACAAATCTGGCCTCGTTTGGCGTAAAGCAAAGGAAAGCAAGGGACCAGAATACCTGGTTCGTGCGTCAAAACCATAGAGCTGAGATACTGATAGAGGGAGTGCAACCCTACTTTGGTGTAGGACAAGATAAAATCACGTGACCTATGGACAGAAATTGTGTTTACTGTAATCGCATTCTCCGTTCCCCATTATATTTCAATGGCAGAGATTTTCTCGCTTTTAACTGTTGGATTTTAAAACTTATTTAAGCCATGGTTAATTATTGCTGTGCAATTGGATGCAAAGAAAAAGCTTCTAAGGATAGTCCTTTATCATTTCACAGGTATGTACAATAAACATATTCTGTTTATATCCATTTTAAATCAATTTAAAATATCGCAACCTCGATCACTCAGTTATTTTGGTGTTATAACTGAATAATATTTCATACTTTGGTTTAATTTTTGTATTAAATTTATTTAATTTTTTTATTTAGCTTCATTTAAACTGATGTAACTGCATTATATTTTGTTACTTGATTTATTTCAATCTCGAATGTGTTCCAAGTGGTTGGCTGCAAGCTTAACGTGATTTTTTTCTCGCCAATACAAGTGTTTACATAAACATTATTGACCGATTAATAATTGTGTATTTATTTTAGTGCAAATAAAGTTCCGCATTATTTCCACTATGTTGTTTCTTTTTTACCATAAATATTTGAATCGTATTATACCGTAAAAGATATTAAATCATCATTGTGAATGAAATAGTGAAACTAAAACGTTTTATTGAAAATGTTATATAGTAAAATTTCATAAATGTGCTAGCAGTAATTGCATGTTTTTATGAATTTTAATTAAGACCTAAAAAGAAACTAGTGGATATTCTAAAGATAAACTATTAAAGAAAGAAATACTATCTCTACAGATAAAAATTTTGTCTGAATGTTAACATTTATTAATAAATTGCGATATGCATATACCCTAAAATCACCGTTTTTGTAAAAATTTCGAATTTCCTTATTATTTTGTATTAAATCAACACATTTAAGATTCCAAAAATGATTAAAGACATGTATCAAAGTTTCAGCCAAATCGACAAGGGGTTCGAGGCTAGAGTCTGTCCAACTGTATTTTCAGAAATATGTAAACGCAATAGCTCAAAAGCGGAATGATTTAAATATATCGAATTTTATATGGCATTTTGTAATTACAAGTGTAGTTTTGTGTCAAATTTTTGTTTCATTCTGTTAGAAAAAACGAATCTAAAGTACAAACACGATTTTTAGACGCCATTAACCACATGGTAATGATCAATCCCCAAAAAACTCACCAAGAGTAAAATTCACCAATTCAATGTTAAATTCAGGCCAAAGGTTAATTTTTCGTAACTATTATACGGTAATGCATTCTCTTAGATTGTGTTCTGGGAATTGAATACTGTTTTGCTTGAAACATAGGTCGCTGAGATTTTTCACCTTTGTCAAAACTCCGTATGGAACTTCGTGGTCATAATTAATAATAAATACACAGCAAAGGGATGGTCATTTCTTCACATTTATTTATCTCCAAGCTGCTCTCTCCTTCCAACTTTACACTTTTTTCCTGACATCACATATACAAAGATCCGTCAGCGACTGCAAAGCTTTGAAAATAATGGTGGCCAGACATAACACTTACCATACCGACTGTCCGACAAATTTATAAATTTTTCAACGTACTAATATCAGTACACAATTATAAATTTTAGTTGATTTTATTTACAAAAAACAATGCATAATATCTAATTTTTTTTTAATGCACTAAGGTAATATAGATAACTTCCGTACGTTCAATATAAAGTGGAAACATTTAAACCAACTTTTTATGTAGATAATTTTTGCAAGATTCCATTTTAATTTTAAATTATTATAATCCTCTACCAAAACTATTTCATTCACTTTGAATTTCCTCACTCTTTCACCATTACACCATTTCGGGTTCGATTGGAGACGATTCAAATAATCTGACGACCATTATCTCCAAAATGTTTGTGCGAGTTTTTTCACTCATTACCACCTATTAAATCTACTCATTGGAATTTCTACCAAATCATATTCAAGCAAAGATGTTAATGATGAGATAGCCAAAAAATGTTATGGTTTAAGTGCCAAATCATCATTCAGTCACGGCACAGAAGACGTGAATTCAGCACAGTGTTTACCAAAGAAATCAGGGTATAAAATGCCTCATGAGTAAGGATATTATTTCCTACGACCCTCTTAAGATGAAACTTCAACGATTTAACCCCTACTTCCCATAAACCACCAAAGTCAGGTGCGACCAGAGGGTTAAAATGCCATTTAATATTCTCTGGATCAAGAGATTCCTCTAATTTTTCTACATTTTTTTTATTAAAAAAATGTAGAAAAATTTTAAAAAAAAGTCTTTAAAAATTAAAAAAGTCTTTAAAATTTTGGTCATTCATTGGTGAATCCTACAAAATTTGTTCCGTTATCAGTGAAAATGTCAGTTGGTCTATCTCTAAGAGATAAATCGTTTCAATGCACCAATAAAAGTAATTGTACTTAAACTATTGACTATATCTAAATGATGATTACGAAACATATAAAGACAAAAACATAACATTTGTATATATTTTTAATTCTACCAGACATTAACTTTACATTAAATGGGTCACAAACACTCTAGAAATGATTATTCTCGCCATTGTTTAGTTTGGTACTTTTCCGTTAGCCAGACGCAAATGTCGCCAATTGTGAACCAAACGCGAATTTGGCGCAAAAAATTTGGCGGAATTCTACATTATTTGGCAATTTTTCGCTGGCGCCGGCTAACGGAAAAATACCAGTTTGGTTTTTACCTTTTGCACCTACCATAAGACAATTAATAAATTTTTAATAACCTTTTTTAAAATATGTTCACTCATTTATAATCCATATTTGGTTTCGAATATTCACTCAAGTAGCTTTAATACCAAAACAAAACCACCTGTATGCTCATCACATCAAAACAATCATTACACTCATGAATTATTGTATAAAAATTCACAGACGCTTTTGAAGCAATTTTTAAATATATATTACTTTACAAAATTATATAAATTTTGCCAACGGAAGTAAGAATAGTCAAATGATCTTTGAGTAAATTAGATTTCAAATATAGTTTACTTTAGAAAGTCAAAAACACCAAAGGGGAAGTCCGACTTAATGCCCTTTGAATTAATACCAATGTCGAACTTTTGAGGACAATTTTTCGCCAAATATGTAATTTTGATAATTTTTAATGCAATCCTAAAATATATATTTCTGACCATATATTGTAACTATTGCCATCAATCCGAAGTTTGGCAAGTTTTTGGTAGATTGGCACGATTCTATTGTGTTTGGTGAGAAATTGAATACTAATCTGAAGTATTACTCGATTTTTTTCTGCTATTAGAGAGCACATTGTCATCTATTATTCTTAGTACACTTTGCACACTAATAATTAATTAAAATAACAATATTTAAATAGGGCAAATGAGAATTGTGTATAATTATTAAAAAAAACTGATTTTGAATCTTATATTGGTACTTATTAAATAACTGTGTGGCCGGGACAGCCTGGTTGGTAGGGCATTGGATTCGCGTCTCTTGGGTTGCGAGTTCGAACCCCGCCGGCCAAAGACTCCCCTCGTGTGTGGTGACCGGCGCGCGTATAAATCTGTCGTGGTCACAAAGTCCTCCATGTCGAGAGTAATACCACTGGGGGTACTGGGATCAGGGGTGATCGTTCTCTGATTCAGGTCTAAATTACGATCTGTGATGAATGAATGAAGTCCGCCCGTAAAATAGGGCTGTGACACGTGTGTAGCTAAGTTGTTCTCTTGGCCCTTGTTGGCGCTACTGTAAAAGCAGAAGACGTACCCTTGGCTTTATCCACAAAGGACTTAAAGTCAGTGGGCTTGTCTAGGACAAGTGCCATTAGAAACAACAGCAATTGACTGTGTGGGATTGGCGATAATTCGTTGTCGTCAATGATTGAATGATGATGATTGCGCGACTCCATTTGGCCATTTTTTGGATCTTTTAACGTTTATAATGAACAATGCATTTCAGAGGAGAATTTCTTAAAAATCCATACCGTTGTATCCTTATTAGTTGAAAAAAAAACATGTCGTTGTTTGATCCAACTTATTTATCATCATTACACACGTATATACAAAAATCATACTCTTATTATCGATAGTTTCTCTTATATTATCTATATTACAGAATAATTATTTCTTGTTCCGTCACTTTATATAGAACCTATGATATTTTCACGACTTACATATGTGTAAGCAATGCATGAAATCATGATAAGACCAGTTCCGAAACCAAAAAGAAAAATTCCAATGTCATAGGCTTGAAGGTCATATTGCATAGACATTGTAACATACCGACTTGAATAATGTAAAGTCTTCATTGTAATGCCCAAAGGAATTGACAGGAAACTAAAGAATATGGTAACCGCAAAAAGTATCAATATTTTATCATTATCCTCTTCATAGAATACTGGCATATGGCGACACACCAGCTAATATTTACCTTCAGTAAAATGTCACCACAGGTATAAGTCGCATTTTTCACAAAATCTTTTGCGATGTTCAACAGTTGTTTCACAACTTTGAAGGAGGTGATCATTTAATCATATTTGATAAAATTCTTATCACAATATTGAGATTTTGTTTTGCTTGTTTGAATGAGGAGGATTAAGGGATTTTTAGCTACAAAGGCTGTCATCCCAGCTTTCAACAATATCTCCAATTAATAAATGTCAAGAAATTCCAAGTGATGAAAAAAAATATGGAGAGACAGTTTATCTGCAAATACTTTGCTCGTGAGTTGTTTAAAATGACAGGTTGAAAGAGAGTTGAGGCCCAACTTCAACCAGAGGCAATGTCTGATGCTTGAGGGAGTGCTTTTGGCAGTGCAGTAAGATGTGATCCCAAATTATTCAAAGAGTGGCATGTTTCGCAATTTGGTTGATTCGACAGGTTAAAACGATGTTGAGATTATTAACATAGACATTTATTTCTAATGAAAAATTAAAATTAATCGATGTGATTGCAAATCATCTGCTTTTACCACATCTGTTATTTCTCCTGAAGTAATATATTACATCACCGGCGAATTAGAAATGACTAAATTATTTCGTACTGTTACTTATAAACTATTTTGAAAGTGAATAATGTCTAACTTTTATGAAAATAAAGATTCGGAGTTCTAATACTGGATCAATTTTGTATTATCTTCAGAAATTGAATGAGTGATGAAAAACAACTTTTTATAATTTTTTAAAAGTTAATCTCGTTGTAATTCAAGAAAATAAAGTGAATATTAAATTTTTTCTCATACCAGGTTTGCATTAGACCAGTTATAAGACGGCCAATAGGCTGCGCATGTGTAGAAAGGGACTGATTTATGTTTGCCACAATTTCATAAGATAAATTCAGGCATTCCATGCTTTGCTATAAGTTACCGTTTTAGCGTCCCTGCATTTTTCTTTTACACTGTGTATCATATTAAAACGATGGATATTTACACAAGGAACCATGGTTAAATAAAAAAATAGTAGGTGAACATACCTAAATTTGGAAAACTATAAAAACACTTATTAAAAAGAACAAAGAGCAAAAAATGTTGGAATTTATCAATAATAAATTATCAATTTTTAAACGCAAAAAAAAATAATCTATAAACGCATGCGCAATAAGAAAAAAATATAATATAGTTGCATGTTGTTGTCCGTTGGACCAAGTAGCCGTTGTACTTGCCATAGACCGAACAGCATTTTTCAACTTTTCAAATGAGTTGCCTACTGGCCGCATGTAAACCCACCTTCACAAAAGGCTATTCTGTTTTCTTGCAATTTCGTATGTGTAACCAAAATGTACTTTTCAAACTTCGTAAGTGGATATGGTCATTATCATAAAGATTTTTTTTTTCAATTATCGATAAAAAAAAAGCTATAAAATTTCTTCCAAACACTCCACTACTAATCGTTCTGAACACTTTATAGTCAAATAGATTGACTATTATGCAGTTGTCCTATATATGACTTATAATGCAGTTCATGTTAAAAGTAATAAATAGATGAGGGAGTTATTCAATTCATACTCAGCGAAATTGAGACAATGAATTAGCAATATTAAGAGATCGAATGGGCACGTAGTGACAGATTAATAGATGGCTATCCTTTTGGGTGATTGAAAAAAAATGGTGCCTCAATGGAATTGAAGATAATATAAATATATATATAATTGAAATCTACTGTCGCAAATTTCAAGTTATCATGTGAGAACATTATTATTTTTTTTTGTTATTGTTTCTCTTTATTAATTTAAGTCATTAACCAGTTTAAACCGATTTGAAATAATCAGGCGATTATTAGATTACGCATGCGTTGATATTTAAAAAAACGATTTTTTACATTTCAAAATCGGTCGAGTTCATAGAGCTGAGATACTGATAGAGGGAGTGCAACCCTACTTTGATGTAGGACAAGATAAAATCACGTGACCTGTGGACAGAATTTGTGTTCACTGTAACCGCATTCTCCTTTCCCCATTATATTTCAATGGCAGAGTTTTCTCGCTTTGAACTGTTGGATTTTAAAACTTATTTAAGCCATGGTTAATTATTGCTGTGCAATTGGATGCAAAGAAAAAGCTTCTAAGGATAGTCCTTTATCATTTCACAGGTATGTACAATAAACATATTCTGTTTTTATCCATTTTAAGTCAATTTAAAATTTCGTAACCTCCATTACTCAGTGATTTTGGTGTTAAAACTGAATAATATTTCATAGTTTGGTTTAGTTATTGTATTAAATTTATTTAATTTGTTATTCAGCTTTATTTAAACTAATGCAACTGCATTATATTTTGTTACTTGCTTTATTTTAATCTCGAATGTGTTCCAAGTGCTTGGCTGCAAGCTTAACGTGATTTTTTTCTCGCCAATACAAGTGTTTACATAAACATTATTGACCGATTAATAATTGTGTATTTATTTTAGTGCAAATAAAGTTCCGCATTATTTCCACTATGTTGTTTCTTTTTTACCATAAATATTCGAATCGTATTATACCGTAAAAGATATTAAATCATCATTGTGAATGAAATAGTGAAACTAAAACTTATGTTTTATTGAAAATTTTATATGGTAATATTTCATAAATATGCTAGTAGTAATTGCATGTTTTTATAAATTTTAATTAAGATTTAAAAAGAATCTATCGGATATTCTAAAGATAAACTATTAAAGAAAGAAATGGCAAATTCTATCTTTACAGATAAAAATTTTATCTGAATATTAACATTAACATAACAGAACAGTTCTAGAGACAATTCTATTAATAACTTGCGAATTTCCTTATTATTTTGTATTAAATCAACACATTTAAGATTCCAAAAATGATTAAATTTTGTTTCTGCGGTAGTTAGAAGCAAAGTTACCGCCAACACTATAAACCAGAAGCGAAATATTTAAAACTAATATTAACAAGGAGAAGGCACGAGGTTTAAAACTGAGTTCGGAATGAGATTTTGTATAATGATGGTATACATTTAGAATGTTTATTAATGAAAATATTAAGACAATAGGCAACCTTGTTGAGAGGGATTACGGCTCATTGGGGCCGCAGACCCCACCATCCGTAAATCTAACAAGAAATGAAACTTTGGGGTGAATAAAAATGTTCTTATTAGTTCAAGGTACTAGTAGATGATGAGAGATTATTAAGATGACACCACAGGAGTGAGGCCAGGAGAAGGGAGCACTGGTTTTCGGGGTTCAGATTAGTAGTCAGGAGCCAATCAGGTGCAGGATACTGGGAGAAACTTGTCAGGACCAATCAGGAGACGGCGAGGTTAAGGGAGGCGTAACAGCGCTGCAGAGAGAAGAGCTGGGTGATTATTCTAACAGAGCATTAATTAAGATGAGTTTCTTTTCTTCTTTTGTCTTAGCCACTTCGATCTTTTTCGCTGCATTGAGAAGGCCAGGAAATTCCGCCAGCATAGACTTGATTTCTCTTAGTGAATCCAAGAGATCTTGAATAGGCATGTTTTCAGGGGTGGTTGGGTTTCCTTGTTTGGGTGGGTCAGGAGCGATCGATTGATGATTACTGAACTTGTCTTTTGCAGCATCTGCGTAGAATTTTCTTATCACCGGATTAATTTTGATCACTGGGTAGGATTTGCATCCACGCCAAGAGGCGAGGTGTCCAGCTTGGTGGCAGTTGATACAGACAGGTTCTTCTATCTTTTCTTTTATGTCACATCTATTTGTAGGGTGCTTGCCGTTGCATTTGATGCATCTGGGGGTGCATTTACAGTTTCTTGCACTATGATAAAAACCAGCACAGTTGTAGTACATCGTGGCTTTGTTTCTTTTTCTGTAGGTTTTAACTCTGATCTTTAAAGCTATTGATTTCAGGTTGTAGATATCTTGAACAGATTCAGTCCTTTTTAGTTCAACCATGAAAATTGGGTAGAGGGTTTTCTCACGATAATTTCTCAGCTGGGAGATTCTTAATGGGTGGAAGTTCCTTTCTCTAAGTTCTTCATTGATTACATTGCTTTCCATGTTGACTGGGAGACCCTTGATGATGATTTTAAGTGGGCGGTCTTCAAAAGATTCAGAGAGAACATATTCTTGATTCTTTTCATCTAGGAGGGTGAGAATCTTATCTCTTTCATCTTTGGCATATGGCGAGATTTGGATATAGTTATTTCTGAAGGTATTGACGGTTCTTGGGAATTGTCGGCAGATTTCTTGCAGTATAATGCTGTAGTTTTCGGATATTTTCAGATTGATGGCTGGGATTTTTGACTTTTGGGGATCTTCAGAGTGTGTGATTTCTTGCTTTTTATCGTCTACCAAGAGGGCGTATTTATTCGCAGTCTCAATGTCAGGTTCATTAGTTGTAGAGAGAGTTCTCTTCGCTGTTTTCCTTGGGGATACTGGTATGAAGTCGTCGACATTCATATCTTCATCGGGTTGTGTGGCATCTGTGTTCTTCTGTGGAGTTTTTTCGGGTGATGAGTCCGCGGAAACAACGGATTCGGTGGTTGGTCTAGGAGCAGGCTGGTCTGGGTCATTCCTTGGTCCTTGATGTTGATTTACTGTCAAGATTCGGAGCTTTTCGTAGAGTTTATTAAGCTCTTGTTGGGCGTTTTTCTCTAGGGCGGCCAGTTCCCGGCTGTTGGGGTCCTTTCTTATCTGTTACTTTACGGACTTCTGTTACTTTCTTCTTCCCATAAAATATAGCATCTTTGCATCTCTTTATTTCGTCGCTTTTGGCAATTGGATCCATGTTGTCGAGGTCCTTCAATTTTTCACAACTCAACCACAACTCACGAACCAAAACATCTCACCGACAATAGGCAACCTTAAAACTTTCAAATTAGCTTATATACTAATAATGAGTAACCCGAACGAGCGTGCGAGTAGTGTATTGGTTAGGGCACTGGCGTAGCATTCAGAAAATCTGGGTTCGACTCTGAGCTAGTGTTTTTTTTTTTCTTTCTAAATTATTTCAAAATAATTTAACAGTTTTAATTAATCTTTTTCATTTTTTATGCAAAAATAAATATTATTCAGAATATTCAAGGAAAAAAAAAGACTTGGGTTACTTTTATAATCTGCTTTTATTATGAAAAGTTTTTTTTTATCTGTATGAGATAATGATAAAAGTATTTGAACATGTAATGTAAAATTAAAAGATGTTTTTAGGTAAAGAAAAGAAATAAAATGTTTACTTAAAGAAGAAAAATACTCATTTTTAATTAATGCACAAAAACAAAATAAAAAAGTAAACATAATTTAAATCAACAAATTCGACTACTGATGTAAAAAAGAAAACATTATTTTCGAAACCAGGTTTGCTTAGTTTTCAAAGAATAAATATAGTACATAACATATTTTTGGTTTAAGTAGAATGCAGGTTCGAAGCAGTGAAGAGACTTGGTATTTTTTATTTCGTTTTATTCTCTCTCAGGTGGCAAACATGATTATTTATAAGAAAGCGCAGCCCAGCACAAAAGCAGAAGTATGAAAGAAGCGAAAAAGGGACAAATAAATGATCACTAGTCTTATATAAGATAGGATTTCTCGCCATGCGCCAAAGGAATACATGTGTTGACCTTTGACACCTTTTCAAGGGCAAAAGTGTCACTTTCATTTGATACGTAGTACTGATGGCGCATTATTTTTTCAAAGGGATTAATTAAACTGAAAGTGGAATTGGATCACGAAATAAGAGAATATTTTAGAATGAAGTTACTTTGTCTAAATTAAGATAAAATTTTGGAAATTAGTTTGGATTAAATTAAGAGTTTAAAATATCATTGCATATATATATATATATATATATAAATCATTTAGGAAATGTTAATCGGAAATGAAAACTGATCGGACCCAATGCCGAGAAGCAAAATTTTGCGCGGCAGTTTTTGAGTATGCCAAGATTTACGATATGGCGCCAAAAAAGGCCAGATTTCTCCCAAGTCACATGTTGCGTACACTTTAGACTAGAAACAAGCTACTAGCTAGCTTCCTCCATTTATATATCAGCTCTATGGTCAAAACACCCAGAAAGCTTAATGGTGTGGGGGGTGCTTGTTATGTCAGTCAACTGGACGACTTCATTTTATACAGGGAACCATGAATGGTGACAAGTATGTTGGTGTGCTGAAGGATCCATTGCTTCGTAGTGCACGTAATATGTTCCCAAGGCAGAAATGGATATTTCAGCAAGATCTAGCACCCTGTCTTACATCGAAAAAGGTCAGACAAACTTTACAGTTAATTTTAAATTTCAGTTCAGTTCTGACCTTCATATCGAAAGATTCGTTATTTTAGGTTAAGGCTTTTTTTACAAAACATGGTATTAATGTTTTCGCACATCCAGGAAACTCGCCAGATTTCCAGAGCAAAATGAGTACTTCAGGAAACAATTATTAAAGTTTAGTACCATGAAATACTGAAAGAAGTGTTGCAAAACCTTTTGGATTCCATGGCTAAAAGAGTGGCTGTTGTGATCGAAGCCAGAGGCGCCCAACCAGTTATAAAATGCTTTTCAGTTAACTTGAACCCTTTGATTATTTTTTCAGATCAAAAGAACTTGAAATTTTTTCTTTACTTCATTTTATTTCGAAGAACCAAAATGGATTCCGATACTGATAACCTGTACATTTTATTTGTATTTTATTCTTTTTGAAATTAATTAATTTTTTGGTTCAATAACCTAATTAATCTTGCCTTTAGACTAATTTAACATACTGACACACACACACACACAAAACCGTGAAATTTCCCAAACTTACAATACTTTTGACCAGTAGTGTAAGAAGTCTGGGTAATGAAATTGCTTCGACTTCAGAAGTTACAACTGGCGAAGAAAGATCCGTACAAACTAGTCTTGCAATGAAAATGTGGAAACTGTGAAAATCTTTGAAGAACCATATGTTTCTACAAATAAAAATTAGAAAATAACGATGAAAATGGCAATAACGATCAAGTGCATTTAAGTGATTCAGATTTATGATCAAGTATTATAAATGATAACTTTAAAATGTGTTGTGTTAAGACAGGCTTGTACAAGATAAAAGAGTTTTTGCTAAGAATTCTGAAGATAGAGCATTTCCCACTACTTACAACTTTACATATGAAATTTTTTTATATGAAGTTATAACACAGTTGATATAGTTAATATATAACACAGTTAACGGGGAAAAAAAAATCTTGATATGATGTTCTTGACTTGCCCAGCGATGAAAATGTCACGTTCGCAAAATTATTGTCAACCAGAAATACTTTTGCTAACATTATTGATAAAAATTAAGGCGGTTGAGAAAAGCAAAACTGTTACAACCGACATAGTCATATATCCTAAAGGTCGAGAAAAGAAAATTGATGTCGTTTCAGACATCAAAAAAAGTTTTTCTTCAGATTATTGTTGCCAAAAAAGATCGGAAAGTATTTGAAATTTCTAAGGAGGAAGAATGAAAACCGAGATTCGAATAGAATTTAACAGCATGCAAAACTGGTTTTTGGACCGAATCGTAGTTTCTTTTCGCTTTACTGTCATCGACTATCATTTAGATCAATTTTAGCTACTGCTTTTGAAAACATTGTGGTGTTGAATTTATTTTATATAGCTAATTGCTTCATTTCGATAGATTCTGATCAGGAACTACAGCAATTCATGTTAATTGCTAAATTTAATCTCACTGGAGTTTGGAATTCACTGGAATAGTATGTTGACACATAAAAAACTCCTATTTTAAGTGGAAACAATTCCAGAAGAAATTACTAGTCGTGTTGCATTATCATTTGCCATACAATTTTGATCAACTGAATTCATTTATCCAGCCTGGTTGTAACCTAAAATATCTGAGAATCAAAAATCAGTCGGGATTCAGAAGTAACAACAAACACGAAGGAAAAAACTTTTTAGAAAATATAAAAATGATGCATCTTGAGGATACCACGACGAATTTTTATAGCCTTAACGTTGGCTAAAATTTTTGCAGTTTATCCAGGTAAAGATAGAGCGATTTGAGTAATACAACTCAAAACGTCAAACTGTGATGCTATAAGGCCTGTTCACGCGAATGTCGCTTAACGCCAAACTTGGCAATCTTTAAATTACGGCAACCCCATTTCCAACCCTTCCGGTCGAGTCTTTCAGGGGTTCATTAAAACGTTGACCCGCATCGGCTCCCCAGCCCACGCAGAAGCTGTAAACTTCAGTTTGCAAGGCTTAACAAAGCCAACCGCAGTGCAATACCGCAATCAGCCATGTATAATATGATCTTCTGACCGCAAAAGGAGTGTATATAGTGTAAATAAAGAAGTTTAAGCAAAAGTACAGACCACTGCTCACTTCGAATCACCAAGCCCTATTATAAAAATTATAGGGCTCTATTATTTTATAAATGAATTTGTTCTCTGGAGATGAGATCTTTTGTAGATATTGTAAGGTCAAGATGCTGTTGTTTACAGTAAAGATAGTAATCGCGGTGGAACCTTGACCACAAAAGCCTATAGAGCAGTTAAAGTATCTATGAGATTTATGAATATTAAATTACATCGAACTGTTTTACCCTTTTCTGTAAATAATTAAATTGAAGAGTCGCTGATATTTATTTATATATTTTTGATATTAATTACTAACCACTTTTGGCGACCAGCCGGTTCACCAGTATTAATGCTAGTTAAAATTTTTTATGTAACTTGATTTTTTAATAGCTTTTCAACAAAATATTTTTAAGCTTCAAATCTGGTAATCATATAATTCACTCATACTATTATGAAGACCTTAAGCCGTTCTGTTCATTGCACTATGTATCACTCTCTAATTTTCAATCAGCTCCCGTTAAATTTCAACTTTAAATTAAAGTTGAAATGATTAAACTGCAATTAATAATAATAATAATATTTTTTTTTACTAAGACCAAGCATTTTTTTTTTAAATATGAGTACTGGAAACAATCACTCGGCATTGAAATCTTACGCACTACAAAATAGTTTTCATAATTTATGTAATATCTCAAGGAATTATTCAACAAAAATTTCTCTTATTCATCATAAAATTCAGTTTTTAATTTTATTTTCAAAAGGATTTAAATGACGTTAAGAATATTTTATTTTGTTTCGGTATGTAAATATACTTCAAAAATTATGAAGTATAAATTTTAGACAGTCCTTTGGTCCTAAGGAATCATATTCTACAAAATATTCTTGACATTTCCACTTTTAAATAAACGCTTCTTTCTTTTGCCATCAAATCTAATCAATTTATTGAGTTTTGAATATTATAATTTTAAAATGATCAAAATTTTTACAATCTTAGGCAATTAGCATTTTTTGGATGGGGAAAAAATAACCAAGAAATTTAAAATTCACTGCGTTTTACCAGTTTTTATGAAAATTTTCCAGCATTTTCTAGGTTTTTTAGACGATTTTTAAATTTTCTGTGTTTTCACAGTGGCGTGGCAACCCTGAATAAAATGTCTGTACGAGTTTTCTGAAAAGCTCAAGTCCATTTCTCTAACGCTGTAGTGGTGTGAGTCGTAATCACTTCCCTCAGGCTTACTTTGTTTCCTCATGACACAATATCAGTGGTTTTTTTTTTTTTAAATATAAATAAAATAAAGAGACAATTAAAATCTACATAAAACTTTTCGTAAATTATTACAAAGACTAAATTTAATAAATTAACGGGAAAAATGGAATTTAAACAAGAATTAAAAGAAAATGCTTTAAAATTAGTCCTAAAACAATGACAAAGTTTTAGTCCCTTAAATAATAATAATTTTATTATTTTTTTTGAACAAACTTATATAGTTTTTTTAGTAAATCACCAATGTTGTTCAAAATATTAAAAATATCCATGAAAAAAATTAATTTTACAGGCATTTGACATGTGTCCTCCAGCTGTCCTATAAATAGGACAAAGGTCCGATATCCAACTTTTTTTTCTTCAAATCACTCATACTTCTAAATCGCATTCCTTGAATCCAGAGAACAATGCATCTTTTTATCTTTTCATGATAGGAGGGGGGGGGGGGAAGAGGGGGCAGAGATCAACAAAAAATTGGAATGTTCCTTGCTATCTGTCCCTTTTGTCAAACAAGTTCTTTTGTGTATGCTATTGTACATATACTTGTGAAACTTGTTTTTTGTGCTTTCTTGTCTTTCCATTAGTTCAGCTGCTGCTTTATTTTGTAGCTGCGAATTTGCTGACCATTCTTGTTGATGTGAAATGGCCAGGAAATTTCTAACAGCGGAGAAAGCTTTGGAATATATGAATTTTTTATCCGATTAAGAATTTCATGATCCTAAAATGACAATTATTCTACAGAAACTAGATTCGGCCAGTGACGTAGAAGAAACAGACGATTCGATTCTTTTACAAATTACAATATAGATGAAACATGTGGCGATCCTGGAATTCGAGATACTGCTGGAATTATAGAGGTTGGTCACATATCTGTGTAGAAATTAGGTTTGATACAAAACCACCTAAATGGAAAAAAATGTGAACTTTCTCCATGTTATTTTTCTTCTCAAGATCTATCAACATATTGCAGATACTATATTAGGAAAAACTCCCATTGAACTTTTTCACATGATGGCTAATGATATGATATGGCATACCAAAACTGAGACTCATCGTAATCGATATGCAGAGCAGATGGAAGAGCATTTAAAGTCAACGAAAAATTTATAAGAAATCTTTTTTACGGTGGTTATCACATCTTATCACTTGGAAAAAATGTATTGGGAAAATGCTCGGGACACTGGCACAATCTTAGTGAATAGAGCTATGTCCAGAAAACAATACAGTGACATAAAATAAATACTTACATTTGAATGACTATTCGGCCACCAACAAAGAGGATCGTGATTACAGAATTTGTACACTTTTTCAGAAAAACTTAATATTGCATTGCAACAATTTCAGAAAATCGAACAATCTATGAAAGAATGATATGCTATTTTGGCAAACACGGTTGTAAGATGTGTATAAAAAAGAAACCTGTAAATTTTGGATATCCTTTCATTATTATTCCTTATCAAAGTGCCCCAGGAAAAGTTTATGTAGCCACTTTCTTAATGTTTTGTGGAATCTTGGCTCTCTATTGGGAAAAATCCTAAGTTTCACAGGATTACTTATTTCCTTCACATGGGTAACATTAACATTTCTCAGGCCAGTAACAACACGTTACTTTGGTGAAAAAATATTAGACAAAGAGGTATGCTGCAGAATAATAAAGAACTTCATCACCCACATTATGAGCATTTATTAGAAAAAAAAACCTAGACGGTCGTCAGAGATGATGTCGATTAAAATCTTGCTAGGAAAAAGCACATTACAGTTTGCAAAATGTGTAATGTAAGAGTATGTAGAGACTGTTTTTCTGATCTCCATTCATAAAATCTTTTTTGTAAGGCAAGTCAAACTTTGTAATTTTTAGTAATGTATTGGACCCGTTGTCCTATTTATAGGCCAACCTTAATATATTAAAAAAAAATATTAAGAATTTTTTTTGTGTGTAAGACCCTTGCATTGATCATGTCTTCAAAACTTTACGTTTTTCCTATGTTTGTTTTTATGAGTGGTCCAATATGGGTTAATAATAGCTGCTTCAATTTGAAGTTTCTAGATATCAAAAATTGTTCTTGTTCAGCTTTTCAATGGATGTACATTGAACCATTTTATTGTTGCGGGTAGTTTCCGTAGTAGAAAGTAAGTGTTTTTGCAATTTCATTTGTGTTGAATATTCAGTTTTGTGATCGCTGTTTTCCTTTCGCGATTTGGATTATCTTTAACTCCACAAACATCGTTGGAGATATACGCAGCAAATACTGCAAAACATGAAAAGTATTTATTTTACACAGATACAAAGACAATACAGAAAATTAATTAAGAAGAAATGAAGGAAAGTTAAGAACACCTTCGGAAAGATTCTCAATTAGACGTAAAGCTTTTCTGTGAAGTATTTGACGCATGTGCAGTTTACATAACGACAAGTTTTATTTTATGAGGCAGGAGGTTAAGAAGGAAAAATAAGCATCGATACTTAACAAGTGTTATTCGTTTTTATGTAAAAATAAGGCCCTTTCACCTAATATCGAATTATACTTAAAAATTATTATTTTTAAAAATATCAACATTTTAAACTACAATTATTTTGCATAAAAATATTTGTAATAAATATTACATATAATTATTTGCATCCAAAGAATTTTTTCTAATAATTCTAGATATTTATTCTACATGCACGAATCTGTTCACCTAACCACTTTGCTTCATGATAAATGCAACATTGCTTTATAATCGGAAGATTCCAATGCAATCCATTTTTTTTTTTTTTAGCTAGCAAATCTTGACTATAAATAACTGCATTCTTTAATTTCAACCTAGACGTTTTACTATAGAGTGATTTTAGAGCAATTTCATCTTCAGCTTCCAATACATTAGCATCTGTAATCACAAATATTTTCTTATTAGAAAATTTTAACAACCTCTATTAGGCTGATTTAATTGAAAGGCTCTCCAACTACAGAAAAGTCTGAAAAGAATGAGCAGAATTGGTTTTCCCAGAATTTCTAGAAAACAATATTCTGGAAAGATTTTATTCAATTCCTGTAAAAAAATTTCTTAAAAGAAAAATTTCTAAGCACGTTAATTTATAAAACGTTAATCAAACTGATTGTAAAAACACTAAAAGAAAAAAGTATGAAATAAAATGAAAAATAAAAATGTTTGGTGAAATTCTATATTCGTATCCTTATTTGTATTACTTTTTAGCATTATTAAAATTTTGAACCATCTGTCTATATACACATTTGATAACTTAGTATGCAGTGAAACCTCTTCGAACGCCCCATTTTTTATGGCACAGATTTTTCGGCCCATAGACCTAATATTAAAATAACCCCTAGCAACGGCCACCCCGTGTGTTCGCCCATCTCATTTTCCCGAAAAACATAATCATTTCCTATTTCTAACTATGAGCGAAAAATTCATGGTTAGATAAGGAAAAGTAGTTCCTATTTCTTACTTGTTATTATCTATTGGTGAATTTCGATATTTTTTTTTGGGGGGGGGCATCCCGTCTTTTACCTTTGTTTCATTAGTTCGTCATTGATCTGAGTTGGAACAATGTCGAAGCGAGTGTTTCTAAATCTCGAGCAGAACATTCAAGTTCTGCATCAATATGAAAACGGCAAATTGGCTAAATTATGTAAATGCGGAAGAACGCAAATCAATAAATTCATTAAAGAAAAGGGTTTGATTTTGAAAGAGTACGAAGACATCAAATTTCGCAGTGTCAATTAAATGGAAAGCATGTCGACATGAAAAAGGCAGTTTTGAAATGATTTAAAACCGTTCGTGTGAAGAAAATTCATATCAGTGGACCTATGATTCAACACAAAGCAGAACTTGCGGATGCCCTGAGAATTGAAAACTTCTCTGCCAGCAATGAGCGGTTAGATAGATTTTGCACATGGAATAACATTTTTCGATCACTGTGGCCGATGTCGACCTCAATTGGCAGGACTGGATATGACAAGAAATATTCAATACAGGCGAAATACCACTCTTTTTTCGCGCTTTGCCGAATAAAAGTATGATAGAAAAAAAAATTACGAATGAGCGGCTTGCCATTTAATGCGACCGCAATTGGGAGAAAGAAACGCCCTAAGTTCATTTGAGATGTCAGACTCGGTCTTAAAAGGAAACGATTTAAATCGTCTTGGCACTCGAATTTAAAAAAAGCACGGACAATACCATCCATTTTTGAAGAAGAATGGCTGATACACCTCCAACGAAAAAAAGTGAAATCAAAACAGAAAAGTTCTCCTTGTGTTGGACAAGGCAGCGTGTCATGCACACATAGAAATGCTGACAAATGTTAAATTGTTATTTCTACCGCCATATACAACATCAAAACTTCAGCCCTTGAAACATGGTGATATAAAATATTGCAAGATGGAATAGAGACAATGCACTCTGCGACATGTCATTGCATGTATGGATAGATGCGAAAATGTTTGTGAACTTTCACAGAAAATTTCTGACGGAGACGTTTATGATTAGATTAAAACCTCAAGGTAAAAAAATAAGTCAAGAAAGGATAGCTAAATGTTTTGTTAGCTGTGGAAACAGTAGCAGAGAAATCGAGGGATAATTAGATTTTTTCGACAAATCAACGGCGGAAGAGCAATTACCCGAGCTCTCGAAACTTCCTGGAATAGAGCATGCTTCCTAATCCGAAACACTAGTGGAGTGTTTTGATGCAACTTTCGATTGAGAGAAAGGCTTTTTGTTGGGGAGTCTATTGAAGGTAAGCCATGCCTTTAATCAAAAAAAAATTATTTGACATGCTTTTAATCAAATTTAAAATTAATTTAATTAACCAATATTTTGTGTGTTTAAGATTTTTTTATAGAAGAATTTATTGCGCCTTTCAGGTGCCAACTCTGTCTTTGATGAATAATTTTCTGATACCATTTGTAATTTTTGTTTCAACTCAAGTGACATTAAGGAAAATAGATGAAGTCATTAGAAATTCTAAAGCAATGACAAACAAATCGGATAAAGATTTATTTTATAAATTGAAAGATAAACTTGAAAAAATGATTGTTTCTGAAAAGCATACAAAAGAAAACAAAGTCAAATTACATCGTTTTTTCAATAAAATGTTTACATCCCTCCATTAAATAAAGTATTATTTTATCTTTATATAAGTCTGAAACTTCATTTTAAATGAGTCAGACTTGTCCATATCATATACTAAAGCAATTATCATCAACTGTAATAAAAACCATGCAAAACAGTCAAATTTTCTCAGAACAGGAGCAATGACCAGTCAGAGAGGTTTCACATTATCTGTTTTTTTTTTTTTTTTTGGCTTATGAATTTCTTTGATTATCATCTGCTGGCTTTAATCCTTAATTGAATACAATTTTCTTAAGTTAGAACAAATAATTTTTCATTATTAAAATTAAACTTTTAATGATTTTAAGATAATAGTTATTCAAAATGATAAATGGTCAGTAAATTATTGATTTAATTTAAAATAAAATTAAAAACTTCTCCAAGATTGAACTCCAGCCTCACGAATGTCTAAACCAACAAGCTGTTTTGAACATTGAGCAACAGTGACACATTATGAGTACATAAACCATGCTGTAAGTTTAGACGATTATTTTCTCAAAATTGGCCAGCAATTCTGATTTAATATTTTAATGAACAAACAACCTAAAAGTATGTTACCACTATCCAAATCTAACTTTCCAAACTGCAACACATTATCCTGGAAAACTAAGAAAATTAAAGTTAATTATATGCAATTTTTTGGACCAGTTTTCCAAAGATTTCACAGATGCGAAATGCACACAAATTGTATGATAATATTCAAATGTATGTACATTCAAACTGTTTAAAAATTAACTAATTTTTTTTTCTTTGTAAAATCAATCAATAATGCAGGTCACTGCACATTCAAATATCTTGCAAGGAAGCCTCTTCATACAATTTCTCTATAGAAACACATCTCTAAATAGAATCAGATAATGAACAGTAAATATTAATAAGAAAATTTAATTTATAAATTTGTTTTTTAAACTCATGGCAGAAATTTCAATCAATTTAAATTTAATCAATGAAAATTTTCCTAAAGGAAACCAATATTTTTTAATTTGACAAATACTACTAGTTATGCTGTACATAAATCTTCAACTCATAATTGATGGGAGAATTTTTCAAAAATAGAATCAGAAAAACAATTATTTTAAATGAATAGGTTGAAAAGAAAATGGGAGAAAGTTCTATTTACAAAAAATCAGCTATCCATAATTTTAGCAGCATACCTATCGAAGGCTTAAGTTTCCAACTCTGAAGAATTTGCATATAAATAAAATAAAATAATAAATAAATAAAAAATAAAGGCTGAAAATATAAAAACCTTTATTTCACCAAAAGTGCTATTGTTTAAAATGACAATTTAAGAAGAGATGATAGTTGCAATTTCTTTGGGACTATCATAGCTTTATGTGACTGATGATAAACTTTCACAACCAATTATTGAGGTATTAAGAGCATTTAATCATAAATGAAACCTTACTTTATAACAAAAGAACATTTAATTTTTAAAAGTACCACATTACAAAAATTGAAACACTTCCAATAAAATACAAACTAAATTTTATGTTTAACTTGTATGGTTACAAGTAAAGAAAATTCAGGTTGTGTAAACAAAAGAATGATACATATATATAAATTTTTTTATCAGAAACAACCTACATTATTTATTTCAAGGTCCTATATTACAAGTTAGCGAACAAAATGATATTCTAACTGAATTAACAATATGTAGTTTGTAAAAAATAAATTTTACAAATTGCTTTAAAAGAAGTAAAATTCAGTGATGTATGAATTTATTTATAATGCAATTCATGTAATGTTTCTAAACAGGCAATCCATTTGTATTAATGAGAAGAATAATAATTTGTTGCAGCATAAGGCGTCCATGCTTGTTGATAATTGTACGAATTCTAGAAAGAAAGAAAATGTCAGTATTGAAGAAATGCAATTTTAAAGTATGGAATAAAACTCTGATAACATGCAACGGTAAAAATTATTTTTCACAAGCACTTGATACTATTTATATTTTCATCTACATTAATTCAAATCAAAACATATCTGAAAAATTATTCACTGAATTATAAAAAAGAGCCATGCCACATGTCTAGTAAATTCAAATATTTAATGGTCTTGGGTAGTACACATTCTATTTTAGTAAATTGGTCGATTTAGTTTCATATTTCAACCCATATTAACATGTCAATGCTTTATTTTTTTATAAATATATTTTATTAAGGTTGTGAAAACGTATTTTTATTTATTTATAAGAACTTCATGCTGTCCAGGATCCATGTTTATACACAATATTATTAAAACAGATTTTTAGTATTTTTAAATAAATTAACAACAAAGTAAGAATAACGAAACATGCAAGAACCTAACCAATTATATTTGACACAGCATTGATATTATTCTAATATTTTATAATTCACAGAATTTGCATTGTTTACAAACTTATTTATTTGGCCATTAAGCGAATAAAGATTTTAACTGATTGTGTGGTCTCCTCTCTGCCAGAAGTCTACCACTGTTATATGTGGCTGAATTATACAAAAATCGACTCCATGCATTTCTACTATAAGATTTCAGCTGATGAAAACAAAAAAATATCTTTAATGGTCTGAAAGCTCGAATTTGTAAATTATATTCAAAAACAAAACTTTCAAAGACCATTTTTGATGATCATTTACTGCTTTAAATACATTTTATTTAATTATCAAATACAATAAATACACAGAAGTATAAAGCATATAGTGAAAGAAAATCTAAAAATTATATTACAGGTATTGAAATCCTATTTTAAGGCAGATAATCAAAACCAAACTACTTCATAAAGAAGTCCAAATTTAAATATTATAATTCCAATTTATTTATTCTTTACCCAAGTTAGTTTAAAAATTTGTTTTGCTTATTTTATTTGTATTTCAGAATAAAAATTACATGAATTCCACAATTTATGTCCATTAGATAAAAATTTATCAAAATACCAGTAGCAATTTGGTTGAAATAGTTTCTCAACTTCAAAATGAAAACAGTGATTGTTAATATAAAAATTGATTTCGTGCAAAAGTAAACAGCATACTTAAATATATATTTGTTAGCCCACAATTCCAACACTGTTGTGTGATAAAAATTTATATATATATAAGACGGAATAGGCTACAATAATCAATTTCATTTTGGTATCCAAACTATTTTCCATCTGCTACAATACACATTTGGACCCTTGTTTGAATCTCATAATCCACATTTTTTAGTAACTGCACTGCATTATGCTTGATTATGTCTTGCATTATGTCTTACATTTAGCAATCTTACTGAGTTGGAGCCATATTTTAACCCAGAAGATAACATTTATTGTTATTATTGTTTCGTGAAGTCATAGTTTTGGAAATTGCAAATAAACAATTATGGAATATATGTGCTTTATTCTTAGCATCAATGTCCACAAAGCAGTTTTCCATACCATATTGGCAATTTTCTCTATAACTCTGTAATGAATTCTATCCCTTTCTCTTGTGTGATGTAGGGTAGCCCATTAAGTGGCCTTATCAAACATAATATAAACATTTTACAGCACTTAGACAAAACATTTACAACTATAACTGCAATCGTTCTGAATTAGAAAGGAGTAAAGAATTTAAGTGAGTTTATGTTTCATAGTAGAATTTTAAAAAAAACAAAATCATTGCATTAAAACTATTGAGCAACTACTAGGCAATTGATCTATAGTATCAATTCAATTTTTAATAAATGCTCTTTGTTATGCAACAACACACTTTGTATTAATCTTAGCTTTGAATATTCACAGATTTATATTTATACCCCAAAATGGTAAGGTGAAAAACATATAAAGAAAGGATATACTAGAGTAACCATATTATAAAAGTAAGCAAGTAATTTTTTAGTAAAAATAAATAATTAATAATACAGACCTGGGCATAATTTGCCCATGCAGAATGAGGATATTGATATGAAGCAGCATCTGCAGCAACCACACTAGCAGTAGTACCAGCTGTCGTTGCTGCGACAGCAGAGCCATTTACTTCTGTTTTCGATTTCTTCTCCTTACCGTCCTCTCTGCATTAAAAATTAAACATAAATACTAACCCATTTATAAAAGCTAAAATTTTTTATTTAAGCAAATAAATCTTTACTCAATTTAAAACAATTGAACCTAAGCAACAACTTGCAAGATTTTTGCTGTTTTGTTGTTTCAGATTTTAATGTCCTTCGAAGCATTAATTTTACAAAAAAATTATGTTATAACCAAATAGTTACTTTTATAATGATATCGATTGTGTTTCCATATAAATTTTATTTTTAATTAAAAAATATATTTTTTAAATTCAAGTTCATAACAAAATGTTTTGAAATATTATGGCATTCAAACTCCTCCATCAAAACAATCACATGCTTTTGCCCATCATTAACTCTGTAGTTAGATTTTCACTTCACTGATTAAATTCAAGTGAAATTTAAAAATCAAACAGCATTCCATATTAATCATTTAACAACTAAAGCAATGAGTAACATAGGCAGAGAATATGGTCGCCAATGTGATGACTAGTTTTTAAAAAAATGTCTGCAATTTAGAAAAAAATTGCATCGTTATTAAATTTGTATAGATAAAATAATAATTTTTTCCAATTTAATTTTGAGCAATAATATTTGTAGAATTTATCACACACACACACAAAACACCTATATTTGGTTTAATTTTTCTAATTAAAATTCCATCCTCCAAGATATATATGTGCCAAATTGGGGAACTGCAGATCAAACGGCTTTGCATGTAGTGTCAACACACAGACAAAAGACACATATTAATCTTTATTATTAACTAATGTACTTTGATGACCAGCTAGTTTGCTGAGCACATTGGTTGGATTTAATTTCAATTAAATAATTTAAATATAACTTCCTGTTTATGATTCTATCAAATGGCTAAATAATAAAGACATGTTATTTTAACTATTTTAATGTTCTGTTCATTGTATACATGAATCATTCCAATGAAGACCAGTCCTAAGAGATAACATTATTAAAAAAACATGAAACATATATTTCACAGAAAACTATATTTTTAAGCATTCTGCATAACAAATTAAACTACAATTAAAAATTTAACATTACCCATCTTCTGCAGATCTTTTTCTGGAAGAAAAATGGGATTTGTACATTTTTGCATATTCTTCATAGGCCTCTTGAATTCTATAATAAAGAAATGTCTTAGTAGAGAGTACCAACAACGTTCAAAACATGATCCAATTGTCATGAAATATTCAGAACTAGAACAATTAAATAATAATTATTTAAATAAAAATAAGAAACAAAAACTTATCCACTCTAATATTCGTTAAAAAGTGAAAGACCTTTCTCAAAATGAAAATATGACAGCTACTTAAAAACTTTTTACTCTTCATTTGACAAGTTTTTGTAATAAATACTAAATTAATAAATAAAAACCAAACACTGCGAATGTACCAATTAAACCATGCAAAGACATATTTTTATAATTAAAATATTTTTGGAATCAAAGCTGAAAGAGAAAATAAATTAGGGTAATATATCAGGTCTGGAAGAACTCTGATTCTGGTCTTTTCTTTAGGAACTCAAAAACTGCTAAAAAAATTTCTTTCTCTAAAACATTAAAATGAAATAGACAATGCACAAATAAAAATCTATTGATAAATAAAAATATTTAAACAAGATAAATTAGAATAAAAAAAATGGAAAATTTATAAAAATGTGTTAAATAAGAAATGATATAATAACAAAATAATGTAAATAATTCATATTATATGCAGATAAAAATACAGATTTAAGGATACAGATGAAAACCTACTGGCTTGAATGGCTCTATGTCGGTATAATTACTATATCATTTTAGTAGGTAATCAATTACTTGCATTTAAAAGCAACAAAATTTTTTGGAAAAAATGAAAGATGGAAGAAAATTGTTGAAGGTTAAAAAATTTATGTAGTTACAGAATAATTTAAGTAATTGATTTAGTATTGTTTTGTATATCTTTTTAAAAATGTTTGAATTCAAAAGTTAAATCAAATAAAAATAATGAAAATTCATTTCTTTTGCCTTACATGTGTTTTAATGCCAATTTACTAATATGTCATTTATAAATAAGAAACCAATTTAAATTAGAGGATTATATATATTATATAATTAACACAGTATAGAGAAATCTTTGACCTGCAAGAAAATATTTTTGTCAACATACAAAATCTTTTATTTATAATAATATTAATTAAATGTATTATTCTGTGTGATTCTGTGGAGCCACACACATTTTTCAGTCTTTGTAGTATAGAATTGCTTTAAAGAGAAATGTTTCGAACACATTCTGAAAATCATACATTTTTATGCAATTTATTTCATTTTCCTTCATACAACCAACCCTTGATTTTTTTTTTCTGGTTTCAGTTTTAATCCCAAAAGTATTTTATTTCATTACTTGCAATAAAATATAACCCAGCTTATTGAGCAACAACTAAAAGAGCCAAATTTTCTCATGTGGCTCATGAATTCATTGCCATTCTCACATACTCCAAGCATTATTAATCTTATCTTGTCTAAATCTTCTACTAGATTAAAATATTTGCTTTTGCCATTTTGAAATATATTATTTCCCAGTACCCAAACTAAAAAATTCCAACATTTAATACCAATTGTTGTGTGCATACATATGTGTGTGTGTTAAACCTGCTTTGAAGAAGCAAACTGTTTTTAAATAGTAAAATGCTTTATTCCAAGAATCACGAGGAGAGCAGTATAGCAAACTAAACAGAAAGTATGAAATAGAAAATGTGAAAAAATACTTTGAGTTAAATAAGTTTAGAGTGATTTGACAAATTTTTAGAACATAAATTAAGAATTTATTACATGCACTGAACATTTAAAAAAAACTTTTCCCCCCCAAACTATTTATGTAATTTTCAACTTTCAAATATTTTCCAAACTTACTCCACAAATTGATCCGAAAAGTAAAACTTTTGTCATATCATAACTGATTAATAATTTAGTTTCAAATATTTATAAAACTAAAAATGCAATTTTTTGGCTACATAAACATTTTTTGATTTTTAATGTCCTTTACAATCTTTATGTCATTATTTAAAATTGATTTTGAAAATAAATTATAAAAATATTTTTATTACAAAATTTTAAACTTAAAAATTAAATTTTCATTTTTGTCTAAAATTTTTTCAAAGAATTAAAAACATTTAAAAAATACAATCTTTCTATAATATTTTATACACATCTAAATACCATTATTTTTATTTGAAATCTTATGAAAGATCAAGCAATTATCTCACCAGATAGTTCTAATCTCTACTACTAAAACTTAAAAAATATGGGACATGGAACAGGTATCTTATATTAAAGAAATATTATGAAAAAGTAAACTTGATATCCCCACATCACTGGATTTAAACAATTAATTGTCTTTTAAAACTGTATATATATATATTAATAACAATCAATAAAACCAATGAACCATTCGAAAACAACTAATAGATGAATCAATTTAATTCATGTTGTGAAAGCTTCCGATTCATAAATTTGTCACTAATGATCACCAGCTTCCACACCAGATACATTTTGATCGCAGTAATATTTCACAGAGAAAATGGGCTTCACAAATACATGTTTATACAATTAATAAACAGTAACATCGAAATAATTCAATTAAGAATTTATCGCAGATATAACTCATAATGCTTAAATCTAGTCATCCCGTAAACCTAGTTTAAATAGTATATTACTCTTTTTAAACTGTGAAAAAGATGAAACAATTATTGATTAGTATATCTTGAAAACTAATCCCTTTCCCCATATTTCATAATATTAATACAAAAATCAAACAAGTTCTAATTTCAAAATCTCTCTTATGTTAATGCTTTGTTTGAGATATTATTTAACTATATTTTAGAAAATGAAATGAGTGAATTTTCTTCTTCCCTCTTTAGTCAAGCACTTTCAGATTTAAACAAAAATTAAATGACTGGCCAGATAAAATCTTCATTAATACAAATAACTAAAACTGCATAAATTATCTAGCAGCAGAGAAGAGATCTTTTCAAATAATGACCAGGAAATTTATAAAAAATAAATGCCGAGAGAATGCATTGCATCCCAACTGATATTTTCCACAAATAATTAGTTTATTAATAATTAGTACCAATTTACCTTTGAGGATCTGATGAGAAATCTTCAAGGAATTCCAATTTCCTTTGGGAGAAAAGCAATTTTTGATCGTTATTCATATCACTAGATAAAGCCATATCAAAAGCTTCAAGTATAGCAGACTGGTCCATTGGATCTTGTTGAAAGCCCACATCAATAAGTTGCAATAAGATATATGGATTACTCTACAAAATAAAAAATACTCTAGTTAAAATAAGAAATTGAAAAAAAAAAAAGAAGCCAGTATTTGTTTTTTTCAATATCATTTAAAGCTATACAATTTCTTTCAACATTAAAAAAACCAGCAGGATTGGTCTCCCCAAAATTCTCATATACACTTTAATAAACTTTTCAAGCCAGGGAAGGCCATATATGTAACTGGCGTAGAATTGTTATCATATATACACTTTTGGCATGAAATTAACATTGTTACTGAATCTATCATGTCATTTTTGGTGAGTATTCCCTGGCATGAGATTAAAAAATTGAATTTGTGTTTTAGACATGTTTTTCTCAAAGATTCAAACAAAAATTTGACATAAAACTACACCTGTAGTCAAAAAAATCGCATACCAAATTTGATATTTAAAATATTCCTGCATTTTTGAGTTATCACGTTTACATATTTCTGAAAGTAAGTAGACTGACAAACAATCAACTCGTAATTGGCTTTGGCTCAAAATCTGACAGGTCTCTTCACTATAAATGTTAAATCTGTACCGAATTTCATCCATCTTTATCCCTAAAATTTGTCCAAATTTTTTCTCCACAAATTTTATCCCCGAAATTTGTTAAAATCAAATTTCAACCATCTAGCTCAAAGCGTTCTTGAGTTGCTTTGTTACAGACAGACAAACATTTTTTAAAAATATAGACGGAGATGTTAAACGTAAAGATTTGTCAAAATCTCAAGTTTGAAGTTTTTGATGAGTAACACGCTAATTTCTTATTTTAACCCATTGAAGACAGATTGCACACCCCATATGCAAAGAATTTCCAAGCCAAAAACAGGTAAGATGGTGTGCACCAAACGTGCAAAGATATTGAATTGTAATTAAAAATCAGTATGGAATTACAGATTCTGGGAATGTTTTCAAAAAAGTATTTTGTCTTAAATGGGTTAATATAATGCATCAGAAGAAGGATAGTATTTTTTTTACACATAAAGAAAGAAGAGGGACTTACTGGATCATTTTTCAAAGCATTTGTCAAGATCTCATTTGCTTTCACAAAATCACGCCTAACCTGCAAGAATTTAAAATTGACAATTTTTAATTATATATCAAAAATTTTATCTATATTTTTAGAGTAAGGAAAAAAAAAGTTAATGATAATAAAATATCAAATATATCAGCCTTTCTTACCTTGTACAAATATCTTGCATATTTAGTAGCAAAATGAGAGGACATCTGAGCAGTTTTTGCATCAGCAATGCATTTTAAATACAACTCATCTACTTTATCAGTGTTGCCCCGCCGCCTTTCCAAATTAATTTTTCTTATAGTTATTTCCAGCATATCCTTTATTGATTCACCTAATTCATCTAATATTTGAGCAGCTTTATCAATATTGCCTATAAGAATAAGTAACATTAATATTTACACAGATTTACTACAATTTATCTTTAGCCATTCAATAATTAATAAAAATATAGTTTTAATACTGACTTATAATTCATAACGGATTGCTGTTGTAATGGTTTATTAATCAAATAGGGTCATTTAAACATCAACAAAAATTCTTTTTAAATTAAAGATAATAAAGTTTTCTTTTGTTAATGTTACTGTAATTATGATTTACCTTTTCTGTAAATACTAGGAGAGATAGAGACTATGTAAAGCAATTTGTGAGAAAAATGTTTATACTTTTAAATGTATTTGCAATTCCTTGGTTATAATAACACCTTTTACAGCTCATTCACAATATGCATGAAGTAAGATTCAACAATTTTGCCGATTTAAGATAGGAAATGTTTTTTTCCAAAATTTCAGCAATTATGATTTAACCCAGAAATGGGCAAATACTACCAAAAATATCTGAAATTGCCTAATTATTTTTCCCAAATATACATTAAACATTTAAATATACATTAAACATTTGGTAATTATCACAATTTTGCATAAAGATAATAAATGACAACATATGGTTTACAGTTAAATAAAGATAAAATAATTGAGCAAATTATTTTTTGCTCTTCAAAAATACATAGTATGTACAAAAATAAACCTAGAGTTGCCTCAAAATAGGATATTAATATATCACAGAATTGAAAAATGCATTATTACAAATTAAAATCATTATTTTTCAGAGTATAAAGTTCAAAATCCTCTTCAGCTTTTTATCCTCTTTTGGATTATTTCCTTTTATTCTTTCTACTCGTTTTCATCTCTATTATATTGTGTAAGTAAACCTTTATTAGATTCTTTCTGAGGTAAATCCATAAGAAGAGATAATTTTTGAAGATGCAAGTTAATACATGAAGCAAATATGTTAATTACACGAATCAAATACGAAGTCTCGCAAGTTGTAATCTGCTATCTCATTTCACAGTTCCAGATTTTTTTTTTTTTTTTGTTGATTTAAAAAAATGCCATGATTAGTTAAAAAAAAAAAAAAAAAAAAAAAAAGCAGTTTTTTAAAACTGCATGCAGACATAAAATAAATTAGAAATCAAAAAAAATAACCAGTTAAGATATAAAATCAAAATTTATAAAATATATTTTTCTCCATTAGCCCCCACCCCCAATTAAAACAGAGCATGTGCCCGCAGCCTCTCACTGCCTACTTTGGATGGCTATTAATTATGCTGACAAAATAAAACCCTCATGCTCAGCAAAAATTCTAATAAAATCTTTAAAAATTCCTCAAGTAATGTACATGTTATTACTTAACAATTATAATCATCCCGGTCTCCTTTATTTATGTAGTTCATAATGATTTTTGTGTAATTAACTATTACTGATAATTTGTATTAGTCTATTAAGTTTTAGTATTAAGTAAAGCGAGAAATATCTTTCACGGTTGTTGTAGCACTGATTTGGGTGATTCAACTCTAACAAAACTATTTTCCATGAGAGAATTACTTATTGCATTGACTTTTCTTGATCTCAACAAGTCTCCTGATCCATGGATGGATTTTCCGGCTGTTTGAAGCCTTGGAGGTATGGGAAAACAAAGGCTTATTGACCTTTTCAACTTATTGTGGGAAAAGGGACACTCACCACAGGAATGGAAAAAGGCCATCATTATTCCAATTAAATAGACCAACAAGAATTCTTGCTCCCCTGAGCATTTTAGACCAATAGCACTTATATGTACAACTAGCAAGGAAATGGAGAAAATGATCTTAATTCGACTACAATTCTTCCTAAACCAAAACAATCTTTATGGCTTTCAAATCTTATCAAAGCAATATGGCTTTTGAAGGGGCCACAGTATCATTGACAATTACAGATGCTCATAACTGCAAGCCAACGCATCATACAGTGGCTGCTTTTTTAGATCTTACAAAAGCCTTCGACAGAGTCTGGAAACACAAATTAATCATTAAGCTGCATAATAGCTTCAACATCCGAGGCAATACTTTGGCATGGATCTCAGATTATCTACAACAGAGATTTATAAGGGTTAAGTTCAATAAGACACTTTCAAACAATTTTCATCTTAGCCAAGGTGTCCTTCAGGGTACAGTGCTCAGTCCAACACTATTCTCTATGTTTTTAGCAGGTACAGAAAAAATTATCTCATTTGGAACATGCATTAGTATGTTTGCTGATGATATTGTTCGTTGGAGCTCTGGATTTGATATAAACCTTCTGGAGTCCAAACTTAACGAGTCTTTGAAGGCCTTGTCTGAGTTTGCTGCAGAACTTAAACTAAAATTTCATTCTGCCAAATCGATTACCACCTTTTCTACAACCAATAAATACTCATACAACTACAAACCAAAATTGATGGTTGAAAATCAAAAACTTGCCTATGAAAAAACACACAAAATACTTAGGATTTGTTTTAGATTCTGAACTTATAAGTAATAAGCACATTGATTACATCGTCTCAAAAGCAAGAAAACGATTAAACGTCTTTAAATATATTGCAGGTAGAGACTGGGGAGCTGATGCGACTACCCTTAGAACTACTTATATAGCTATCATCAGACCTTTACCTGAATACATATTTCCAATTTATTGCCGTGCCTACGATTCCAACAAGAAGAAACTTGAACAGGTACAACTGAGTGCAGCTTGTATAATAACTGGCCTGAAACGAAGTTGCCCCTCAGATATTGTCCTTTATGAAGCAGACTTGAAACCTCTCCATGTTAGAAGACATGCTAACCTTATTAAAATATTACAATAAGCTTTCCAGTTATGGCATTCAAAGCAACACTTCAAAATACCTAAGTAATTGGACTACCTCCACAGACTCAAGAAAAATAGTATCTTTAGTCAAATATTGTCTCAGAATGCAATTCCTAAAACTGTATTCACATTCTCGTCATTCCTGTATGAATCCGACTGAAGAAATTACCAGGGTTCACTTTCATTTTAACCTTCCTGTTCCCATTAATAAAAAAGAAAATGTGTTGGAATACCTTAGACAATTAGCCATGGAAGTCATTAATAAAATCCCTAAATGAGACATTAAACTGTAGGTAGTGGCATCTATATTGCAATTCCTCGGACTAGTTTCTCTCTATGTCAATGAAATCGAGACTTTTGTTCCGTTATCAGAAGCGAACTACTAGCAATCGATGAGGGACTTAAGACCATTCTATACGAAAATAATTATAAGAACTTTTGGATTCTTACCAATAGCCACAGCTCAATGGAACACCTTAACAATTGGACCTATGTTGGAGATAAAGCAAGTTTGTCTATTCTTCAGAAGTTGAAGCTGATTTCACTCCTACATGATATTGATTTCCAGCGGATCACATCCCATGTGGATCTACATGGTAACGAAATAGCAGACACGTTTGCAAAGAAAGGAAGCAGCCTAGCGACTTCATCTTCTGCTGAACTCGCATACTTAGAACTCTTCTCTCAGGCAAAATCCCTAAAAAAAGTATTGGATGGTACTCTCTACTCATGATTGGTATAGGGCCAGTCCTAAATTCTTCCTTGTGATAGAAAAACCAACACTTGCTTGTCGCACCTTGCCAGTGTCTTCTCTTTTCTCAGGGTGAAAATTCTTGCCCACTTTGCCCAAAATGCCTCTAACATCAGGCCTCTGCTGAACATATTCTAGACTGTTAGGACTTAGGGGAGAAATTTATTCTTCTCCCTTCCTCATTTTTGACATTCTTCTTGCCAACAGATATTGAGATTTGGTTTGACTAAGTCAGGCCATGGAGATTAGCAATAACAACAACAACAGATTTTTTAAGAATTAGCTAATACAATTATTTTACTTTCTCTGCTAGACTCCCCTTCTGCTCTTCTTCTTTGTATCCGAGAGGAATATTAAGCATTAAGATAATATTACTTATCCCATTCATTGAAACAATCTTATTCATTAACAAAGTGCAATTTTTGTATTTAGTACTTACTTTTTAAATTTTGTAGGGTTATGCAATGATAAATTTCCCATGATATATCTTTCTTTATATATATAATTAATGTTTTAATACCTGTTTTTAAATTTATTTGCATCGATCGCTTATTACTATCATTATTAATCAAGGCTTTAAATTGTTTACGTGATTATTTGTTCTATTTTATGTAATTTTAAATGTTTACATAAAGCTGTCATTTAATCTTATTAAAACACATTTTCAACATCTAAAGCATTTAGTTTCTAGATATTTTTTCACTTAAAACTGCAAAGCAAGAGTAAAAGTACATTAATCTTCCTTTATGTTTATATAAGGAATACCATAATACAGTGGTGAGAATAACGACCATCTATAATTTTACGATATCTACTAAATTTTCTGAATAATTGTCTTGTGAATCAAATTTGTAAATGGACTAATCCCCCCCCCAATTTTCCTTCATTTCAAAAGTTAAACATGAGAAAAAGTAATAAGTTAAATTGAAAGTCAAATTAACCTTAAATATTGCATTCAATTATATTCATATTGTTTTAAAAAGTACAATGCACTACAAGAAATAGTTTTTTTTTTCTTTTTGCTAGTCCTGTTGTTTTTCCACCACCATATGACATCAAGAACCACATATTTCTCAATCAAAATAAAGGTAATTAAATTTCATGTCCTTTCACACATTAAAGAAAATAAGAACCAAGTCACATTTCTGAATTCATAGCAAAGAACTAAATAAAAAGTATATTAAAAGTCCTAAAATAAAAAAAAAAAATAACTAAAAGCAATAAATTTAAGAAGAATATTTGTATTTCATTCATCACATATTTTAATATAGCATTTATATACAAATTATATTAAATGCTGAAAACATTTATAAAAAATAAAAATGTGGTTTAAATGCTAATGAAACAAAATGCTAATTTCAAATTTTGACATTCCAAAAAAAATCTGATAAAATTTTCTACCTTGAAGAGTTGTTGTAATTTTGAAATTATGTTGTAAGTCTATTTGCAAGGAATAAATCAATAAATTAAATACAGTGATTCACAATTTGCTCTTTAAAAATTATATGGTTCTTCATCAAACTTCAGTAAACTTTTTAAAGTAAAACTTGAAATGCATTTTCAAATATTAAATAGTCAAAAGTAAATACAAACTATTCTGACTGAAATAATCAACTAATTATTTAGTTTTATTTCTTGAATTTAGAGCATTATTTATAAGAAAGTTCTTAATACACAAACCTCTCTTCTCTTCAAATGCTGCCCAAGAAAAATGAATACTAGGCTTTCTTGGTAAATGAATTTTACATGCTCTCTCATAGACCTCACTTGCACCTTCTGGTTGTCGTTCTTCCATATACTTAGCATACTAAAAAAGAAAATAAAAATACCGAGAAAATACTGTAAATTAGTAATAAATTATGAATATCTGAAAGTGTGCAAGATATTTTTAGAATTTATATCTGCCACAACATTAACCAGAGTATGTTCTGGTCTTATTAAGGAGGGAAAAGAAAGAAAAATGACTTTTAATCTCTTAAAACAGAAAAAAATTAAAATTCAAGTTTTTATAGAACAAATTTACAAAATTACATAATTTTTTTAAAGATTTATTCTTTTTATAATATATATTCATTATTTCTACTATTTAATAAATAAAAACAATTTTTATTAAATTTTTTTTTAATTTGAAAAATCTATTATTTTCAGAAAATTAGCAGTTGTAGTTTCAGTTTCCTTACACTGTTGCCATGATATATTTACCTTTAATTGAATTTTTTTTTTTTAAATAGGTAATGGCAAAAGTCAATTTTATATATTAAGCTAATTAAACCACTAGGGATATCAAATTCTGTGGATTTATGGAGGATCCATTTATAAAAACTCTCCAGAATAATTATTTTGATAACTAATAAAATCAGAATTTAATGCAAATATTTTATAATACAAAAAGGAATCAATCATCCTCTTTTGGGCTTCCATTATCACAAAGATATAAGTTGAAAATTATTATAAAAGATAAATTGATTTCTATTTAAATTGTTTCAATCAATCTTGTGAATTTTTAATAAATATTATATAAACTATTTTAGAAATACAAGCACACACGCACACACTTCAAAAAATAAAATTAAAAATTTCAAAAAATTATTTATAGATGCTATGATAACTCGTATGCATTTAAACATTTTTAGGGAAAAGATTTATTAGTCCTTTAATTTTTTTAAAAATATATATGCTTAAATTCAATAAAATCAGCCTTTAAGCATTTATGAAAGTAATGGGAAAAGTTACAAAATAAAAAGTTATATTCACCTTCAACCACATGTCTTCATATAAAGCACAAGCTATCATACATCTCTCAAACAGTATAACTGTGCTTTCATGACTTCCATTTTCTATTTCATAATCTAAATAATCTTTCCAATTTTTCAGTTGAGCTCTCTCTAACGTTTTCACATGAAAATAAGGCCTCTTGATCTGAAAGGAAATAACAGAAAACATGCCAATTAAAGACATTCAACAGACTGTTATTAAAGTTACCCTAGAGGGACTACAGTAAGTTGCATACCTTTCCATACCTGAACCAGGCTGCGGTCATGATAAAGAAATCAGGGCTTCAAAAATCATTCTCACCATAGAAACTGCATGTAAATGGTCATATACAGACATTGTTATATACATAATTCTATGCACAGAGGCATGCAGCTTTGTTTGTGGTTTCTTTTACACCATTATGGTGCTTTATACTTAGCATTAAAATGATAATCAATCTACTCACCGCCTCTTCAAAAGACCAGCGTTTTCCCACTTCTATTTCATTTTTCTCATGTAAGATTTTTCTCTTCTCTACTATTTTTTTCTTCATCAGTTCAATTTCTTCAGTAGTCATCTATGAGAGAGAGAGAGTTATAACTGGTAAAGATTAAATATCCTAAGAATTCAACATGTGCAAATAGTTATTTTTGAGAATTAGTGAATCACATTTGACAAGTATCAGTAAGTCAAAAGAGATTATTACTAATTGCTACTGAATAAACATATAATTGCCTTTTTTTTCTTCATATATTCTGCAAATTAGTAAATATGCTTTTATAATACGTTTCTTCTTCATTCTATAATTGTGGTCTTGACTATAAAAATCTATTAATACTTACAAAAACTAAACTGATCTGAATAGCTGCAATAACACAAAAATTCTTTTAGTCCTGAAACAATGATTAAAGAAAATCATTCAGAACTTTCATCAACATATGCATCTTACTCCAAAAAATTATAAATAAGAGATGCACATAAAATAAATACATATACAAATAATAATCCTGGTTTATTTAAGATTATTAGCTTTATCTTGATTACAATTATTTACAGTACGTTGTTTATACATTATTAGAGTTGCCACTGATACATGGAAAAAGAATTCCCTGTACATACAATCAAAATACAAGGAAATGTGCAAACATTAGTGTACTGGTTTTAATGTAATATAATTTTAAGAAGTAGAAAAAGCAAGGAAAGAAAGAAACAATTTAACATTACTTGAAATAGCATTTTAAAAGGTTTATATTTACATAGAGAAAGGGGGATATATTACGTCTCATGCTGTTCAGTTGCAAGTCGCACAAAATTAAGGACTCAGGTGGGGGGAAAAAACCCCATTTTTACAGGACACAAATTATTTAACGATTACTTACACAAATTTATTACAAAGCAAGATTACTATTCATTTTGGCCAATTCAAGTATTTGAGCAAATTTTGCATACTTTTCAGCCATTAGTTTCATGGAGCTGCTTCACATATAAGATATGACACTTTTTTACTGCCTAATATACAGTTATTAGCTAATTCACTTTCAGTCAACATAAATAAAAACATTTATAAAATTACTGAATACATTAAAGGACAAATCAGATGCAACAAGTTTTAATTTCATTACTTTCAATACTATAAATAATGCGGGAGAAAAAAAAAAAGGACCAAAGATTTTTTTTTTTACATAAATGGATACTTATTAATTAAAAGTATAAGAGCCAAAACTTTCCAAATGTAGAACCAAAACCAAATTGGCATCGCAACTCTATGTGCATGATTCTAATTCACAACAAAACAAGCATCAGTTTAAGCTGTTTATATTGAAAGATGTCCAAATTATTGACGTTAAAGATGGAAAATAATAATAATCTATACTTATAATAAAGCTCAATATGTGTGTGTTAACACTCAACAGGTCAGACTGTTTGACCTACAGCTACCAAATTTGGTACATGTATACCTTGGAGGTCAGGAATATACACCTGGGGTCCTTCTTTTTGAATTTTTAATTAGAATTTTAATTATTAATTAAGAAGTAACTTTCCCGCCAAAAAAAATCTTCATTTCCCCTCCGCCAGATGAGTAAGGCTTAAATTTCCCCCAGGCTAATGAGATTAGGCTTAACATTTTTAGACCGATTATTCAGAGACTTTCATTTTAAAATTTGTCGGGTGACATAAACATGTTAAGAACTATTCTAGAGTTAGAAAATACACATAAATTTTTAGATTAAGAATGTGTTCTATTTCCCATGGAAGTGATAAGTTGTTAAATAAGAAGTTAACAACTAAATGTTAAAAGAATATTGATCATTGATCAGTAAAAATGCTGCCATATAAAGATGCTTGAAAAATAAATTTATTCTTTTAGCTCTGTGCCTAGTTCAGTGATTTTTTTTTTTTTTTTTTATAAATACAGTAACTATATTAAAAATACATGACAAAGAAATTAAAGTTATGGCTGAAAAATCCCAATTTAAACATTTTGGATAAATACACCTCTTTCCACATTGTTAGTTATGTCCAAATCTCTTAATCTAATGAAAGCAAAGACACATTGTCTATAATTAAAACACCCACACCCACAGGTAATTCCAAGCCTATTTCTCTTCAGTTTCTAATATACATATACATTTTTAATTTATATATTTTTTAACAGTAGTATTTAAAATATATGTAGCTAAGATATGTAGATTCGTATATTATTAAAATTTCAGATGAAAAGGATTACATTTTGATCTTAATATTTTTGTCACTTTACTCTTGAAGTATTAAATTTAACACTGAAGCGCTGTCAATTCTCAGATGTCAACTCCCAGGAAAAACCTCTAAACTTTTATGCATTCCCCACATGATTATTTTGCCAAAATAAGGATGGGATGAACAAAAAATGCATCTAACGCGACGGAAGTTAAGGACAAGGTTTAACAAGGAATTTTAGAAACACTTTTAAATTAATTTTTGGATAACTTTGCTTAATAAAAATAATTACTTCATTGTCTCAATATTCAAATTCAAATCAAAATTGAAAAAATGATTTATATTTTCTTTGGTATAACTTTAAACATATAATTAATCTTTGAAAATAGAGAAAAAATACCCAGAATTTCAGATCAGTAATATTTACAGCTATATCTTCGGATAATACCATTTATCTATATACGGCGCATGTATGCACATCATTAAAGACCAAATAACTAACTGATTGATGAGCTGTATGCTGCAACTATTGAGATAGATCATGCTCTAATATAGCACCATTCTCAAAATCTGAGAGATCCTTCATTCTTCTGAATGTTTACAAGAAATTTATGAAAACAATCCAGATATATATATATATATAATTTTAAAATTCTAAATATTACTTTATCAGAATCATATTTTCTATCTTACCATATTTTTTTCAATATTAGTGCCATCAGGCTCCAAACCAGGAGGTGCATCATCTGTTTCCATTCCAGGAGGAGAGGCATCTGAATTCTTGTCTGTAAGCTTATCATCATCATCATCTTCATCCAATACAACATCATGTTTAAGAGTATTAACAACATTTTGCCACAATTCTAAGAATTCATCAGTGGATAGAATTTCCCTTGGGTGATTTTTTTTCACATGTTTTCGAAACCTAAACAAGAGCAATTACCTTTAGCAATAAGAAAAGCACAAGATTAATTCTCCAAAAACCCAACCATTCCAGCTGGATAACTTTTGGTTGTCAAGAACAGGTTTCCCACTGAACAATTTATATATTTTTTAATAACTTGTTTTTCATGAGTAAATTTTTTCTAAAATGTGCATTAACCTTTTTATTTATCTGGAGAATTTAGAAAATTATACATAAAAAAATGCATATAAATCTTTTATACAATTTACAGATTGTGTCCAATCTTCAAGAAATATAACACAAGTTCTATGACTTTTCTCAGAACAAAAGAAAAGTTACAATCCACTTTTTGAAGTAAAACATTAAACAAGCTCTCTTAAAAGTTTTATCTGCCAACATTTCATGAGTCTTTTTTACACAATTTTAAAACTCAAAACTGGGGGTAAAAAACATTTTTAATTATTTCAAAGTCATTTCCACACTAATTTTAATAACTTCTTAAAATTTAATTAGATATATACAATTTGTAACGATAATTTTATAATTAAGATGAAATCTAAACTAATTTCATTATTCCATTCAATCATGTGCTTTTAACCTATGTTAAAAATTGAGGGAAGAAAGGGTGTCTCTGAACATTACTTCTGAAGTTGGATTTTCCTTCTGAATAGTTTAGTTATATTAATGTTCTGTTTTAAAGCAACACTAGGGCTATTTAAGGATAGACATTGCAATTTTGAACCGCTGTCAGACGCCGAGAACGACACCCGAGTTGGCACCCCGTCTCCAAGCTTCTGTACTACACCAGCAGGAGGATGTTTGACCCTGACGGATTCAGCATGCACCAGATCAGCCTATTTACAGGTTCTTGAGTGGAATCGGGTCTTGAACCTGAAGCCCAAGCCCTTCGGTTCCGAAGCCAAGACCTTACTACTAGGCCATCGTGGCTTCATTTGCATTCTGAAGTATATACACTTCTTAATTTGTACATTATAAGGTACCAGTGTTTTTTAAATTCATAACTTTTTTAGACTCATCAAACAGGAAAGTGAAATTTGAAAGTAATAATTTTATATTAATAGTTTAACAAGTGAAAAATTTAATTTCCCAAGAAAAAAAATAACTACCTTACATAGAGTCAGTAGACAAATTTTACCGTAAAAAAATTGTACCTTTCAAGCAATAAGTATTAAAATATTACATAGCATAGGTATTATTATATTGCATACTAATATTAATGTAATAGTTTTGATTATGTTTTTAAAAATCTAATTTCACACAAGCTACCAAAGGTAATCGACTTCCTACATCCACAATTTAATTGAAATAAAAAAGTACTAATTCATAAAAATATCTTAATTTTACTTCTGATCAGTACTTGGCAGAAATAAAAATTAAGAAATGTTTATTTACATTTTAACAAACTTGAAACAGTGTCATTGAAATATTTAAAAAAAAAACAAACATAACTCCAGTTGACTGGGCTTGGAAATTCCTTCCTTGTATGGTAATTCTGCTTCGCTGTATCCCCCCTTCTTATTCCTAGAAACTATACAGAAGGGGGGGGGACCTCTGTATAGTTTCTAATTGTTAGGAAAAATGCAATAATGTGGAAAATATACATAATAGGCATTTTACTGGTTGTTGAGTTAGCTTTTGATAACAAGCCTCTAATTTTGTATCCAATTACATTGCCAAATTAGAAGCAGAAAAGGTGGAGTAAAAGAAAAAAAAAAATTGCCATTAAATAAAAGGCTTATACGAAGAACAGTCAAATGTTAAGATTAGCTTAGCTACAGCAGGACTAAATTTTAAAAATGCTTACATCTTGAAAGATATTTAATTTTTTTTCCAATTTGTTTGGATTTATCGTAATTCTATTTAAAGACGTGTTAAATAGAAGGAAATACATAGTAAACATTTTATTAATATTTGCATTACTTCTGAAAAAATCATTTTTGCTGAAAAATTATCAAGTACTTTTCTGTCAAAATTGGCAATACCTTAAAAAAAAGTTCTGCAATTTTAAATATTATAATAATTGTCCGGAAAATAACTGTGAAAATAAAACTTTGAAAAGATCGCATTTAGCTAACTGATTTTTGAAAGACAAACAGCACCTTTCAGGACCTTAATGGAAGCGGAAGATGTGTTCAAACTTGATGATGGGATAAAATGTTAGTTTAATTTTTATTTCTTTAAAATTAATTTTTATAATACCAACTGAAATTGTAAAACAACATTTTTAGCACAGACTATCTTTACCTCTTGTTTTTTTCAAAGGGTTTAATGAAAAATCAAGTGCATTCATGGGCCCAGAGTAAAATCAAATCTGAAGAGTTTTTATGGACTATAAGTATCCTGCCTTTTTTTTTTTTAAATCCTCTTGTTTCTCACAAAACAGGCAATAATTTCAACAGCCTAATATTTTCAATTATTTAGAAATATTACAACCTTACATTCATTTTTGAAAGCCTTCAATCATTCAGAAACTTTCCAACTATAGTAAGTTTACAATAAATATACACACATTTTTCTTATAGTTACAAAACTTTGGCACTAAAAGTATTTAATAACTCACTAATAATAATACTGAAATACAATAAGCAAATGATCTGTAAAGAATAACCTTACATGTAAAAATATAACAATCAGCTGAAGTGACTTAAAACAAATATCAAATCTTTAAGGTGAATAAATTAAATCGTCATTGAAAAATGAATTTTCCCAAACTAAATAAGCAAAAAAGTCAATATAAGGGATATTTTCCTTCACACTAGCACTATTTCCGTAAATTAGGAGAAAACCTTTTACATAAACTTCTGAAAGCACTTCATATTGAGAGATAAAAAATCAGACAACACATTAAAAATTCATCAGTATAATTATGCAAAAACAGCATGGGAAATTTGAATTAAAAAATAATAATAAAAAGAAAAAACCCTCACACAAAAATAAGCAAACAAGTAAAAAAAAATTTAAGGTTCTTGTAGTAAAAATAAGAAGTTTTTATAGAATTTCAATGACATTGAACACCCCGTCTCAATATATAAATCTTGCAACTTTAATATTTTTATTTGAAGCAAAATACCAAAAATATAAAAAAATGCAATCAATTTCATAATACACATATAAAGAACAAAACATACTTCTCAAAATGGTGACTGTATAGCTGTGTAGGAATAGTTAAAAGTTCATCATAAGCTGCAGTGACTTCTTTTAAATTTTTGTTCTCTTCCTCCCAATTTACATACAAGTCCCACAACCTGTCAGAACGGAATTCTCTCCCAGCTGCCGCTAGAGCTCTTTTAAATAACCTATAAAATAAAATAAGCGACTTTGAAATAAAGAAGCTAGATGAAAACATTTTTTATAATAAGGAAATTTTTTTTAAAGAAAAAATGTTTTATGTTAATAAATTTAACATGAAACAACTGTTTTTTTTTTAAAATGCCGGTTGGGGAAATGTTACACATGATAAATCTTCTAATGATATAATTTTATTAAGCAATTCCTGGAAAAGCCATAAACAAAACAGTATTAGTCTCTCAACAAGTAAAAGAGGGTTATATGCAATTTCACATATTTATGGACATTATATTGATAATAAATTTATAATCTGAACTGAAATGCTAACAAATAATTGATGCTGTAACTTTAAATTCAGATAGACACATAGCAATTCAGTGCATTAAATGCACTATGCATTCAAATAAATTAAGTCATACAAATTTACTTTTTCGTTTTGTGTAATTAGAATCTACTGAAACTGAAATATTAACAGCAAATTTTCTTATAAATGCCATTAATGATGAAAGTTACAATATTCTACAGGAAATGTTTCCTTTTCTTAATTTTTGAATATTTATGATGTATTCATTATTAGAATTATTGGAAGAATGCATCACTAGTAGCAGGGATACACTGGGATGAACCAAGCAAAATTTTTCTGATTGCGTTCTCAACTTCCTTCACTCATCTTGTTATGAGCCCTAGAAGATGAAACTGGATGCATATATCAAGTTGTATGGAATTTCATTATTCATTTTTGCTATTATTATATATATATATATTTAGAGAGAGAGTGAGAGTTATTACCCAAGGATGTGGTACTCATATTTTGAATTTACTTGTAAATAATTTAAGTTATCCAAATGGCAAAGAATAAATTTTGCATATGATTAAGTATTTTGAAAATAAACAGATGCAAAATCTTCATAATTAATCAAAAGAAATTTCATTGGACTCTTTAACTGACATGCTGAAAAGTTAACATCAAATATGACCAGCACTCATAAACATATTTGAGAATATTTAGAATTAAAAAAAAAATACAGAATTGTTTATTAAACTTTACATTAGAAAGAAATTATTATTAAAACAATTCAAGTCAGTACAACTGAAGAAATGAAACTGCAAAAGTGAAGAATTAAAACATTGGCAGGGAAGAGATGCATAATTTAAAACAGAACAAAGCAACTTGGGAAAAAAATGGATATGTGTCAAAAGATAGCAACGACATTAGCACATTTCTTTGTTGAACCGAAATCAAAGATGTGATTTTGTTGAATTGTTCAAATAAAAAAGCAAAACTGGACCATGCAAAGATTTTCAAAAAACAGCTTATTATCTTTGATTGAAGACCAAGAATTGAAATTTTGAATGTAATAGAATATTCAGTTCCACAATTTTATATTACCAGTATTTATTTTAACATCACATTAATTATTTTTATTTTAGGTAATCATTTTCTACAGAAATTCAGTATGTTCCTATCTCCTAAAATTATATTTAAATAAAATCATTGTTATTCATTCAATGCAAACGAATTAAATCATACATTCTTAGTGCAATCCAATTGAATGTTTTTTTTTAAAGAAATAAAATGAGTGCAACAACATATAGGAAAGATAACGAATAAAATAACAATAACAAATACACAAGAGTTGGAACTTTACTAGTGGCAACTATTTATTTACATGGAATACAAAAGTGATTCATGTCACCATATTTTACAGATCTTCAATATAGTCGCCAGCATTGTGTACAACCCATTTTCAACAATGTGGAAATCGCAGCACCTGTTTTGTTGATAGTTCAAATGGACCGGTCTATTGCCGCAAGAATCTCTGGAATAGTTTTAAAGCGAATGCCACGAAGTGGTTTCTTCATCTTAGGAATCAAGTTAAAAGGACTTAGATCTGGGGAGTATGGTGGATCGTAAAGTATTTTCCAGCCCCATTGATCGAATAAATCAGCCACAGTTTGCGCTGCATGTGACCGAGCATTGTCATGCAAAATGATAGGGACGTTATGCAGAAAGTGTTGCCATTTTTTTTTCTCAAAACTGGTCTGAGATGGTGCTCCAAAAATCAGCAGTAATACTGCGCATTGACAGTTTGCTGTGAGGGAACGATACACGTTAGGATGACACCACACAGTCGTACATGAGAATCAACATAACTTTCACATTGCTGGGGTTCTGAAGAAATTTCAAACTTTGAAGTGACCCATAATGATGCCATTCGATTGATTGGTGTTTCAGTTTTGGTTGGTACGATCTGGCCAAGTCTTGTCCAGCGTAATGATACGATGAAAAAAAGCCTTTCGCGCTCATAGCACTACAGGTGGATTCGAGCAGCATTGTATCGTAGCCATTTCTGCATTTCCGTCAAATGATGTGGAACCCATTGTGAAGCAATTTTTCTCATGCCCAGGCATTCCTTCAGAATGTGCAGCACAGCCGTATGCACAAATCTGTCAGTCGGGCCAGCTCACAAATGCCTTGTCATCGATCACTGTCCATTAGTGCGGCAATATCATGTACGTCTGCTTCGCTGACACTAGGATGAGCTGGCCGATGCATGTCTGCCACATTTTGGTGCCCTTCAATAAAGGCTTTTACCCATCTTGCAACAATTCTGTACGTTAAAGCAGATTTTCCCGAAAGCCTCTTCAAGCCCTACATGACATTGTCGTGCTGTACGACCTCTGGCACATTCAATTTTTATCCAATTTTGTTGTTTTTGTTTTGAAAACATCCTGACAGCACTTACTTTAGATCGCAAGTTAATACAAGGATCAATTCTTTGCGTCACTCCGCATGCACGTGACATTGGAAGGACGAGCTTTTTTGCTGAGAGGTAAGGTAGGTATGTAGCTAACATGTGGTATACATGACATTCTTTGGTTTTGTTGCTTGGCGTTTTTACAGCAGTGTTGCCACTATTCAAGTTCCAACCCTCATATATAAAATATAATATAGCAACAAATAAACAATGTAATAAAATAATATATGTTTCAAAAGCTTTCTAATATAATACTAACGCTTTTATTTTTTCATAAGCATCTTCTGAATCACTTTGCTGACTTTTATAAAAATTAATATAATGTATCCATAAGTCTACACTGAGTGGTATTGCTTTAGTACCCTCTTCAAAGATCTGAAAAAGAAAACATAAAATATATAGCTACATTCCACATTATTAACAATACTTATATTATACTAATATAAAAGTAAACACTAATATTTTATCAGAAGTTTTCATCGCTCTGTAGCAGAAATTTCACATCACAAATTAGTGTTTCACTTTTCATACCAGCAACATTTCGCATTTCAAATTCTTAGACATCCTCGTCTTGAAACTCCTAAAAGCAATAGAGGCAAACGCTAAAAATTAAATAAAAAAATTGTTACTTAAAAATATATATGCATAGACTGTGATTAAATGGACCTTACAATTATAGCTTAAAATACAGAGTATCCTGCAATAGACTGATTATTTTCAAAAATGCATAGTAGGAAAATGGTTAATGTGGAAAGGGGGAAAAAAACCCACTTTTATAGCAAATTTATGTGAAAGGCATAAATTTTTCATCCAACAGTTTTTAAGTTTAAGTTAAAAAAGTTGTCGATAGATGGCACTGCAGTTCCCTTTAATAGCTCTTAACACATGCAGGTCATCAAAATATGCAACCTCAGTAGGGTTACTGTTTCAACTTTGAAATGAGCGTTCTCTGACTGGATGAGTAGTAGAGAGCTGAAGTGCAGATTCTGTAAAAAAGTTTTTAAAATGACATATTCGTAGGAGGATAGAATTGCTCGTTTTAGAATTCCATTGATCGGGAGAGTATTATTTCAAAAAGAAGCTTTCAGTGCAAATTCCAAGTCACTACGGATCCACAGCCTAATACAATAAAGCAATTATACAAGAAATTCAAACAGGTAGTATTGCAGATGAGAAAGTCAGAGTTGTTGGACGACACCATTCCACAATTACAGAAGCAAATGTACAGATCATCGAGGAAACAATTGAATGCGTCCTTAAAAAAATCAGTTAAAAAAAATTGCAGCAGCATGTCAAGTGACCAAAAAAATAATGCACAAGTACTTAGCTTTGTTCCTCGGGCTGTGCAAGATTGACTTAGCCTTTCATCCTGCAGTGGATCGATAAACTGAGGACCAAGCATGCTTGGAAACTAAACACTAGGGGCTCCATATTAGACTGATCACCTAACCAGGATATATGTCTTGCACCCCAGGGTCTTCAGTCACGAAAGCAGGTAAGGGCACTATAGACCTTGGCACACATGGACTGTTGCGCCACTGAATTTAGTTAGCTTAGCTTTGTACAAAATTCAAACACAGCAACAGTTTTATACTGTATCCACAGAGAAAAGGAGCATGTTTGCGAATGAATTACTGCACAATTGACTGTGGCAATATTGATGTGAACTTGATATGGTTTTGAGATGAAGCATATTTCCATGTCGATGGATTTGTCAATAAGCAAAGTTGGTGAATTTGGAGAACTGAGAATCCCTATGGGTGTGTTCCAGAATCATTCTAATTCTATTCTCAAAAAGTGACTATATGGGCATCTGTTTCCAATAGAGGTGTAAATAGATCTTTTTTTCTACATGATACAATACTAAATGATATATTCAAATTTTGACTTATTTTGTAGGCATTGAATATGTTTTAGTCAAACCATCTACAACATCCTCATTTATGCAAGATGGCATGTGACCTCATCCTACTGGTAACATTTTCTGTTTCTTAGAGGGATATTTTTCTAGCCATGTAATTGCTTTAAGTTAATCATGATTCACAGGAGAGGAAATACACTGGAAAATCAATGATGCACATGCAGTCATTCCATTTGCCACTTTCCAAAAAAAAACCTACCAATTTCAACATGTGTAGTGGCTAATAGTAGACATTTCAAAAATATTATACTGTGATTTTCAATTATTTCTTGATTTATGTTTACTGCATGCAGCACCATCTATCAACAACTTTTTAAATTAAAATCAACAACAGGAAACTGTGGGAAGGAAAATTTTTGACCTGTCACATGAATTTGCAGCAATAAAAAAAAAAAAAAAAACATAACTGTTTTCCTATTAAGTATTTTTGAAAAACCACAGTCTATTCAGAACACCCTGTATTTACTGTATAGACAGATTTAAATAGAGTTTGAATCATAAATCTGACTATCAATCTTCATAATTTCATGCATAAAAGAATTACACTGTAAATTAATGATTCATAACTTCATTTAAATTCTTGATGACTTTTTTTCCCATTCATAGAAAAAGGGTTTAAAATACTATTTTGTAACTTACTTTCTCGGCAGCTTCGAAATTGTTTAAATTTTTTTCCATGTCAGCAAATTTTTTCCAGTATCCATAACAATATGGATAATGTTTGAAAAATGTATTAAATGCCTTCCTTGCCGCTTCAATATTATTCTGAAAGAAAAAAAAAGTTTTTCAAGAAAACTGAAATTAAAAATTGCAACATATTTTAAAGCATTTATCAACTTCATAAAGAGCTAAAGCAACTTTTTAAAAATGAATATAGAATTATTAAAATGACAGCATATTTAACTGTCGGCCAGGCATGATTATGTTTCATCTGGTACAATGACATCGACTGCTTATTTTTCTATCTACAAAACCTTATATGTGCAATATATACTGAATAAAATATTATGTTTATTTAGTAATTTAAATTGTGGTGTTTATTAACAATTTTCAATAATTAACTTGCACGCCTGTTCAATACAAATTTTGCGATCAATTTTAAACTACTTTTCAAATGACTTTCTAAAAAATGTCAAATTAACTGCTTTTAGTCTGTTTCTTATAAATTTTGTCATCAGGTGTAGCTCATTTGGAAGTTAATTTAAGATCTATTACAAAATTTCTGGCATGCAAAATAAAAACAAAGATAACAATTACTTAAATATTTTTATTATTATTATACTACATTTTTAAAACAGACTAAAAGTATAAAATGTTTTTTCTAGCCCCATACAGATTGATAAAATTTGTGATTGTGAAATTTTAAAATTCGCAACTTCTGACAAGTAGGGAAATTCAAACCATTTCTATTATTACTTTAAATATTTAATTCCACAATTTTCTTCCATTATTAAAGGTTAAGAAAAAAGAATTCTGTTTGTATTTACATACTTAAGAAATAAGGAAGTGAAATTACAATATCACAAAACTTGATATTGTAATTTTACTTGTATAATTCATATTGTAATCAGAAGATTATACTGAAAGTTATAATTTTCATAGTACTATCTAGTATGGAATTTGATTTGAATATGATAGTTCATATATATAATGAAACAAACAGATAAAGCTATTAAAATAACATTACTTTTATAACTGTCATAAATTAGTACCTAAAAATATTTTCATGATAAAATCATGAAGTTATGCAGAAGAGATTTAGTTAAAAGTAAATGCAATTCCTGGTGAATCAGCTGGTTACTAAAGGTGGTTAATAGAACATAAAAATCAAAATATACAACTAATATTTCGTGGTAAGCTGGTATGCTACTCTTTGATATAAGTTGTTTCTTTAGATTAAATAGAACAAATAAAAACAAGGAAATCTTCTAATAAAGTTATTTTATGACCATCCTTACTTTCAGCATTCACTATTTATTATCTTTGTGAATAGTCAATCTGAATAGGTCTATGTTTTAATTCAATTTCGGTTACTGAAAGCAATTTAAAAATAAAAGATTGATAATGCCCTACAACACACAAATACTGCATTTTAATTATTTGATTTTTATACAACACTAGGCGCCTTTGGTGACCAGCCGGTTCGCCAATCTTAATGTTCGTTAAAATTTGAACAATTAAATATTTTATGCAATTCCTACTTTAATAGCTTTTTCATCAAAATATTTTCAAATTTTGAGAGTCATATAATTCACTCATAATATTATAAACACCTTCAGTCATAACGTAATATGTATCTTTCTAATTTTCTGTTAGCTCCTGTAGAATTTATACTTTAAATTAAAGTGGAAAAGATTAATCTGCAATTAATATAATAATATTTTTTTACTGAAACAAAGTATTATTTTGTAATATGATTACTGAAAACAGTCACTGAGCGTTTAAACTTTATGGGCACTAAAGAATATCTTTCTTAATTTATGTAATATTTCAAGAATTTGTCAACAAAATTTTCTCACATTCATCATGACCAGATCGATTAATTAAGAATGTTTAATTTTAAATGCATCAAACAATAAGAAAATAAAACAAATCGTTTAAAATAATCGGTTGAAAAGCGGTTAAAAAAAAAACTACTTAAAAAGCGATGGACTTAAAACTATAAGCATATACAAAAAATATATAACTAACATAAATACACTTTAATTACAAAAGCATGCAACTAATCTAAAAATAATTTAAGCCATCCATTTATAATGGTTGTCATGTCAACAATCAGAACACAAAGCGCATGCGTGAATTTTCAACGCCAGTTGGGGTAACGCTATGCAGATTAGAATTTTTCATTTCCTTTATTCTGTTTTATTTTAATTCAAAAGTACTTCAGAATGAATCTGAAACATGGATTAATTAACAATTTTTAATTTTAAATGCATCAAACATTAAGAAAATAAACAGAATCGTTTGAAATAGTCGGCCAAAAAATCATAAGCCTAACCTCATTACTGTTGGGAGAAAAAAACTGAACCCTTACTCATTTGGCGGTGGGGAAAATGAAACGATTTTTTTGGCAGGAAAGTTAGTTTTTAATTAATAATTAAAATTCTAATTAAAAATTTAAAAAAAGGACCCCAGGTGCACATTCCCAACTTCCAAGGTATACATGTACCAAATTTGGTAGCTGTAGGTCAAATGGTCTTTTCTGTAGAGTGCCAACACACACACACACACACACTGAGCTTTATATATAAGTATAGATTAAGAAATATGTCAATACCTCTTGTTCCACATAATGCAACAAATATGTCCATCCACCAAAATCAGATGGATTATCTTTTACAACTTGCCAATATTTTTCAAGTTCAGAAGTTTTGTTGGTTTCGGATTCTGCTACATGAAACATAAGAAAATATAAGATTTTCAGATAAAAAAAATACAGAGCAATTGAATCCTGTTTTATATTTAAACTAAAGCTTATTTAATATATATAAAAATAAATTTTTATCACAAAGTGAACATATACTTTGATGATTATGATGACTAGAATGACAAATAATAAAAAGAAATAAAGTAAAAAAGAGCATCCTTGAAACCATTACATCAAAATATACTGTATAAATTTTACACGATCTATTTTAATTTTTTGAACTTTTTAATATTTCACACGATTTCATTAAAAATCCTAATTTATTTTAAAATCAATTTTATTCATTCAATTCAGTACCAATTGACACATTCATGTACATAAAAATTTAAATTAAATTCTTCATAAGTTTTAATTAAATTCCAAAGATATAAATACCGGGTGTCACATAAATTTGCAAATACTTTAAAAATTCATAAAAGTTGAAGGAATGAGTATATTTTAATGCGGTTTGCGAAACTGTTATTCTCATGAAAGGGGATTTTTTTCCCATAAAAAAAAAAAAGAAGAAAGAAATAGTTAAAAAATGTGTTGATAGAGGGCACTAAACACAAGCAAAACAAACAATTCTACGGGAAAAATACTTTTTTTTGCAAGCAAGCAATTGTTTACATGCGTATCACACCAGTAATACAGTACTTGTTCTATGTGTCCGCCATCACCACAAATAACAGTTTGGAAGCGGGAGACAACACTGGTAACTGATCATACAGAATATCCGGATGAATGCATGAGATTTCGTGGCAAATGGCTTCCTTTAGCTGCACTAACGAAGTTGGCCTATGGCGGTACACCCGAGACTTAAGGTAACCTCATAGCCAAAAATCAAGGGGTGTTAAATCTGGTGAGCGTGAGCGCCATTCATGTGTAAAGTGACGGCTGATTATCTGTTCTTCAGTAAAAGTTCTTCTCAAAAATGCCTTCACTTCGGTGTTGATGTGAGGAGGTGCCCCGTCTTGCATGAATGTCACTGTGTCAAGGACATCGTGTTCCAATAAGGACGGTATCACTTCCTTCTGTAACATTTCCAAGTAACTTGTTCCATTAACTGAACATGTCTTCCATCCTGCTTTTTTGCAGGGCTTTTCAAAGAAAAAAGGGCCTACAATAATGGATGCAGTGAAACCACACCAAACAATAACCCGTGGTGAATGCAGGGGCTTCTCAGTGTAAGCATGTGGATTCTCATGTGCCCATATTTTACAGTTGTGGGTATTAACTGCTCCATGCAAAGCAAAATGAGCCTCATCTGTCCACAATATTTTCAGCAGCCATCGCGGATCATCTTCAATTTTCGCCAAAGCCCAATTTGAGAATTCCAATCTCTTAGCTGTATCATTTGGTAAGAGCTGATGTAGCGATTGCAATTTGTGTGGGTACAATTGCAATACACCATGAAGGATATGGTACACCGAAGTCTTTGGTATACCAGTTATTTGTGCCACTTCTTGTGCGCTACTGACTGCACTTGTAGACTGTTCCCTTAGCGTGTCCATTTACGAAGAGACATCAGGGGTATGGACTGTTGTTAAACGAGGTGCACCACTGCGTGGCCGATGACACAAACTTCCAGTTTCTTCGAAACGGCGTACTAGGGAAACAAGTCCAGCAGGAGTGATCGGACCTCAGCCTTTCTTCAATCTTTTCTGGGTCCTAAACTTTCGTAAGGCTTCAGCTGCCGATTCATTGCTGACATAAAACAACTTTACCAATAGTGATTTATACACCAGTGTCAACATCTTAATACAAACTTTTAGAAATGTGTCAATCGCTCACTCTGCCTTTCATAAGACTTTAATTTGCATATTTCCACTGATTTGCTTGTGGGCAGCGCCCTTTATTGACAAATTTTTGAATTTTTTTTCTGTATAAAAAAAAATACCCCTTCACGAGAATAATAGTTTTGCAAACCACATTCAAACATACCCAGTCCTTAAATTTTTAAAGTATTTACAAATTTATGGGACACCCGGTATAGTATACTGTTAAAAAGTGCATGCAAATATAAAATGTTTCAAAATTCAACTATTTCAAAAAAAAAAAAAAGTATGTAAAACTAATTATAAAATTCCACCTTCAAAATTATACAACAAAACAATGATTTAAAAAAAAAATTGAGGCCAGCATATATTTTAAACTTTGAATTATTTCACTATGGGAATAATATTAATTTACTATAGTTAATTCATGTACAAGAAAGAAATGTTGATCAAAAGATGTCTTTTCACATCATGACACAAGAGCAGGAAAGGCCAAAATTTTACCCCTTGGTGATTTTACTTTGAGATTTTGATAAGGCACTTTGACATGTGTAGCCTTAAGAGAGGGAAATTTAGGCATCTTTAATAGAATATCACAAACATTAAGAATTTTTTTTCTTCTTTTGCTTGAAAAATGTGAAAATGCTGAAGCTGGCAGTTTTATAGAGCACATGCTTAATTTAAATAAAAAAGAAGGAATTGAATCAAGAAATAAGAGACCATTTTAGAATGAATATGGGGTAAATTATGATGGAAACTAGAAATTCAAATTAGATTTTAAAATATCATTACATATATATATGATATAATAATGTATTCTAATACATTTTAATAAATTTTAAATCAAATTACTATTGCATTGCAACCGATTATACCGATGACATCATCTTGTGGCATTCTGCCTTTGACATAGGGAGAATTGAATCTAACCTCAACTCTGCACTTATTGAGGTATACACATAAAGTGACTTTCAATACCTTCAAGTCCTTGGTTACTTTCTTTACTACCAACAGACGACTTTATAACTACCAACTAAGTGTCTTTATGAATGGCTGTCAATTAAATTATGCAAAAAACGCCAAATACTTGGGTCACATTCTCGATCAAGAGATATAGAGCAACAGACATATAGAGACTCTTGTAAATATATGTAGGAAAAGATTCAACATACTTGAATATATTTCTGGATGAGAATAGGTCACATATGCTAATACATTGAGAACCACTTGCATCTCTGATCAGACCAATTCTAGAGTATGGATTCCCAAATTACTTTTATGCCTCAAAAGCTATCTTAAACAAACTTGAAAGAGTGCAAATAAGTGCTTTAAGAATAATTACAGGCCTTCTTAATAGCTGCCCTAATGATATTGTACTGTACGAGAGTGATCTACCACCTCTTTCTCTGAGGAGTCACTGTCTTTCAAAATATTACAACAAGCTCTTTAGCTACAATGATCAGACAAGAACTTCTGCTTATCTTCATTCTAGGCATAATAATAAGTTTTTAAAGAAACACAGCCCTTTTTCCTTGCTGAATATCCTTGGAGAGATGGGTCTACCTTCTGGAGATGTGGAATCACATTCCTTAAAGCCTTATTAGAATTTGACCCTGATCGAATTCATTTCCATACTGATCGCTTGGCCAAGGTTAACAAAAAGTCAGAGTTACCTGAATTTACTACAGATGTCTCTAGAAACAATTCATAGTATTCCATCTTCAGCTCTGAAAATGTACACTGATGGCAGTAAAGGTGATGGTGGCGTTCACATTGAGTCGCCTGAAGGAGCTACTGATATTTTGATTAGAAATTCAGACAACTGTTCTGTATTCAGATCCGAACTTATTTCAATCTATAAGGGACTTCAATATATCGACAAGTCTTCTGAAATTGTCTTCAAGAACATTTGGATTTTAGCGGACAGTCGTGCCTTTAGACAGCACCTTTCTCATTGGACGAAAGTGGGGAACAAGCTTAGCATGAATATCTTAGACCTTATTGCCAGGCTCTCTGCAGAACACTCTATACACTTTCAGTGGGTCTCCTTGCATGTTGGTTTAAATGGTAATGAGATAGTGGATAACTTAGCTAAGACTGCCTCAGCTGACATATTTCATGGTGATGCAACACTAACTTATTTTGAAATATCCTCTATCAAAAAGATGGAGTCGCGTGCACTTTGGAGAGTCCCACTTGCTCACCCTTAGTACTTTAGCAAGTGTTCCGGTTGGTGTCACCATCTGAATATCTCTAGAAAATAGCAAATGGCTCTTCCTCTTTTTTTGAGTGGACATACCAAATTCCTCACCTTCCAACACAGACAAAGGATCTTTGCTAAATATCCTTGGTATAAGGCAGATAATCCCCCAATCATATTCTTCAATTTTACTATTTTGGGGATTTTTAAGGGATCCACTATTGTTTAAGGACTTTTTAGTGACCTTTGGTTTCATGGAGGTGATATAGCACAGCTATAACACCTGGGATCAGAAACAACACCAACTATTGCATTGCAACACCCCCAACAACTAATTTTATTAAAAATTAAGAAAAACTAAAAGCTTTAATCATTAGTATATTTATTTATTTAGAAAATGTATAGAAATGTAATCAAGCATGTCCAATTTCACCCATATATATAATAATTGAAATTGTCACATTCTGTGCATAATTCTCTTTTAAAATGCATATCACATAAAGCATGCTACATTTAAATTTAATTTGATTGTTAGTTTGTAAATACAATATCTTGAATTTATTATACATCTAAAACACTTTTATTTTACAAATAATACAACAAAATCAATCATTGAAAAAATAAGAATTTGTATTTACTTCTAAGGTATAAAACCAGGTCTCTGTTTTAAACATAAATATTATAGATAATGTAGCAATTAGGATCAAGCAAGGGGCTATAGCTACTCTGTCAAATAGAAACGAAATAATCTTTTATTTATACAAGTCGTATTAGTCTACTATGTTTGACAAAGACATACAGTTAAGCTGCAAAATCACTGTAGCATGGAGTTTGGCAATAATATGCAGTTAATACGCAAGTACCAATTTAATTATTAATATTTTATTGAATTGTAACAGCTAATAAAGACAGCAGCAAAAGATTTTTTACTCTCATATGTAAGAAATGCACAGACTCCTTGAACATATAAATTATTTTGATTTTATTGCATTAAACAGTCAGGAGGGGAAAAAACCATTCTGAAAAATATTTACCTTTTTTCTTGCTACGTTCTTCTTCCATTATTTCCTCAGAGTTATACTACAAAAAAGGTTTAAAATTAATGAGAACTAAATAATATCTAATTGTCACAAAGTTAAAACGCACATCAAAACTAGGCATATACTAACAATAATAGTTATTAAAAACAAAAACAAAAAATCCATAAACTTTTTCTATTTTTAAAAAATTAAACATTTTAAAATTACATTATTATTTATATCAATAATCCAGCTCTGAAAAAAAAAAATGACAGTTAACATAGAACTGAAAATAAGAAATAAGTTATAATAGAAAATAAGTTGAAATAAAAGCATTCCTTAAGAAAAACAATATTTAACATTAAAAAAAAAATTAAAATGGTAAATAATTAATATTGGCAAGCAATACGATTTTATACTGTTGCTGGGTTTTTTTCATTGTTTTCAATAAAATAATCAATCTTAATAAGAGTTACTAATTACTTGCAATGTGTTTTACCCAAAGATAATAAAAATGAAGCCACTCATATTAGAAATCAAGTACATTTTATAATATTTATAAGAAAGTGAGAAACATTTTTAAACTCGTGCAAACCCATTACAATTTCAAAATATGCCCCGAATACTCTGCTGTTTTTGTGCTTACAGACTTCAATCTGTAGATACAACAAAAAAATTAGTATAGTTCGTCAATGGATTCCGAGACGACTCCATCTCATTAAGAGGCGAGACCCGGAACGATGAGTGCATTTCTGGTATTTTCTTTGGATTTTCCCTATTACATACTAGTAAATGTAAACATCTCCTTTCACACCTATTTTAAAGAATTAAACCCATCCTAACACATGCACAAAAGCATGGAGGGTTTTACACTCCATTGCTAAACTATAAAATTTTATGACATATTGAATAACAAAAAATTACCTAAAAGTAAAGAAATATAATGCGCAAAAAATATCAGAAATAATTAACATATATATAGATAATATCAGCCAAACAAAATATTGGAAAAAAATCTCAACAAAACATTAATATGAACAACATATTTCCTTAATTTCAAAATATATCATTTCTAAAAATAAAAAGCTTTGTAATTTTAAATGTTTTATGAAATCACTGGACATCTCAAATTAGCCAGAATATTCTAGATTATTTTCACTTGATGATTTCGATTTACTCCAAATTTTATAATAGCAATTTACTCACAAGTGAAAAATTTCTGTATAAAACTAGATATTAATGTAACAACAATATTCAATTTTCTAATCTCCCTTCCCCCAAGACATAAAGAACATTCTTTTCCTTTTTCAATAATATAGTAAATTCCTTCATAATACTTTTTGATGTCAAATTTTGGCCAACTTCCCAAATTCATACGGCTACCCTGTTGACTATTGATCGGGATTTTACATAAAGAACAAAAGTTTTTTAAAAAAACCAAAATAACAATTTTAAATAATGCGATAACTATGCCATTTAATGTCATTCTCTCAACAGGCAATTCAATATTTATTGTATGCTAACACTATGTAACAAATATATTACCAAAGAATGAAAACCATTGATGTTTTAGCATCCAATCATTCATGTGGGATGGAGAATTTTACTAAAACTCAACCCGAAAAGAGAATTCAAAGTTATTGGATCAGAAAAAGAAGCTTCATTCATGTCACACACATTTTTATATCAAAATATGTAAACTGTACGCAAAAACAGTAACTCGGAATGCACGTTAATATACGAAATGCTTTGGGCGGCATTATGTAAACATAAGCCTAAGCATAACTTAAAATACATTAGGAATTAAACCTAATAATTTTTTAAAAACTATTAAAGCAATACAAGGCATAAGTGACATGAATAATTTGCAAAATGCAGAAAATCCTAGCATTTTATTAGAAATATTACCTCTTATTCCAAGATTTCCAACTAATTAACACGGAACGTTTTACACAAAGTTACAAAACCGGCTAAGTTGAAGTTAAAGTTTAGTATGGAACCTTTTATTTCAAGTCAGCAACTACTTTCACAAAATTTCCGATTTTGCCAGAATAATAAACATTCTTTATATTCATCAGAAATTCTTGAATCAGAAAATAATATTTTAATCAATTGAAAAAAAAAGATGCATTAGTAGAATTTTATGGGATGTTAAAATCACTCAATATGCACCGAAGAAAGAAGATGAACCATTTTATATCCAAAAAATATCTATACTTGTATATATTCAATTTTTAAATTAGATTTCAGATCAAATTTCAGATATCAAAACATAGCTTGGAGCTAATGAGAGTTTTGGATAATTACACTTTTTAATTTGGCAATAAAAAAGTATTGCCTTCTTCCCCCCTCCCCTTACTTTCGTTTTATTATGTGGTGTGATGTAATGTGAGTTTGATGTGAAAAAATGTGACAGAATTTAAAATCATGTTTTGTTTTCATGTTGCGCATGTAAAAAGTGTGTGCTTATTTCTGAGTTTTTCACCATGGGTAGAAATCATAGTTATATAAAACTAAAAGTATGTGCCCTCTTGGGAAAATTAAACGGAAATGAAACAGTCTTGACTTAAAAACTACTATTTTATAAATTACTTCTACTTTACAATTATTCATATGAAATTAATATTATAGCATATATGTTTGAATTAAATTTTGTTTTGGAGTCTTTTATTTAAATTCTTTTAGAATTTTATTTGAAAAGTTTCCTATTTAATTAAAGAATATAATTTTTAAAGCTTACGTATAAAACTTTGAATTTATAATTTCATATTTTATCTCTAGCTTCCTTGTTGATAAGTGACGCCTGAGACTTTATTTGATATTTTCGCATCTTCCCATTGTTAGTTGTATAGCATACGTAAAAGGTCTATAGGCATGGTATTAGTTTCCACTCTTTCATGATATTTAGTTTTAGAAATTGTATAAATGCATTAAATTAATTGTTAATTTACGCACTAATAATTTTTTTTTTATTTTGGGAATTTTTATCAAAATATTTTTGCTTTAATTAAGAAGAAAACATTTTTGTTAATGAATCATGCTGATTATTAATTATATTGCTTAGGTATTAAATGAAAAATAAAATATTTAAATGAATTTCTTTTTCACATTTGAGAAAATGCCTTATGTTCTTTTATTCATCTTAATGATTGTATATTTCAGTTAGCATTCCTTAGTAAATTATAACATCACAAGCACAAGTAACGATATGATTAGAATCATAAACTAAAGGCAGAACCTGGAAAAAATTATAGATATTATGAATATTTGATTTTAGTTTAATTTAAAAGAGATTAGTGTTTTTATAAAATTATCAAACATAATAAAAATTTGGTTTTTAATGAAACACAGAAAATAAACATATTTTAAAAAATTTTAAACCTCATGTAATGTTTTTTTCTTTTTTTTCAGGTATTTGAGGCTGATGAATTTATCTAAATATAATGAAATATTTAAATTAAAATTTTAAACATCTTACTCAACAATGGCTCGTAATCCTTTTGTTGAAGAGATAGATTTTAGAGAAATAAAACTTCAAGGGGTGAGCTGAATATTTTCTTGAAATATTTGATAGTGTTTTTATTTATAAATATTTCAAATGAGCATTTTCTTTCAATATGATTTTTTTTTATTTTATATATATATTAATTTTTTTATATTCAGTAGCATAAACCTTTAAAATTTGATTTGTTTTCATCATATATATGTGTGTGTGCATGCGTGTGTTATGTGTAAGGTTGATGCAGCTGAAGTGTATCCTGTAATGCAACTTCAATTACTTCAGCCTTCCACCCATATGAAGATTATTTTATATCTTCTTTCTTTCATTTATTTTTCTTTACTTCTATTATGCTTGACCTAATTATATTATGCATTATTCTTTGCTTTTTTAAAAATTTATTTTCTATCTCAAAAATATATCACTTTTTCATGTCTATAACATTGGTTTACTATAGCTTTGAGAGTGAAAATGTCAATGTAGTTCTTCAGAATTGTTTACAGAAAAAGTTATAATTGTTTTTGCTATCTCCATTGATTTTCATTTAATGTGTCATAATGAGCAAAACAAAATGTAAAAATGGTCCATTTAACAAGTGATGTTTTGCAAAATGAGTGGGGAAGAGGTACCATGACTTTTTGTGTTGGATTGGCTTACTTAAAATTGAAGATCAATCTTAAAGCAAGTTATTTTTTCTTCTTATATTCAGTTCTTTTGTGATAGCATGATTTATATATTAGATTTTAGTTAGTCATGATGCAATGTACGAGCATGTAGTTTAGGTATGTATCTTGTATTTATTACAGTTAGTTGTTATTTAGTATTGTTTATTCGATCTTTTCCTGGCTGGTGGAACTAAGGAAACTGACTCTTGATTTCATTTCATTTAATAGTAAAGGTATTTTATTAATTCTTTGATTTCATTTCCTAAGCTTTATATTCACTCAATTTTACTAAAATTTCTTCTATTTGTGTTGAGTGCTTGTTTGAAGAGAATGTTTGTATTTACATGGAAGATATTTTGGTTGTCAACTGTGGAAGATATATTGTATATATATTGGAAAATATATTGCATTGTCAACTGTGACTCCAAGAAGTTTTGCAAGTGCCTGTAGAATATTAATCTATGAAATTGTATCTCTTGGCAAGATTATGATTCAAGATGTCAATAGCAATGGAGTTGATGAACTCGTAGAAGAATGTAGACAAAACTACTGAAGAACTTATGGAATTGCACTGTATATCATAGTGAAAAACTGTAGAGGAGAGGTAATGAATTAAAAGCCGAGATTCTGTTAAACATTTTAGGAGAAAAAATAAATAATTTACTTACTTATGTTGATCAAGAGGATGGGTGATTATGAAAAAATGAAGAATTAGTATTAAAGGAATTTCAGCCCACACCCCAAGAATGCCTTAATAATTTTAAGAGCTCAAAAACAACCATCAAAAAATTACGTTTAATTTGCTTCTCGTTTGTCACTCGCTTCCTTCGCGTATTATTGTCAATTACGCAAAGTAACAGAATTTAAATCTCTGTGTGATCTTATAGTTTCGGATAGATGTTATACATAAGACATTATTATAAGACACTAGATTGTGAATTAATGACATATTGGAATCAAACAGGGCGAAAGTTTTTTCAAACCTCAGCAGCTTGGAAGGGAGTGTGACATTTATTTGTCATCTAGAGGTGGGAATTTAAATGAATTAGTAAATAGAAATGCCATCGATAATGGTAGGAAATAAATGGCAGAGAACTCCAAATAGGAAAATGAATCCAATGTCTTCTTGTCAGAAACTAAAAATACAACCTCTGTTCTTTGTAAGAGATTATCACACCCCCTTTCTAAATGTGCACAATTTAGGAGACTTTCAGTCTGGTAAAGAGTGGAAGTGATTAAACGAAATAATCTTTGTTTTCGTTGTTTTAAGCTTCATAAATTGAGTGAATGCTGTTAATTAAAAAATTTTTATAGTTTGAAGCCTTATTATAGTATGATTCATTTCCTGTGTGAAGATTCTAGCTACCCCCCCCCCCTCCCGTCTCAGTTAGAATTCGATGCACGTGTTTTTATTCCAAAATAGAGCGCAATCCCAATTGGTGGAGACTAGCCTTGAGAAGGGAAAGGCAAAAAAACGTTCTATTCTTGCATTTATTAAAAATAAATTCTCGCAATGGGTTGAGTTGAGATGCCTTCTGAATAGTGGTTCTCTATTTTGTTTGTGTACTAAGTCATGTTGGAGAAAATAAATACCGTGGTTTCATGTATTAATAATACTAGTGTGGTAATAAAAAATTGTGTAAGGACTTCGGTGGCAAATAGGGATACAAAGGAGTTATTGATGCTAGTGGTCAATACAATTACCGATCTTATTCCAAATAAAGTAGTCAATGTGGATGTTAATATTTCAGAGCGTGTGTCTTTAGCTGACCCTGGTTTTGTGATCCTGACAAAATTGATATGTTGCTTGGAGAGGAGGTCTTTTATCAGCTGTTCAAACTGGGAAAGGTATATGTTGAAAACTCACAATTGCTGTTGCAAAATACTGTATTTGATTATGTTGTGAGTGGGATTGTAGATCAAGTGGTGGAGGATCGTGTTCATTGTGGGTTGGTTCTAGATGATGACTTAAACAAAACCTTGACACAATTTTGGGAAATCGAGAGCATTGAAGTAGAATGTAAGGGAAACACGGAGGCTTCTTTATGCGAGGAACATTTTGTGAGTACCTTAACAGAAATAAGGATGGTAATAGGCTTTGAGTAAGGATCTGTCGTGTTTAGAGAATTCCAAAGGCAAAGCTGTAAGGCAACTTAATTTGTTGTGGAAGCGTTTATCTAAGGATTCAGAATATTTGTCCTTGTATACGGATTTTTTGAGGGAGTATGAGGAGTTGGGTCGTATGGAAGGAGTTGTTGAGTCAAATGAACCGCCCACACAATACTATATACCACACCATGGTATTTTTCGCCTGATAAACTGACAACAAAACTGAGCGTTGTCTTCAATGCTTCATCCCCTACTACAACAGGCCTAAGTCTAAATGATATACTAATGAAAGGAGACATCGTGGAAGATGTGTTTGAGATTATTACTCGATTTCGGAGACATGAGTTTGCTTTTACTACAGATAAAAGATATACAAAAGATGTATAGGCAGATTCTTATAGAAGCGAGTCAGAGAGACCTTCAACATATCATATGGAAGGTTAGACATTGTAACTTATCGTTTAAAAACGGTAATTTATAGAATGTCCAACGCACCTTTTCTTGCTATAAGAACCTTGCAGCAGTTGGCTCAAGATGAGAAAACGAGATTTCCTTTGACCTCTGAAGTGTTGCTGTAAGATACCTATATGGACGATATCGTTAGTGGAGCGCCTGATATAGAAAGTGCCTGCCAGCTACAGTCAGAACTACAAGATGCCCTGCAATCGTGTGGAATGGTATTCCACAAGTGGTCTTCTAACTCGCCTGAATTGTTGATCAGTTCATTGTCGTCCGAATCGAGCATTCCTTCTCAGCTGAGTCTGACCTATCTGTGAAAACGTTCGGCATCAGTTGGATAAATTGGTTCACAGCATCAATATAAAATATATTTTCTAGCTGAGTTTCTTCATCTATATAATTAAAATTCTAATGATTACATTTTGTACATTATTATTAATAATTAAATATGTACAATTTGGAAATTTAAAAATACAAGACATTTAACCCACTTGAAATTCAACTTGTCATACTAAGCTAAAAAAAAAAAAAGAAAAGAAAGACAAATAGAATGATGATTTTATTTTTAAGGTATCTGAAGTTAGTACAGGTACTCTGATTTCAAACTGAAGCTGTGATTATGTTGAAAAATTGAAAAACATGTATTTACTAGTATGTGTCTTTTTATCTAAGTTTTTGACAGAATTTTCATTGTTAAATTAAAAGGAAAATTCAGAGGAATACTTTTTTGGGGGTAATATAACTAGTGAAGATGATTTGGTCGTTTCCTATTTTAGTCAATAAATCCATTTCTACTGAATTTTATAAGCAGAAAAGGAGCAATGATATATATATATATATATATATATATATATATATATATATAGTTACATAATTTTAATGAAATCTTATTTATTACTATTTGAAATCTTTTGAAATTAAATGAAAAATCAAAAATCCCAAAAAAGAAAAATCAAAAACTTTTATCTAAATGCTGTCAAAAATTTGTAGTCAAAATATTTAAAAACCATGACCAAAGTAAAAAAAAATAAAATACAAAATGGGTGTAAATAAATATTTAAACAAAAAGATCTCAAATTTTGGAAATAGTAAATGCATGTAAATATTGTAGCCACATCTGTTCTTTTGGGTTTATAAAATCTCTACTAGCTCATGTAAAAAACATAATTTTTGTTGGAAAATGCATCGTATATTACAACAGAGAATTAAAAATTTTGTCAGATTCTATAAGACATATGTCTTCAATAACTGTATGAAAAAAGAATAAATTTATGAGATCAGAATAAAAATGACTGCTCTGGATGTCAAGCAAATACATAAATGTCATCAAGCAAAATATGTATTTGGTGGTTCTGTATTTAATTTTAGTTGTTATGCAAATTTTAATAACAATAATAGTTTTAACCTCTTCATTACTGATTTGTCCAACTGGTTGTACAAATTCTAAACCAGAGGGCTGGTTCAAATATATTGTGCTGGAAGTAAAACAAGTTATCACTATATGTCTTTGATTTGCTTTCTGTACATCTCATTTGAAACCGAAACTAGGAGCATAGAATTTGCATAGCCAGTCGGGCAGTAAAGAAAAATTAATCATCTGAGATTAAATCTCAGTTCTTGCTAGTATTATTTGGGTAGCAAATCTCTTCACATTTTTCCATGTACAAGTGAGGTGTGTTGACCATCTTGTTCATTAAACAGTAGATATCTTTTTTTTTTTTTTTTTTTTTCATTATGAAAAATAAATTTTTTTCTCTTTTATTACATAGCAAAGACTTCTATTACTTACTTTTCAACAGATTTTTCCAAAATGAAAATATTTTTTGTTAAATCACTTTGGAATGAGAATCTTATTACTTCTCTTTTCTAGCTAGTACAGCGTTTTTCTGGAAACAGTTTAAATTTATGCTGAAACTATTAAGTGGCTAGCATCATTAGCGTTTTTTGTCATATTATCCTAAGATACTTTAAGTATTGACTATTCAAGTAAATTTTTTAAAATGTTTTTATATGTCATCTTTCTTTTGTAACACTTAAGGTTGTTGGAAAAGGTTCATTTGGAACTGTAAAGAAAGGAAAATGGAGAAATTTAGATGTTGCTATAAAAATGATAGAAACTGAACAAGAGAAGATTGCCTTTATTGTAGAGGTACATATAAATTTTTCCTTCATCAAAGTGTCTTCAAAAATTAAAACATGCATTCATTAGTGTGTGGGTTTTTTTTTTTAGGTACAACAGTTGTCTAGAGTAAATCATCCAAATATAGTAAAATTATATGGAGCTTGTACGAAAACACCAGTAAGTATATATTGAGTGTGCTTATGAATATTTTAATATAATCTTTTTAAAGAAAAAATGCTTATTATTAATATGAATTAATTTTATTACATATTTTATTAATATAATTGTTTTATTATTTGATTCTATGCAGTAGTAATGTATTACATGGATTTAAACATGTTTCATTCAATCCCATCCTATCACCTAAGTCAATTTCTTATGAGTTCATTCTGAAACTGTAGTCCTTTTCATAAGCAAGAATTCATAATTTTAGTTTATAGCATAAAAAAGTGATATGATTAGCACATGTTCAAGGAGTCTTTAAACAATTGCTAAAACCATATTACTTATTCAAAGGCAAGCTTCAAGTTGTTTTAATTCATATATATATATATATATATATAAGTTTATCCATCTTGTTTCTTTTGTTGATTTTGTACGATCTTAATTTGATTGTTTGCAATTTTTTTAAATGACTTTATTTGAGGTAAAAAAAAAAGTTATTTTATTGATACATTAATAAGTTAACCCCCCCCCTCCAAAAAAAAACCCCATGTGTAAAATTAAAAAAGTTTACTTTTATATCGGTTTTGGAATAAAGAAGAAATTCTAATGCACAGGGGTGTTTGTGCTCCGGGGAAACCCCGGAATTCCGGGGATTTTGAACTTCGATACCCGGAAATTCCGGGGATCGTCGTTCAAAAGGAAGTAGGAATAATAATGAATTATTTATTTTGATCTGGGTAATTTTGTTTGCTTTGAAAGCAGAAAACGCAAGGTCAGTGTGTGTGGTGAAAACTTTTCCTTTCTTTCTCCAAAGGCAGTGATAATGCGTGAAAAGGGGGAAAAAACTTCTTTTTTGTTCTTTCCTTATTGCGAGTTATGACTCATTCCCCCGGTTCTCGGACATTCTCTTCTGGATTCTTTTCGGCAAGTAGGCGCGGCAGAAAAAAAAAGGGAGAACTTCGTTCGACCAGATGTGCGATCACGTGACCTGGGTTCAAAGGTCTTAATTTTGCAAAAAAAGTAATTCATTGAACTTTTATAATTAGGTCATTCAATACTTCATAATCGTAATTTTTCATTTCTCTCCCCCCCCCCTTCTCGAAACTCCAAAAGGTCGGTAGTAAGTCCGTAAAAGTTTCAGGGGATTTTTTGGGGTCCCACAAACACCCCTGAATGCAGAAGAAATGCTGACAAATATCAAATTATACCAAGAAAGGTAATGAACCAAAATAATAATAGACAGAGTTTAAAAACTTCAAAAATGTTGCTGTTCATATGTTTTAAAAACATAATTTTGAATTTTTATTCTCATATTATAAATTTATCTAGATATAAGATGATTCATTTTATACAGAATTTAAAAATCTTCTTTAAATTCAGTGTTCAGGATATAATTTGATATAAGTTTTGTATTAATAATACTTTCTATTAGTAAAAAAGTGTAATAGAAAGATGATCAGGTATTTGATTTCTTTATATATATATATATATATATATATATTATTTATTCTTAATTTTTAAAACAGTGATTGTCAGTGCAATCTTTTTTGAACATTTAAATTTTTTTAAATTATACAATTACCTCATTAATATCAATTTCATTCAGCCATACTTCCTTCTTTTATTTAATACAATGGTTTGACATCATTTGCCGTGACGATAACATATATTTAATCACTTCTCGTTGATTAAATTTTTTTATCCTATGCTAAATAAATGGAGTGCTCTCCTCTTGCTTTTCTTGTATGTTAATAAAATATGATGCATTTAATGCCTTGTAGTATGATGATGAAAACTGAGTCTGCATTTTCGACATCTTTCTTTCAATGGATTAGGTCCAAAATTTGAAACAAATCTACTGTTATGATATAAATATGACAAACAAATACCATTTATTTATATTATTATTTTTTTTAATCGTCCTGTTTTCATATATTTTTATATATAATTTGTGATTAATGGGTTTCAACCAAAATTTGATACAGATCTGCAAATCTGAAAAAATCGGATCAGATATGACACAAATCTGCAAATATGTAGATAAAAATGGGCTAAATATTTAATTTCCTATCTTGTTTATGTTTCAACCATGTTCACATACTGATTGAAAAACATGCAAACTTTCCATTCATATATTTCATTCAAAATTTTATGTTAATTTACATCCTAAATTTCATTTTTCTAATATTTTGAGCTTTTGCATATAGATAGATGTTATTCTAAAATTATTTAGAGAGGTCAGAAATATGAAAATTAGTCAGTATCTCATTGCCAAAATTTGACAATTGCAATACTTTTTCTTTGTACATGAGAAAGTTTTAAAGAATGTGTTCATAAGATTTTATTTATTTATTGTCTTTTCCTACTATGTACCTTATGTGAAATCCATACTATGAAAGTTGATATGTTGAATTCCTCTAGAGATGCTTATCAGTATGTCTATATTATTGTTGAATGCAGATAGATAAATAAAACAAGAACTAGTTTAATTTTGATTGAATTAAATATTTATTTTAATATTGATTATTTATTTTACCTTTTTTAAAAGGATAAAGTTATTTCATTGTTAAATTTATTTTGTATATTCTTGGAGAATTCCTTTTTTCATGTTCCATTAATGGAGGGTCAAGTATTTTAAACTCAAATTTTAGAGAAAGAATGAAATTAACAGTGAGCAAATGTGTAGAAGGGATTTAAAGTTTTGGAGATTAGTTCGTTAACTTGACAATCAAAAATTATTATAATGGACTGTAATCTTGTATGATTATAATGGACATTATCAAAGAATAATGTTATTCATGTTTCTGCACATCTTAGGATTATTCTATCAGAGTAATTTCTTTTTCGGATGTATTTATTGAGTGAAATGATATTTTGCTGCCAGAACAAGAGGAGAAAGTTACTGGGTGGATAATTTCTTTTTCGCATTGTACCTTAAAATCTATATCTTATGCATTACTTATTTCTTAAAATTGGAAGCTTAAGAAATACTGATTAAAACTGAAACATGACACAATGTTTAACATTGTACAAACTGCGGATTTTGTGCAAAAAAAAAAAAAAAGAGGACTTAATCAGCTATCTTTTAATACGGTTAGCTTGAGATAAAGTATATATGAAATGTCTCAATAATAAAAATTAAAATATTTACAATGAATAACTATAAAAAAACTAAAACTGTCATATAACAGAATTGAATTGAATTACAATAAATATCAAGCTGCAGCATATGTATGCAATAAAAGTTTTTATTTTCACTTTATTACATACAGTTGTCAGGAACTTTTTAAAAGACATAGTAAATATTGTTACAAAATTTTTCTATACAGCAAAATATCGTCGATCAATCGTAATGACGCAGTACATTTAATTGCTGTAGTTCAGCAGCTTTGCTGTCTCTTCCTCTAATTTCTCTTATTTGTTCCGACTCCTCTCACACACACACAACTTTTGACGATACACACGACGACTCGGACGATCCACACAACAACAACAACCACTTCGTAGTTAATGACATGTTTGACGGAGCGCCTAGCCCCGAGGGTTGGGGCTTAATCTCCGGTAAATGGAAAAAACTATTGTGAGACTTGGCTTTCAGTAATTAACGTGATCATCTTCGCAATAAGGTCCGATGAACTGTGTTACAGGAACAGGCAGGAGATGAGGAGTGAGGTGCATGACGAAGCAAAGGTAACAATTGTCTGACAGGATGTGATAAGAAGTATGACAAATTAAGAAGAAATTAAAATGAGAAAAACAAAGGATTAGGGAGGGCTAAATCAAAATGTTACGAGGTCTTTTGAGACGGAGATTAGGAACATATTTAGGAATATCAAGAACTGCTTTGTTATCATGATTGTCAAGATTTTTGAAAAATTTTTCAGCAAGTTTTTTAATAAACTTTTTAAGTGGAGGGTAATCAAGTGCTTTATACATATTTGTGTTTGGCATATACCAATGGCAATTACAAAATCTTCTGATAAGGTTGTTCTGTTGAATTTCAATTATTCTAAGGTTAGATTTAGCAGCGTATCCCCAAACCGGACATGCATATGTTAAAACTGGACGCAAATAGGCAGTGTAAATAAGTATTTTGTTGGCCCTGCTCATTTTGGAGTTTCGAGAAATTAAGGGAAAGAATTTACGAGTTAGGTCTCGAAACTTCTTTTTAACATAAATAAAATGGGGTTTCCATGTTAGTTTATTGTCAAGAATGACACCTAAATATTTGCATTCCTTAGACCACGGGATATTTTGGTTTTTAATTTTAATTGGGCGGAATTCTTTAAATACATGATTTTTTTGTGAACATGATAGCTTCAGTTTTGCTAGGATTAATTTCTATTTTCCATTTATTGAACCAGTCTTCAAGTGTTTTGAGATGCCTAGTGAGTGCTATTGAGATGAAGTTTGGATTTTTATTCCTGGCTAGTATTGCAGTGTCGTCAGCATACATGCAGAGCATGGTATTAAATTGTCTTGGTATGTCGTTAATGTAAAGTGAAAAAAGAATAGGACCAATTTTGGAGCCTTGGGCAACACCTGCTTTTATAGGTTTGATGTCTGAGAGAATATTATTAACGCGAACACAAAAGAATCTGTTGTGCAAATATGAAATGACAATTTTTATAATATAATGTGGTAACTTGTAGGTAATGAGCTTGTAAATAAGGCCATCTTGCCAAACTCTGTCAAATGCTTTCTGAATGTCAAGGAAAACAGCAGCCGATTTTTGATTATTTGCGAACCCCTCTTCAACATATTCGACTACCCTAACAAGTTGATGAGTAGTTGAAAGGTTATTTCTGAAACCAAATTGTTCAGGGCTAAGGATATTATTTTCATCAAGGAATTTGTTTAACCTATTTAATATTATATGTTCAGCAATTTTGCTAATGGAGGGAAGTAGTGAAATGGGTCTATAACTGGACGGTTCAGTGGGATCTTTGCCCGGTAACCACTTCGTAGTTTCTGAGTGCCCGTCTTTTATAGTTCCGGGAGGCGGGGCTAGAATCTTCTGACCAATCAGGGCGTACCTGGCTGCATCTCGGTTGTTAGTGGATGGATCTTGAAAGTTCTCGAACTTTCCGGTACTATCCATTTAGTCGCCAAACTCGCCAAATTTATCGCCAAGCCGCCAAATGCTCGCCAAGTCTGTCGCCAAGCTCTAAGTTCATTGATCTCAGCACGTACAGGACCGATCGTACAACGGTCTTTCTTACGATGACTCTATCCGTGCCGGGTAGCAATATTATAGGTTCGTAACATTATATTAAATATTTTACATTTGCATTAGACAGCATAATTGAAAGCTTCATATGCTATTTTAAATATTTTCCATGGCACAATTTCCAATTTTGCTAGCATTTTTTACTTAGTTGATCCATATATTCTGGACTTTACCATATTTTACATTCTTCCTTTTTGATTTATTAGACAGAAAGTAATTTTGGAACTGACAGTCTTGCAAAGCATACACTTTTATCTCTTTCTTAAAAAATCTCATGCATTCTTTTATCTCTTTAAAAAAAAAATCTCACATATATAAACAACTTAATTTTAAGTAAAATAAATGCCTGCCTTCTAAAAACAGTAACATAATTTCGATAGAAATAATGAACTCTAATTAAAGAAAAATTGCTTCATCATTTCATTTGAATATTAGAAAAGTTATTTAGATGGAATAAATATCATTAATGCAACTTTTTGATTTCCCTCCTTTTTAATACCTTGCATTTTATCTTATTCAAATTATTTTATACTGTTAATTTAACTTTATTCTGAGATTTAAAATTAAATTATTATGGATTGAAATTAATTAATTTTAATTTGATTTGATTTCTCTTAATTGCTTCATCATCTTCATATTTCGTTTTTTATACCAGATTTTTAATATTTTATTAAGTATAGAAATGGTGATGATGGAAATGCAGAGAAAAAAATAAATTTAAAAGCCATGGTATTTAAGAAGTTGCTATAATATAAAAATGATGAATGAAAATCACATGTTCTGTTTAAATTATAGTAACAATTAAGATGGGTGGAAAGATAAGGCATGAAATCCTACATTCTTGGACTATGATTGAAATCTGTTTTTTCCTGGAATGTACTCACATGTTATTTCTTACCAAATTCTTATTTACATAATATGAAACAAAAGAGAAAAGAGCTATACAGAATTAAACTATTTTCACTTTGAAAATATATTTTTATAACAAAAAATATCAAATATTGGTATTAAAAATAAATTTTTGATCAAATTGCAGCTAAATTTATTTCAAAAGTGCTTGATTGGACAGAATGATACCTGTACTGTCTATTTAACTTGATTTGTAGTTTAACAATTTTTTTCATTTACTTTTTAAAATTTTTGAAAATGCAAAAATTATTTTGCTTTAATAAAACTGTCACCTGCATTTAAAGTAAGTATTTTTATAAACTAAAGTATTTTTAAAAATAGTAATTATGTGGATATTATTTGCATTAAAAATATGACTTATTAAGAGACTAATTTTTATTATTTTGTTGTATGAAATTTTATTTTGAAATGCTATTTATATGGTAAATTTATTATTAATAAGAGAGATTTAGTGCTTTTAGTGCAGTAAAAATGCTAATTGGTAATTAAAATTAAGCACTTTACAACTGAAAGAAATTTAAATTATATAGGATTTATTAAAAATTGCTTTTTCTTTGCTTAAGGTCATCATTTATTTTCATTTTATTTAAGGTGTGTTTAGTAATGGAATATGCAGAAGGAGGATCTTTATATAATGGTAATCATTTATCTATTTATTTATATTTGATGAAAAATTTATGATTTGCATTGGAAGATTCTTATGTATATAGAATCTTATCTATTCATAGCTGAAAAAAGTTATGCTGCTGTACATTATTCCAAAAAGGGTCTTTGTAGTCTAAAAAAATGAGTTTGAAAGAAGGAATAGTAAATAAAAGGATTAAATAAATTATTCATTTGTATTTCTTATTATAATTTAAACTGACTTAGAAACTGAATTAATTTAAACCTAATTTTTTAATTTATATTTTAAATTATTTCTGTTGAGAATTTTACAATTTGAACAGTCTTATAAGTTCAGCAGTTTAACTGTAATCATTATTAATAATATATTATGAAATATGTTGGATTTCATTTTGTATAAATCCAAGAAGTTAAACCTATTAGTAGTTGAGGCAAAATTTGTCAAACCTTACTTAATCTAAAATAAATTGACCATGTTACTCTTTTATAAATATCATATTATGAATATTAACAAGTATTTATTATTTAATATAATTATATTAATACAAAAAGGTAAAAGGTTATTCTGTCATAAGAATGAATTGTGCGGGAGCATGTAATTCTAAAAATTCTTTGTCTAGAAATGGGGGGGGATTGTTTTATAACACTTTCCCTTCATCCTAGCTAGCAAAATCATGTCTTTTTTGATTGAGAAAATTAACTTTTTAAACCATATTAATTGAAAGTATATTTTTTCGAAATACTAAGAGAGCAGTTCAAAATAATCTGCACTGTTCAAATTTTAAGTGATAATAATATCAAATTGGTACTTGAAGTATATAACTTAGAGGAACTTCTACAGGGTTGTTGTAATAACACATGCACAGGAAAGTTTCACAGGGACTTCATTGGAATTATCATAAGAATATTTTCAGAGAAAAACCCATCAAGCAATATGCATCTAGGTTGCTTGAAATATAAAAATTTTAGATTTCTGTAATCTTGAAATTAGATCAAACTTTTTGCATTTTTAAATCAAATATATATTTTTGTGTATTCTTCAGTCTTGGGAATAAAATGAGTCGTCTTCTTCCTTCATAAATCCAAAGATTTTTAAAATTTCACTACTTCAAGGCTAAAATTATTACTTACATTGGTTGTTAATCATGTAAATGTATTTCTTAGATATGAAATAATTTATTTCATATAAATGCTCAACTTTCTATTTCTAAGTATGTTTTTATATATATTTATTGATTGCAAATAAAAGAAGTAACATATAAAAAAATTTAAGTTTTGAGATTATAGCATTTCAAATTACAATTTTACTTTCAAATATCCAAATTGCATCCTTTAATTTGAAGCATGTGGCACTTATAATAAATAAGAAACATATTTTGCTGTGATTCGGTCATCAGAAAATTTTATTTCAAAGCTTGGAGAAGGACTAAATAATTGTGATAATTCTTGAAGGCCTGTAATATTCATTAAGAAGACATGGATTTCAAGAATCTTGCAAACATTCAGTATATGCATATTTATCAGATGTTAAACATACACATATAAGTTTTACTAATATTTGCCATTGAATCAAAATCTCCTAATTTTAAGTTCGAAATTCATTTTATGTAAGGTGAAGAAAACATAAACCATCAAGAAATAACAGTAATCAAATCCTTACAGCTATTTCAGTTAAATAGAACTTTAAAATATAATGAGCTGCACCTCTATTTATTGCACCCCCCCCCACACACACACACACCACCGCCACCATCATCATCACATCAATTCTAGGTTATTTTATTATGAAAAGGTGTGCATTCTTCTGACACGTCGCTTGTTTTTTTAAGTGCATTAATGTCTTAATTAATGCAGAGGATTTATTAAAAAATATATGTAGTTATATATATTTTTTCTTTTATATAGTTTTGCATTGTATGAAGCAAGTTGACTATACCATAGCACATGCCATAAGCTGGCTTCTTCAAACAGCAAATGGTGTTGCTTATCTGCACAATATGAAACCTCGTGCTCTTATACATCGTGATCTAAAACCTCCAAAGTGAGAAATCGTATTTAGATTGCTTTGACAAAATTATTCATGCTTTTTATAATATTTTGTTATTTTATGAATTTGAAGAATTGTCCATGCTAAACCTAATTTAGATCTGTGCAAAAATTTCATATTTCAAATCTGTTTGCCAAGAGTATATTTTCTATTACTGAGGTGATAGATTTCATCTGGGATAAAAATTTGGAACGCATAATTTTTTTAATGTTCAGTGATAATTTTTATAAGAAAATTCAATTTTTTTATACATTAGAAGAATTTTTAGATAGATTATATGTATTTTTTGTAGTTTATATATGTTATGTTTGCTTTTTTGCCATTGTCATCGGGCTAAAGTTATTTGATGTCTTATATCATAAACATTACTTGGCAAATTTAGGATGTATTGAAATTTCCCAAGAAATAGAAAGAATAAAATACATGGAATATAGACTTTTGATTCCTCTTTAAATGCAAGGAATAGTATGATAAAAAAAATTATTGAAGAGAATTAAAATCAGTTACCTCTTATATGTGATGATTGCTTTTGGAACTTTGGAGAAATCTTATCTTAGTCAGAACCAATTGTACAACTGAACATATGGCTGATAAATTTATATTGCATGCATATTTTTTATTGCATATGGTAGAAAATGATTTTAATAAAATAAAATAAAAAAGAAAAGAAATACAATTTTTTATTGCTTATTTATTTTCAAGACAATGTGATGAACTTTTTAGGAAATAAAATTTAAATTAAGAAAGAATATAGTTTAAAACATTTTGTTGTTAATCAAATTAAAGATTCTCGTTTCCCTTATTGAACCATTGATTTCTCAATCAGACCACCAACTTCTTGAAGCACAATTAAATCAAAAATATTTTTTATCCTTTTATTTTCACAACCACACAATATATGAACTTAAGTAGAATATTTTATGAACTCTATCAACTCTTTTATTTGCTCACATATTTTCAGAACTAAGTAACATTAGTGTTGGAATTCAATACTCATTTCCATATTGGAAGAAATCCCTTCTGTATTATCTGAAAAACCATTAGCTAGTTATATCAACTTTGATTGAACTTCAAATATCAGTGCAGGAAATCATGTAAAAAAATTTATCTTCAAATATGCAGAAAGTACGGTTTCATGAGAATCAAGGGGGGAAAAAATGAATTTTCATGTTGTCAATCACTAAGGCTGAATACATGAGTTTTTCTTATTAGTTACAAAAGATGCAATTCATTTACAAAGATTTCAAAATAAGCTGCCCCATCTAGGAAGTATTCATTGTAATATTTTCTCGAAATATAGTGTTACCCGACAATCAGTTTTCGCCTGATTTGAATCTGTCAATGAAAAGTTAAATTCACTCGTAGGTGCAGCAATGTAGCAATCAGGGAGGAAGGATATAAAGTTTTCTTCAACCTTCTTTTTCTTGGCCTCTGGGAGTCTGCTTTCGCCTTCCACCCCATTTCTTTGTGTCAACTCCCCACATTCCTCTACATGCCTTGTTTTTCACCAAAAACCCTAACACTGGGGGTGGGAGAAAGTTAATTAGTCTCGTCTGCTGTTGGATACATCACAGTAGCAATCTTAGAGGTTGCCATGGTTATTAGACAAAATTTGTTTGTCTTTAGTGTGTTTTTGTCATTTACAAATAAAATGAAAAGGTAAAAAAATACCATGCTCTGGATGCCATTTGAATTTGTAAAACCACTAATAATGACTGGTGGCCAAATATCTATATATGTTATACACATAGCATTATGTACAGTTACTATGCCATAGCAGGGATAAATCATGTTTTTATATTGCCAAGTTGTTTATGTAAAAGGTTTATTTGTGTTACCAAGTTTTTGTAAAATGTTATTGAGAATGGTAAACAAATGTGATAATTTCTTCGAGGAATTTTTAAAAAAGAATTTTACCACTTTTACATCAATTACATTACATTACAAGAGTCAGTTCTGTCACCTTAGGAATGTCATAGATAAGGAAACTACTTGAGATATTTTCAATAATAATTAACAAAAGTGCTTCTATATTTTTCTAATGACAAAAGACTGAACTGCATATAAGGAATCTACATTAGCAAAAGAAAGCTTCCCTTATTTTGTGTAACTCATGTAAGCAATTACATTGTATTTACTGTCAGTTTCCTTTTCAACTTTGAGTTGAATTTAATTTTAAAGAGAGTGATTTGAGTTAATTTGAATTTTAAAAGTTAATTTTAGGCAAGTGCTACTTTCATGCATCAATAAGTATATTGATCTCCCAGAGTGATTTTCTATTTACTCTTAAGAACTAGTTCTTTGATTGGTTGAAAATTTTTATAGGCATTTTATTTCCATCTTAGCAGCTTTCTATTAGTAATTCATCATAATGCTTCAGTATAAAAATAAATTTCTTCATTCTGTCCCTGATTAAAATTATAAAAGGGAAGAAGAAAACATTTTTATTTGGACAAAAAAAAATTTAAAAGGAGAGGGGGTTAAGTTGGTAAAAGGAGAAATAAATAATAATAATAAAACGGAAAGATGAGAAATATTTTTTTAAATGCAAAAGCTTATTCAATTTTTCTAGATACACATCACCATCAGATACAATAACTTTAGCGTACTTCAAGCATGCTTTTTAAAAATCTTTTTTAGTGTTTGACAATGTACAAAAACTTTAAAATATATCAATTCCAGTGAGAATCTGTTCAGGAAATTTAAATTGTTTCCTCTTGTCATAACTATTGCTGAATTCAAGTATGTGTACTTATTGTGTCAATCAGTGAAATACAAGAATGAATATATAACTTATTTTGAGTAAAAAGCAACCAACAATATAAAATTATTACCTTGCTGTTTGAATTAAAGCCAGTTTCTCTTAAGTATACTAAATAAAGGAATGTTTTATAGTTTTTTGTCTTTTTGATTGAATTACTACATTATTATAATTATTAAATCCTGCATGTTTGTTTATGTATATGCATTTTCCAAATTTGATTTTCATTTTTGGTTTCTTTTAACCATTTAGCCTTTTGCTTATAAATGGAGGAACTGTTTTAAAAATCTGTGATTTTGGTACAGCCTGTGACAAACATACAAATATGACTAACAGCAAAGGTAGTGCAGCTTGGATGGCACCAGAGGTATTTGAAGGTATCCAACAGCTTTTATTAAGTTAATATTTATTTTCATGTTCATGCATTTTGTAATTGATTTTTCATTCGCTTTCTGATGTGCTAGCATTTTGAACTTTTGTGTATTCTTTATGACAATACTCTGTTTTCATATTTTCAGAACTGAATTATCAATTAATCATTATTAAAATGATTTTTTTATTCTGTACTAATAGTATCACATGGTAGTGAGTATGAAAAATAGTAAAAATCAAGAATAAAAAAAAGATAATTATACTTTTAAAAAATCTGCTATTTTATAAAAAAAATAATTATTAAATTCCTTATTGGAAGACTACCTATTGCAATGATTCCTATGACATAACTGCAGGAAAAATCTGCAGATCTTCACCCATCATGGTCCCTATAATCCAAAACTATCCTTTGTTCTATATATATATATATATATATATATATATATATATATATATATGCACGTAATGTTTTATGCGGAGGCCAAAGAGAGAGACACTCTGAATTTTTAAAACTTTGGTTTTATTACATCCTGGGAGGCATAATTTATGTATAAGAAGCAAGGACAAAACTGAGATCTGTTCACAAGTGATACAAAAGCAGAAGAGAGAAATATTTATCCCCAGTGATTATATACTATGAGATTTCGACAGGGTTTTCTTTATACGTATCATTTTAGATAAGGGAAATTCAGATATCTTTAAAAGAATGCAGTAAACATTAAAGATTTTTATACCTACACTTGGAGCATGAATTATAGTTTATCATAAATTTGACAAGAAAAAAATTAGTTTACTTCTTTCCATAACTTTTCTGTTACATATAAAAACATTTGTAAATGAAAATTAGCACTTTCAAGAGTAATTAACTCTCCTATATTAATTATTACTTCATCTAAAGAAATAAGAATAAACTGTTATATCAATCAAATTGAAACTGAACAAATAATAATAAATTATTAATCAAATCACAATAAATTTTGTTATAATTATTATCATTTATATACACAGGATGACCAGCTGACAAGGAAAACTGGGAATCATCAGAGAATTGTGAGAGATCAGGAAAAGTCAGGGAAATGTATTCTAAAATTGGAATTTTTTTTTTGTATAAGTTTGTTAAAAACTTGATAATTTGCCAGTATTTTTTTATCAATAGAATGAAACATTATTGGAAAATCAATTGTTTACTGAAAGTAATAAAGAAGAGGCCATTCGGCCATTCGCATCTCTACACAGGTATGAGATGGAGAAGATTTACTTTAAAATTTTTGAAGCACCGAAATTTTGGCCATGTAGCATCGTTGATTGAGACTGGGTTCTTAAGCCACAACAGAAAAGTTGGTTAAATTAAAACTCGGAACTACTATTAAAAAGAAAGATAAACCACTATTTCTAATTTATTGCATATATATAATATTTTCTCCGAAAACTCTCTTTCTTTCTTTCTTTCTTTTTTTTTTTTTTTTTTTTGAACATAAAGTTATTGACATAATTAACAAAACTAGTTTTGATTTTGCTTTCTGTGGAAAAAGGCAGCCTAATTAAGACCCAATTCTTATTACTGTTATGATTTTAAGTCTTAATGGCTCTCTTGTATTTAAAAGGTGAATATATAATATAGTTTTTCTTTCTTTTCTCTCCCCCCCCCCCCTTCCCCTCCTTTTGAACATCAATCTGATCATACCTCGTATTACAAAAGTGAAGATATGAATTTTGAATATTAATATTCAGAGTTAATTTAAATTGCTTGTAAAATGTTGACCATTATTGTATTTCCCTAACATTTTATTGTAATTAAATAAGTAGTATCCAGATTTTTTTTTTGTTTGTTTGTTTGTTTGTTGAATTATGAAGTATTGAACATTATTGCTAATATTTTCTTAATTGTTTTTTTCTTAATTTTAAACATTATAAATATGGATCTTTTGCTGAACTCTTTAAATGGATGGATATTATTACTAATATTTTTTATATATTTTTTAAAAATTTTATTTTGCTTATGTTTAAAATTCTCTTAACATTCAATAAAATGCTCTATAATTTTAAAATAATATTAAGCACAAGAAATTTATTAGTTTGATACTTTATCAGTACACATTTCTCTTTTGAAATCAATTGCCCCCTAAATTTCCAAAATTCATTCATACTATTTTTTAAAAAATTATCTTTCTAAAACATTTTTTTTTGATTCAATAAAAAAAGAAAGAAAAAATTGATGGTAAGAACCAATTTTACACTTTTCTCTGTATGTTACAGGCTAAGCATTCTGCCAATGTGCAAGTGATGTGTTTGTAAATAAAAAAAATTTTTTCTGTAGCAGAATTATTGTTCAGTTCTGGTTTAAGGAGTTGATAAACAGTATGAATAGGGGAGAACTCACTGGACGGAAACAAATCGTTTCATTTTTAAGTAATTTTCCATGTGTATGTTTGTTTTTGTACTGGCTCTTTCATGAGTAAAAGGGATACATTTTCTGAGATATGACTTGGCTAAAAGACAGTCTAGAAAGGCATGAATCTTCTAATGTTGGTTAATATATTTGGAAAAAAAGGGGCAAATATTTTACACATTGGTTTTGTTTTTCGAGCACTAAATTTTATTTTAATTTGATTTTAGTTAAAAGGGTAAAACAGTTTTACTCATAATGTTTTATATAATAAATATAGAAAATAAGGCAAAGTAACATCATTTTGAAGATATTAGATTCATCTGAAAAAAGTCAGGGAAATTTGTCATAAAACCTAGAAAAGTCAACGAAAATAAAATTGCAGAAATGCTGGCCACTCTGATTCAATTGTATATATTCTAATATTTTGCATTTTTTTTTTTTTTTTGTAACAAAAAAAATATTTCGTGAGGTGTGTTCATTTAAATAATTCTGCAAGATTCATTAATAATAATGATTACAATAAGTTTAAAATTTTAAAGTTTTGTCTGGAAGGCATATATTTATTGTGCTTTATATCCAATTAAGGATTTTATGAAAACAGTATTTATTTATATGAATTATAAAGTTATAGTGATAAGTTATATAGACTATCAATATATTTATGGAACATTTTTATTTATCTTTCTTTTTACAACTGTACGGGGCACATATTTTGCAAAAAACATATGCTTTATTTAAATGGAAAAACTTTTTTAAAAAATTCTTGAAGGAAATGGGAAAGCTAAAGAAGAAGAAGGTAATGTAATATATATATATATATATATATATATATATATATATATATATATATATATATATATATATATATATATATAATATAATATTCTATTAAAACCATGTTTATTGGTTTGTTTGTATTTCTTAATCTATTGATAAATTAGTTGCTATCCATTGCCAGCACGGATATACATAGTGTTTTTATATGTTATATTAAGATGTTGCTGCACAAAAGTAAAACAAAAAAAATCTAAGGAAATATCACAATCAGGATACTAATAATTCAAGAAACAATTTAAAAATCCAATAATGAAAAATATGAAAAGTCCAAATTTTTATGATAAAATTTACAATTTGAATGACTTGTGTCATCTGTAATGCCCAAAGAACTTAATGGTCTGATGCCTATACACTCTTTCCTCAATGAAAGCCATTTCCTAATAACTACTTCCTGAGCAGATAATTAGTATTTTATTGTAAAGTAAAGTAAGAAGGGCTCCATATAAGAATGTTAATTATTTGTAGATAATTTTGCATTCTACTCATATGATCTCCAAAATGTTTGCTAGGATGGCAAATCATTAATGACTTCAGCAATTAATTAATGTATTAGTATGATTAAAATAATATAATTTACATCTGTCAACAAATAAGTTTGTGTATTGGATGGGAAATAAATCAATTGTGAATTTTATATTTAAGAATAGTTTCCAAGCAATATTTATTTTCAGTATTGTTCACTTTTTAGGTTCTCAGTACAGTGAAAAATGTGACATCTTCAGTTGGGCTATAATTTTATGGGAGGTTTTGACGCGAAAAAAACCATATAATGATGGTGAAGGTGCTACTGCATTTGGAATACTTTGGGCTGTTCACCATGGTAGGCTATAAATTCTTTTCATTAAATTATCTTTTATAGAATTTTTTCTTAAATTTCATTTCAAATCATATATTATTTAGTAACACATTGTCTTCCAAAAACAAGCTGAACTTTTAAAATAAAGCAGTAATTGCAAAGTATTTCTTTAATGTACTTCCCTCCTCTGTGTATAATGATTATAATGTTTCTTTCATGGCTGAAATGGCTTCTAGGAATTCTCTTTTGGAATTGCTAACATGCTTCATGTATCTATTTTGTCTCGAATTATTTAACTTTCAAAGTGGGCTTCAAATAAAGGAACATAATATCATTGAGTCAAATTCGGAATGTTAATGGCATATTTTTGAACAACATTTGAATGATTTAGCATCTCTGTGACCAATTTAGGTTTTATTCAATGGTCAAAAAACAAGGCACACATTTTTCTTCAGTGTGTTGCATCTTAAGATTACATCTCAAAACTTGTAAAAAGAATTTTTGATGATACCAAAATCTTTAGTAGTCCCATAAAAATTTAAGCAATGAATCAAAGCCCTTGTTTTCTGGTTATGAAAAATCAACTATTATTGTGGAAGGGTGCCCAGTTTTCAGATCAACTTTAGCAACTTTTCTGTCCCTTTACAAATGTTCCAACCATTCATAGTATTAGAATTACCTTAATGATCATCTCCGTAAATTGGTTCAGCTAAGTAATATATATTTTTATGCAAAATTTCTGAAATTTGTTGATTTTTTTTTTTGTTTTTTTTTGTTTTTTTTTTTTGTGAATAGATCACATAGAATGTATATAAATTTTAATTGACTTTCTTAATATGTTATAATTTTTTCTCCATTAGGTAAAAGACCACCCTTGATTGCTGGTTGTCCAAAACTTCTGGAAAATCTCATGACAAGGTAACATTATAGGAAATAAGGAAAAGGATCAGTTATTAATGTAACAAAACTAGATTTCTTTCTGTAATACTTAAATATTAATGTTATTACAGTAAATTCATGCAGAATCTAAATGTTATGTAATTATATGCCATGCAGAATATGATTATCAGATAAACTTATATTGCTATAATGTTGGTGAATATACAGAGTATCCTTAATAGAATTGTAGATAGAAAGTTTGTAAAGCTCTTTCATTCCTCAGAAATCAGAAATAATTTTGAAATAAATTTCAAACTATTTCAAATGTATTCTCCTTAACTGTTGTATTAATTCATAAAAAATAAAATAAATAGACATATAACTAAAATTTTCAGTAAATGTTTCACTTGATTTATTCTTTTTAATACAGATGAATAGTATATTCTGTTAAAGAAAAAGAAATAATGATTTACATTTGCTGAGAAAATGTATAATCTCTTTATTGTTCTATTAAAATAATTGCATTCTCTTGGCTTCAAAGTGTCTTCAAGTTCAACCTTTAAATCAACCTCTTCTGAGATGAATTTCTTTAAGTCATTATATAATTTAAGTCTTTATTTGGTTACATTGTTTTTATTTTATATCAGCAACAATTCACAGTGCAGAGAAAATCTAATTTGAATTTTTATTGAACTTTTTTTCATATTAATTTTAAATTAAAAAAACACACATATATATATATATCAAAATCCTGAAAAAGAATATTTTGGATTATATTTCAAAGTGCTTTCCTGATTCTTCTTCTATGAATTTGACTTTTTAGGTGTTGGTCTAAAAATCCAGCTGTACGCCCTTCTATGATGACAATTCAAGCAGAATTGTCTAAAGTCTTTCAATTCATGAAAGGAGCTGACAAGCCGCTCACTTTTGCTCCTCAACATGGTATTAAAGGAGTTTCTTTTTATTTGGAATTGCTTTGATGATTAGTTTGTTGTAGGGGAATATTAAACTATGTTTAGTTTCAATTGAATTTCTTATGAGTAATTTTATATTCATGATTCTTTTAACAATAACTTATAATTGTGATAGACATTTGACCATGTTTTTTAAAAATATTCTTTGCACCTTTCCTATTCATTGACTATTTGAACATCCTTAGTAGTATTGGCATAATAGCATTAAATGGTGTAGCAATTTTATATCCAGCTGCACATTAGCAAAATTAAAATTTGCTGATAAAGAGAATTTATGATTCGTAACTATAATGTTTGAGCTTTCTGGATATATTTACTATCATAGAGGAATTATTTCAGAAAAAAATTAAAGAAATAAAAAAAGTAAAAATCATTAGGATGTAATCTTAGTTGCTACAATAGAAGAGAAACATACAAATAAATATTTTGAACATTAAAAATGGTTCAGTTTTCATTACAATAATTTTTTTTTGTATAGAAAGGGGCAATTTTCACTCAAATAAGATCAAAATTTAATTTTCACTCAAATAAGATCAATATTTAATTTTCATTCAAATAAGATCAAAATTGTTTTTAAAAAATTGCTCACCAGCTAAACTTATATTATAAAAAAGAATAATTTTTTGCATTATAAGATGGTTTAAATATATTTTTTGTGTGATATTTCAATAAGTTATCGAAGAAAGAATTCCAATATTTTACTTAATGTGTAGTTAATTTTCTTTTAAGATTCTAAATTTGCAAGAGAAAAAAAAAAGAATTAATTTGCTCCAAAGCATATCGGATTTGTTGAAGGTCTGCCCAGTTTAGCATCTGTTCACATATTGATTTTTAATATTTGTTGAAATGGGTAGTTTTATGTTGCATTTTCTTCCACATTTCCAAGGTTTTTATTTTCTGCTTACTTGTTGAAGCCATTCTGATCTTGTGACAGTCTGTCTTTGGCATCAGTAAGGCCCCGGTGGCCTGATGGTAAGGTCTCGGCTTCGGAACCAAAGGGTTTCAGGTTCCAGACCCAATTCCACCGAAGAACCATCGCATAAGCGGGTCTGTGTACATTAATTCCGAGCCAAACGTCCTCCCGTTGGTGCGGTGTGGCGTGGAGATTAGGGTGCCAGCTCAGATGTTGTCCTCGTCATCTGAGTGCGGTTCAAAAGTACATGGTCAGTCCCAAAATATCAGGAAAATAACTTTAAATGTCAAAAAGCTTTTAAACAAGACGTTAATATAACTAAACTAAACTAAACTTTGGCATCAGTAAGTTGCAGATTCAAGACTCAATCTAAAATTAGCCATATGTGCATATATGTCTGTTCCACTTAAAACATACTTTGCCAATTCTTTTTTAATATTTATAAAATTTTTAGCCTTATTTTATATTTTTTTCACAGTTCCCAAGTTTATTTTGCATCTTAATATAAAAGGGCTTTTTGTTTAATTATTGATATATCAAGAGATCATGACTTGCCCATCTCATCCTTTGTAATGTTTTATATTTATTAATTTCAGTATCTTTAAAAATAGATGTTTAGTATATGGTTATAATCTTTGCTGCACTTCCAACTGTATTCCATTATAAATATTTCTCAACTCTTTACTTTCAAAAATAATAAAAAGTTCTGTCTGTATGTTATGGCCCAAGTCTCTGAAGCATGCCAGAATGAGTTTTGCAATGGTTTTAAAGCGTAAAATTTAATTGCTTGAAACATTAGATTTCAGATGACAATAAAGTATAAGATTAGCCATACTTAATATTTCATTCTTGGCCAAAATCATTGATAATATTTATTTTTGATTCTTCATAACAAAGCTGTATGCATCTTTAAATTTATTAGAACCCATAATAATAAAAAATTAGAATTGGAGTAGTTTTGTCTTTTGAATACCATATTTTACTTTGATTAATTATCAGTTTGAATTTAGTGGCATTTTGTTCCAATGTCAGAGTGAGATATTTTATATCTTAAAATTATAACTATAATAACCATATATAACTATAATTTTATTTAAATATTTTCAGACAATAATATTATCAATAATTCTTACTACAATCACAAAAAAAGTTTGATATCTTAATTAAATAAATCAAAGAGAAAAAAAACGTTGAAAAAAAATCTGTTTTCAGTATTACTGATAGTTTAAAATTTGAGCTGTTCCCTTGTTTTTGTATGGCAATTTATTTTTAAAAACCTTAGTTGTGGATAAAAGTTTTAAAATTCATATGCTCCGAAATATTTCTAGTTTAAAAATTCTCTTAGCTCAACATATTGTAGTTAAGTTTTTAAATTCTCATGCGGCATAAATAGTTGCACTTTGATTTGTATCTGTTATTAAATCGTAAGTTTTGCTTTTCATTTTTGTAATGTTATGCAAAAATATCTGGAAACCAAAATACTACATTTTTTACATAAATCTTGCTCTTCAATCACATGTGACACAAAATCCTAAGAAAACTAATATATCTCTTTTAAATCTTGTTAATTTATTTAAGCTTTTTTATTTATCTGTAAATATTTATAATTGCACTGCTGATGTTGAAAGATGAAATTTAATGATTCTATTATATTTTTTAAATAACTTTATTAAATAAATACAGCATTGTGATAAAAAATATAGCTACAAATGTTCAATTTTTTTTTCATTTATTTATACAAGATGTTGATGATGAAACTTTGGAAACTTCTTTTACAAGCACTACTACAGCACAAGAAAATGAAACTGGTAGTTCTGGATCAAAGACTGTTTTACTGCAAAGGCTTGTAAGCTTTTATTATTTTATAATATTTTTGCAAAATCTTTTTTTTTTTTTTTTTTTTTTTTTCTTCTTCTTCTTTCTCTCTCTCTCTCTCAGTATATTGGGTTTTCAAAATGAAAATCAGCATTTTAACTGCTTCCTGAGTAGTACTCGAATCATGTTATAAATTCTTAGCTTAGGCATAAAATGATGATTCAACACTAGATTGAAAGCTCAAAGACACCAGCATTAGCTATGCGCATGTTCATAATTTGCTATCTCATCCTTTCTTATGAAGTTGCTAGTACCAGAAATAGTGAATTTCAAACAGAAAGTCTACTGTGTTTTCAGTACAAAATTTCTAACAGTTCTATTTAGTGTCTGATTCAGTTCTGTAAAGGCTTTTATTCAATACAATTTTGGAAAATTCTTTGCCTTTTCCAAAACTAGATAATTTGTTACTGATTGTAATTTAATATTTATATCCACAGTTTTTAAATTGAAAATATTGTAGCAAATTGAAATAACATTTCATTGTGTGTTACTTTTAAGAGATTTGGTTTCAGTATCTTGCTTGCAAAAATTTGTTTATTTAAAGGCAATTTTAAACAAGGTGATAAAAAATGTTACATTTTTTAAACATATTTTAAATACTTTAAGTTTGCTATAGTTTTTTCCTCTTGTGAGTGAATTAACCAAGTATAAAATAAATTGACCTCATCAATCTGGAAACAAATTTGAAAAAAATTAAAGGGAAAAAATCATCCTGAATTGTTTTGAATGTTGATTTTATTTTAAATGTCTTTAAGTACATGGTTCTTGTAAATCAAATGAAAGCACAAAATTAGATAACCTGGAAATGTTGTAATTAAAAAATAATTTCATGGTTTGGAGTTCCTAAGCAATTACTTATTTGATAAATTGGTCCAATTCTGAATTCTGTTTGACTGTGCCAACCCCACATGCCACCCAAGTGATTATATCTGTAGGTGATAACATTAGTTTCAAAGTTTTAGATATTTTTTATAAAGGGAAGAATTTGAAATACCAAGAATGTCAAAAGGAAATGTTGAATATGTAAGAGAGCTTTAATGTATTCTTGAAACAAATAAAGCTCCTATCCTCTTTCATTTCATTTATTACTGTAAGTGAGAGTTAATGAATGGATATTTCATAACTTTGAAAATTCAGTGTTCACTTTGGTAATGTATTATGAATGCACTCTTAAAAATATACTATATTTAGGTTTTCTATTTTAAAAAAAGGCTATTATTTCAGGAAGACAGCTCTGTTCACCCAGTTTCTGGCAATACAACAGATAATAAATATCTGAGTGTTGAAACTGCTGGTGAAAAATACTCTAAAGATATAAGAAAGAGACGTTCAGCTGATATGAGTGGCTCTGATATTAAGTTACCTGTGCATTTAGGTTTGTGCTGATTCTATCATTTCCATAAATTAGTGAGATATTCTTGTTTATTAATAACATAAACAGGAAAATGGATTCAATTTTCTCTAACATTGTCTAAATAAATTATGAATATCCAAATATCATAAAGATGTCCTCACATGCTATTTAGGGCATCGAAGGTCCGGATCATGTGATTCTCCCTATTTGAAGTTGCCAGATGAACAGACTAGTAGCTCAAAGAATGTAAATAATGTCCCTGATGTTCCAGATGTCAATTCAGATCATGTAGAAAATAATGGTATGCTACTTTCAGTTTTAGAAAGATTTTTTTTAAATATTTATAAAAGGAAGCATTATTTTTTCATTTTTCTCTGCTTATAGGAAATATGTATACTTAGGTACATTTTTGGATAATGAAAATGCAAATATTACTTTAAAAAAAGAAAGCTAAGTTGTTGTTTTGCATTAAATATTTTTGAAAAAAATTCCGACTACAAAGAAAATATCTACTCAAAAATACAAAAACCCAAAAAAGAAAAAAAAAATGTAAAAAAATACAAAGTAAAAATATAAAGAAGGAAATATGAACATAATATTGTTCATCAGTTGATGAAATATTCCACGATATCCAAAATATGATGCTTTTTCACATACATGATCAGCTATTAAACATTAAGCACAGCTAAAATAGTTATTAATTTAAAAAATTATTACAAGATTCTATAATATTTATAATAATGGCATAGAAAATCTATTAAAGATTAGAAAATAATAAAAACAAAGTATTGCTAAGCAACAAATTTTGATAGACATTTAAACTATATTAATTTAATTATTTTACACCTATTCAATTTTATTGTGTGATCAACCTTCTTATTGAAGTCAAGTCTTTAAACTTCATGGTTTCTTTAAAAATGAAATCATTTGTGATCATTTCTCTTCTAGTTGCGTGTTTTCTTTTATGATACTCTAAGTTCACTTTCTTATTTCTTATGAAACAAACAAATTAATTCTTTTTTAGCTTTCAACAATTGAAGAAAATCTAAATTTGATATTTAATGGAACAATTGAAGATTAAATGGTGCAATGAATATTAAATTTCTTTAATAAAAAGGTCATTATCGAGAAATATAGTTATTTATTTTTATTACCTAATTCTTAAATTATTGGAAACCATTTAAAAAGGTGAAATTTACAGAAATGCGTTATTGTTTAATGGGGAATTATAAGTTGTAGAACTTCTCCCTCATAATGCACAAGTGACTGCTGAACTTTGATGCAAAAGACATGCTTTGTTAATCTTAATGCATGTCATATTTAGTGATTGATTTTATTGCATTTCTTTTTCCCTTATAAAATACAAAATTAAGAGTGTGAATAGTTATCTTTTAAAAATGTGATTTCCATTTCATTAGCTTTTTTAATTGTATTTTATTTTTGTACATTTAATACAAATGTTTATTTCATATACTTCTGCATTTTGCCTTATTTTATTATATATTTCAGTTACCGATGAATCATTTAATAACTTATCATATTCTGGAAACTATTTCTTTCTCGTTGAGCCTAGATTGCAAGTGAGTGAATTTATTATTTAACAATTGGTTGAAAGAAAAATTAATGACTAATTAGCTCTAATGTCAATAATTTATGTCTTACTGAATAAAATAAAATGTAAAAATATTTAGCAGTCTTTTTATCTAGCTGTTGTCTGTTTTTTTTTAAGCCTTTGCCACCTGTTCAGTGCCCTGAGTCAATGGAAATTTATGAAAAACATCTTAATCTTGCACATGAATTATTTCGTTATAGAAAAGAAATATCATTGCTTAAAGAAAGAAAGTAAGTATAAAAAGTTAATACATATCATAATGAAAAATTTTTGCTGATGGTAGAATAGAAAAAAGGGGTAAAAAAAATGAATTGAATGTGCAGTTGTGCATAAAAGATCAGAAATAATTAATCATTATTTAATTATTCCTGATCTTTAATTAGCAAGAACCACATGACATCATACAGATTCCTAGTAGCCTTCCTGTAATTATTTGCTCAATAGGCATATTTCTTAATGAAGTATTAAATGTGTCTCTCTCCATAGGGGTTACAGGAGCACTTACTTTTGACATATATTATTTTCCTTCCTTCTTGCAGTCATAACTTCATATTACTTTGATGTGCTCTGAAAAATACTGATAATTGGACATCAGAGTGACTTTTGATTTTTAACTTAAAGATGAAAACTATATGACCAAGAGAGATTCTCTCTCATGGTCATACAGAGATTCAAAGAGATCAAAGAGAGATTCTCTCTCATGCTGTCAAAATAAAAAAAATGAACTCTCATTGGATTTTTCATGGTGTACATAACAATAATTCTTAATATTAATACATCAACTAAAAATTCAAAATTTTTTTTTTATTTCATATCTGAGTTTGATTTTTTCCCCTGTATAGCTAATGGAAACAATTATTTTTTTTCTTCAATGAAAAATTTCTTTAAATACTTCTGTTATTTGAATTCTTCTTTATTCAATTTTATTATTCTTCTGTTATTTGAATTCTTCTTTTTTCAATTTATTTATTTAAATCCTTCTGTTATTTGAATTAAAATTTCTTTAAATACTTCTGTTATTGTTGTTTAAATACTTCTGTTATTGTTGTTTAAATACTTCTGTTATTTTGAATTATTTGCACAAGAACCATTTATTGAGTACATTATTCTGGAGTTGTTTTTTAAATGGACCTATATATTGCCCAATGAAACTCCTCAATGATATTTAATTCTTTCAATGTTTTTCTTATTTATTACATTAATTTGATACTTTCTGTTTTGAAAATACATTGCCATTTTGTTTCCACTAAGAACACTTGAGATATTTATTGATTCAATCTAAAACTATAATATTTATGGAAGGATTAGTTTCACCATTAGGTTTTTCCCCTTTTAGAAGAAATTGCTTGTATTCATCAGGTAGTTGTAATTAGGGAATTTGCAAATAAAAGATAAATTTCAAAATACTATGAGAAATGATAATCTCTCACATACATATCAGCGTAAATTATAAAATAGTATTCTAAATTTATTTTCAGTCTTAAACATAGAGAATTAAAATTGAAGTGAACTACATTTGTTCAATTATACTCAAGAAAACTGACTTTCTATAATAAATTGTATTTTAATTAGTAATCATAATTGATATCAAAATATAAAAAAATATTACAAACTTAGCTCACATTTAAATTGTATTTTAAATGCAAATATATTAAAATTATTCAGGAAACATTATGGGCCATTTTAATTTCATTTTGTTGATCCTATAAAATTAATCAAATTTGCTTATATATTTAGTTATAAATACACATTTGATAAAAGTTGTTTGAAAAGAGATCAAATCCTTTAGTACAGTATATTTAGATGTTAATTTTTTCTTAAAACAACAATCATGCTGTGCGTGCATGCTATACTAAGAAATTATTGTTGTTTCTTACGGCACTTGCCAAGGGCAAGCCCGCTGTTCGAAGACAGCCGAATTTTTTAAGCCGGGGGGGGGGTGCGCCTTTTGTATTTATTGTAGGGCCAAGAGAACGACTTAGCTACACACGGGGCGGACTTCATTCACGCATTTCATTCACTCAACCACAGATCGTAATTTAGACCTGAATCAGAGAACGATCACCCCTGATTCAGTACCCACAGTGGTATTACTCTCGACATGGAGAACTTTGTGACCACGACAGATTTAACGCGCGTCAGCCACTAAGCACGCGGGGAATCTTCGGCCGTCGGGGTTCGAACTCGCAACCTAAGGGACTCGAATCCGACGCTCTACCGACCAGGCTATCCCGGCCTTAAGAAATTATTTGAGTGGCTAATTGAATATTTTCAAATTTAGTAAATAACTGTTTTGAAATGGCTTTCAACTGAAGGTACTTTAATGAAATTTGTATGCCAGTTTAGAAAGCTATGTACATTTTTCTTTCTTAAATATCTGGCTTAATCAAAATAGAGAAGATAGTATAAAATGCTTACACATTGGATATTTTTTAAAAAGAATTTATTTGAAATGTTACAAAATGTCTTATCATTGTTCATGGTCATCTGGTAGTTAATTTGTATAGAATAATACATTTTCACTCAGAAAGATCTGCATAATATACTTCCTTGCAAATAGATGAAGTATATAACAAAACCATTGTTTGACTTCCTATTTGCTCATTTTCTTTCTTTTTTTTTTTTTTTTTTACATTTAGTATTTTTAACAAAATATTAATATTTCTGCTTTTCAACTTTATAATCAGCATTACTTACTAAAACATCTTTTCTTTGTCTGCCAATGTAAGTATATAATTGTATATAATAGGAAGTGGTGTATTTCTCTTTTAAATGTATTCTGTTTAAAATTATTTTTGTTTGATAATGTTAACTGAAACTTAGAAAATTTTGTTTCTAATTTAAATTTTCCCGCCTTCTTTAGAAATGAACTGGAATCTCAACTTCAAGATAGGGATGATTCAAGTTCTTACATTGATGAATATTTTCAACTAAAAAAAGAAAATGTATGTTTTATTATTCAAAACTAATTTACTGTTTTTTTTTAATTAGAAATATTTTTTATAATCTTTGAATGTAATTAAGGCTTTAATATATTTTTTATAAAATGTAAGCTAAATTTTCATAAATTAGTTTATTCTTTGCTTTTTTTTAATCCAGTATTAGCTTATTAATCTGGAAGGTGACAATTATAATTCTCTAGAATTTCTTAGAATAGATTTTTTAAAATAGAAAAATCATTCATAGAAATCTTCTAAAAAGGAACAAAGCTTTTTCAAAAGATCTAATGTCTATATTTACATCTAATTATCTATATCTATTCTATTATCTCTTTTAGCAACCTTCAAAATATATTTAGGACATTCTTTCACAGGCTTAAAGTTGAACCATGCAAAAAATTTCATTGCAGTGTAATTTACATTGTGATGACACATATTCCTGTTTCATCCATTTGTTTGTAGGGCTTGTTTTGGAAATTACCAGACATCAGGCCTAGTTTGCACATACAGCCATTGGCAGTAACCAAAAGCCAAACCTGCAGCACATTATCTTGTATGGGCTGCTCTGAAACTGTTTACAAGATACTGTTAATCTTCACTAAGATCAATTTTATTTGTAGTGATTTTATTTCATTCAATTGCTTAATAGTTTTCAGTGAGTGCTTTGGCAATTTGCCAAATTTCCTAGAAAATAACACAAATCTTGTCATCTTTCTGTCTAAGTATTCTAACAAAATCTGGGAATAACAATACATTCAAATGAATCAAGCAAATGATCTATTGCTGTGGATGCTGATGGGGACCATTATGTGATAAGATCTTTCCATCAACTACTTATAGCTATGTCATAACAGCCAAACTAATGTTTTATCACCTATCAGACCCATATATTATATTAATGGTTACATTATTCTGAAATATATTTATTTCCTTATTTTGGTTAAAAGATAGGATCTTTCCTACCAAGTACATTTCCAGCATTACTATGAATTGGTTCATATGTTTTCTGATAGCTTCTCATTAAATAAAATACTGCAAATATGGTTGTAAAGCCCCAATTTTTTGCTTAAATTAAATTTTTCGATAATTTGCTTAAATTCAAAATGTTTCATGTCCTATCTAAATATAATATTTCCATTATTAGACAGCTAAAATGTAACATCTAAACATTATTAGAAGCAAAAAAATCTTAAATAAATATTTGTCCTAAAATTGTATAAATTATCACACCCCCCCCCCTCCCAACTTTAGACTTTGAATGTACAGAAAACTCGCGATATAAATTCTTTTCAATATTTTTCTATTGATTACCATGTGAAAATGTAACTTTTAGTGTTCAGTTCTCAAAGAATAGATTTTTCTCTCAACCCTATTATGCATACTTTTTGTTTTATTAGGGAATGTGGACTGGAGATACAGTCTTAGCCTGCTTTTAGGCTTCCATATTTAATGTTTTCCATTTCTTTTTGTTGGTTTGCTACATTTATTACATTCAAAATGTATTGATATGCTAAAATTTATTTATTTGAAATTTAATTTTTCAGCAGTTTACAAACCTCTAGGCAGTTCTGAAAGAAAAAAAGTTGAATGCAAATGGCTCACAAGCATCTTGGAAACTCAATTACAGGAGTTAAAATAATTTTAATGGTTTTTATGAACTTAAAAAAAATTTAAAGAAAACTTATGGAAATATATAAGTGCAAACAAAAATTCATTTTGGATCGCATATTTTAGTACTAAGCTGTAATTGTTCTACATTTGGAACAACTGTTTATTTATATCGCAAATGCAGTGTTATGTATTGAAATGCCAATATTTCCTGCAGAAAAAGAAGCATCTGTTTCATCTGAGGTAATATTTTAACCATTTTATGAAATAGAATGAATTTAAAAGATTGTTACATTATATTTAACTCTGTCATCCAGTGAATAAATAGAATTACAAAGTCAGAGTCGTATTAGCAGAAAATGCTATTATACAGTATGAATATGAGATTTTCATGTGATTATGAGGAAATAATCAAAATACCTTAACACAGCGTCTTCTATGCAGAATTTTTTGCAATGTAATTTATATGGGCTTGCTGGTCACTGGTAACCCCCATTCCAATCAAGGTGTTGGTATTAATGATGTAAATTGCGATTTTTTTTTTTCTCGAGCTTACTTATTGATATAAGTGGTTTTCTTCCATTTACACTTCTGGTTCTTTGATCCCACGAAATGTATAACTTTCGAGTAATGTTATACATTATTTTTTTGGTATATCTTGTAAACATTTTAGGCAGCCTTATGATATTCAGAATATATTATCTGCATTATGTTAAGAAATATCAGAAATAAAATAAAATATTTTCTTTCTATGGTTTAAAGTTTTTATATACACTGCGTAAAAAAAGTAGAAGGACACTTGATTTTGTAACAATAACCGAAAATGTATTTATTTTTATTAAAATTTTTTATGAGAAACATTTAACAAATATTTCAAAAATGCAATTTTAACATCACAATTATGATGTTCAAACATAAAATATTAATGGCAACAAAAATAGTTTCTCTCTTTTGAAACTTTGTAAAAAAAGTAGAAGGACAGCATTATAATGAATGAAAAAATAGTGATTTTAATAAGGAATGGTCTTCCCATTGGCCTTTATAACTTCAAATATTCTGTTTGGAAGTGAATTGTATAGAGCTTGAATTTCAGTTTGACAAAAATTGTCCCACGAACCATTCAATGCTTCTCGAAGCTGAGTTTGCGAATCAAATTGCCTTCCATCAGCATAAACTCGACGAACTAGCATTGCCCAGATGTTTTCCACTATATTAAGGTCAGGACTTTTGGCTGGCCATGGTAAAACATCCACATTATTTGTTAGGAACCAATTTTTGACTCCAGTCGCGGTGTGAATGGAAACTCCGTCTTGCTGAAACTTCCACTCTTCACCCCACCCCCCACCTCCCCTGTCAGAGGCATAAGTAAGAAGCTCGGAATTCAGCACTTGAATGTAGTCTGTATGTTTTTGCCTACCATTTAAGAAAACCAGACTTGTCCTTCCTCCGTATCCAACAGCCAACCAAACCATTAAACTCCCTCCTCCCATTTGTCGTGCTGAATAGTACTCGCCTTCAGTCCCCAGACAATGCCAGTAGTGCTGATATCCGTCTAGACCGTCTAAGTTAAATTTCTTTTCATCGGAAAATATCACAGAAGTCCATTCTGTAGTCCAGGATATGTGCTCCTTAGCCAACGCTAAACGGTTATCAATGTGAGCTTGTTTCCACTTAGGATGAAGTTTCCGTTTTTTGAAAATGAATTTTTTGGATCTTTTAATATAGTTGTAAACTGTTTGTTTCGTCACATGATTAAGTCCTGCTTGATTTCTTGCCTTTGAAACACTTCCTTTGTTCTTCTTCAGCACACGAGCAAGTTTTCTTTCCTCACGTGGTGTTAACTTCTTCGGTCTACCAGTCTTCTTTTTATTTCCATTTTTATAAGGATTTCTGATAAAGTTTGAAACTGTATTGGGGCTCACCTGCAACAATCGAGCAATCTCTCTGACAGCTTTACCATCATTTTGATATGCCGAAATTTTCTCTTTTTGCAAATCGTTCAAAGGTATTCTTTTAGGCATTTCTAAGAACGGAGGAACAACGTAACTTTTAAACAGATTAGATTTTTTTGACAGAAAAGGATAAACAAAGTACAAAATCACTATTTAAATAAAGAACAACTCACTAAATTAAATATATTAGCAAGTGTCCTTCTACTTTTTTTACGCATCGGAAATTATATATACTAATTTTCTTAATAATATTAGTGGTAGATGCTTAATTTTTCCCTAAAATGAAAACAAGGGTCATTAAACTAAATCTGCATAAATATCTGGTAGTTAGGAGAAAATAAGAGATTATTAATTGGCAAAAAGACACTGTCCTTCTACTTTTTTTACACAGTGTATATATTTATTTTTCTTCTATAATTATATTTTGGAAATCTAAGGTATAAGAACAGTATAAATAGGCGTTAAAAAATTTATTATTCATTACATATTTTCATTTTATTTCATCAGTTACTCATTCTTAATTTTATATTCAGGAAAGCCTTTTGCAATTGCGTCAAAATCTTAAAAGACAACTAGAAATTATCAGAAACAAGCAGCAGCGAAACTCGGATGGCTCTGATAGAACAAGTGGTGATTGGGTAATTGTTTGACTTTATTAGCATGAAATTAACTGTTCAAGAATTTAATCTGGAATCTGTATTTATAATGTATTGGAATGAATGTTTCTGTTGTTTCAAAATTCTTATTTTTTTTTTTTTTTTTTTTTTTTTTTTTTTTTTGCACCATGGTTATAATTGCTTAAAGAATGATAGTACATTTTTCTAAATTTTCTGTGTAAAATTAATAATAAATTATTTATAAGATTAAAAACATCTTAAACAAAAAGTTAAAAAGTTATTCTGGCACCAAAACTCTGACTGATTTTTCCTCATTGAAATAAAAAGAAATGGATGATTAGTTACTCATAATTTTTTCAGTTTCTACTATGTATTTTAAAATTCTTTGGAATTTGTTTGAATTATATTTATTTTAAGATCAGTGGGAAAATAATTCAAATCAAGTTTACCTGCATTTTACTTATTCATTTTTTTTATCTCAAATTACAAATAAATAAAATTAATTAATTATCTTCATTGTAGTTTTAATTTATTAAAAGATTCTTGTTAAATATCTTAAATTATAGCCTTTCTTATAACAATAATCAATTGCAATAGTGAAGTTTCAAAAATACATTCATTCTTTAGACAATTATACTTTTTTGTATTATAGAATGCTTTTCATATTTGTGTTGTTATGGGTTTTTATGGGAATGTTTTCTTTTACAAGAATATTTTTTTAAAAAATTCTACCTTTTTTAAATATTATTATTATTGTTAAAAAATTTTCAAGTGTGTGTGATGTAAGTAATGTATTATTATTATTATTATTTTTTGTTGTTGTTGTTAATTTGTTCTAATGAATAATGCTGCAAATGTATTGAAAATGTATATATTTCAATATTAATATTTCATCCAGAGTTATTTATTAACTCAAACTTAGGCTATATCTGATATATATCCAAGTCTTTGGAGAAATGATCCAAGGACTACTTACTACTCAGAAGTTTGCAAATTTTATCATTTTTAAAAGAAAGATTAATTTTTGTTTAATTGCTCCAGGCTCATTTAGTGATGATTAAATGAAAGGAATATCTAATGTTTACTTCTTAAAATACTCTTTGTATTTCTTATATTAAATTATTAATGTAGTATTTGAATATGTAATACATAAAAAGAAATTGCCAGAATGTTTTTTTTTTTTTTTTTTGCTATATAAAGAATGCTCCAAATTCCATCTTTTTAATTTGATTATTATTATTTATTTATTATTCTTTAAGGAATTAGTTTGATAAATGTAGAACTACATGGCACTATTCATTGGTTCAATTCATTTTTTTCTATTTGAATGAGTCGCAAGATACAGTATTCGACCAAACTTAAAATTTGATTATATGAGTTTGAGAATTTTGTACAATTTCTCTTCTCGCCTATTTAGTTAATGCTTTCAATTATGCTTAAGAATTTCTGGAAAATAACTATTAATTTTTTTAATTAATTTTAAAAAATCAAATATTTTTCCTTTAACAAATGATTTACATCATTTGTACTTTTTTTTCAATAAACATATAAGTTTTAAAAAATAGTTACATAACATTTTTTTTTAAGTTTGGACTTTAATTCCTGCTGACACACGTAGTTTGCATCATAAATTATCCATATCTAGTTTATAAATTTCTATTCTTCTTTTCTCAGTGCTACTGCAATTCCACATCTTTGCATATATATTTTTTTCTTGTTGTTTGTAATTGTCTTTAAAAAACAAATAATTTGGTTCTTGAATGAATGAAATCTTTTAAATGAAAGCACTTTAAAGTTGCGCTTACAATGCTTGTTTATCTCTTTTTAGATTTGGACCATATGTTTAAATAAATAATGTCTTTTATCTTCATTCATGTTTTTAATTTGCTAGGAAAGCAGATGGAAACTATGAAGAAGAATTTCTCCAAGAGGGGTTTTTGTTTTGTGAGAAACATATTAATTTCCCTTGAACCTATATGAATATTTTGAGACCTGGTATTCCTAAAATTCAAAATGGCGAATGAGAAAGGAAAAAAAAAAATCAAAGGAGCTACTCATTGGAACTGAATCGTATGTGGATGATTTGTTTTGATAATGATGATTCATTTTTAAGATTTGCTCAGATTTTTCCCTTTTAAAGATGTGCTTCTTTGGATGATTTTTTTCTTCTGGGCTTTCTCCAAATGCAAGAGATTTTACATGCACCTAATTTTTTAATGCTTTTGTTTCAATATAATTTGCTGTAACTGGGATAGATGATCTCAACTGCACTTATACATTCTCCCCCTTCGCTCCCTCCTTCACCTAATTCAAGTATGTTTTGCATAGCACTTTTCAATTTTTCTTTATTGATGCTTTCATTTTCACCTGTTACTTTTTTTAGAACCTTCTACTAATTTTAGTGGGGGTTTTTCCCCTTGTTTTGCTTTTCTTTTAACCCTTTAACACTTGTCCATTTCCAGAACTATAACATAAATATGCGGGTCACTTTGACCATAAATTGTAAAATGGTAATGCCTTATTATATTGACTCTTCTAGTTGAAAAATAAGTTGTCCTGAATAAATGAAAGAGTTTTTATACATATATTAAAAATACAAATTCAATTATCTGCAAGAACAATGAAGATTTATTGTCTCTATCTTGTAATAAAATTTTCTACCATTTTTTTTATTATTATTTATTTATTTTTTACTTATACTATTCATTAAAAACTTTCTTCGAATAAAAACACTTAAATTATTAAAACAGCACTAAGTTTGCATTTATTTTTACCACATTCATAGCATTAATCGAATTGAAAGCATTAACATCTCATTGAGTAGATATGTCCTTAAACCTTAGTTAAAAGATGAAACTTTTTTATTTTGTGGAAGGTGCAAAACAAGAGGGCTAGTCAGCCAGAAGAATTATTCTTCCCAATATCTCTGTACTTTCTTTTAATAGAATATGGCATTTCTTGTGCTTCATAATGTAATGAAGAAAGCTGAATATGCATTTTAGAGACTTTCTGATGAACTAACATATTTCTCGTAACAGTCTCATAGCTTTCTCAATCAACAATTTTTTTGTAAAGATAATGTATCAGATTTCATCCATCTTGGTGTTTGTATTTGCAGATAAATATCTCATTTTAGACTTAATTCCAAAAATTTGTTTTGATATCTAAATGGTGTTGATTCACCAACATCTCAAATTTTTGAAGATTGCAATATTTTTTCTTTATATGCTTTGTTTAAAACAAAATTAAAAGAATGAGAATACATTTATTTCTCATAAAATTCATAATACATACATTATTTGATAGGGCTTTTTCTGTATTGTCTCTTTTGAATTGTGTGCACTTCACTCAAGGTTTTACCATCTCTACAACACATGATGGAACCCATATTCCTTAGAACTGCATTTTTCTTCTCCAGAACAGTTTTTAGTTAGTCAAATATCTGACCAGACTATTTTAATTTTAAAAAGGCAATAAAAGAAATCACATAGAGCTAAATCTGGACAACATTGTGAGTATTGCACACTCTCAGTATTTTGATTTAATACTGTATAAAGCCATTATTGTATGATGTTGCGATTTACAACGATGTAGGTACCAACTAAAATGAAGATGGCAATGGAAATTATTTTGCTTCTTGTGCTGTTTATTAAATGCTTACTGCCATGAAAGTTGCCTTTTTTGGACTTATATTTGCTCATTTTTTAATAATTTGCTAAAGCTTTTTACTTTTTCTTATGTATAATTATGAGCACTGAATGTATATTTCAGATTATTAGTTTGTTTTTACAAGTTTAATTTTGGCAAGAATAACATATGTATTATCATTATTTTAACAAGTCATTCTTCTTCTATAATACCATGAAGAGCCTGGAGAAATACTGCTTGTGGGCATTTTTCGAAATATATCTGTATAGATTTTCATTCATTAGTTTATTGATGTTCAATTTTTTTGTATTTCAAATCAAATGACTGTTCATTTTGTTAAAAGGATGAATCAAAATTTAATCTGTACCCATATAAAGATATATATTCACATTTTAAAAATTCTCTTTTAAAGTACAAAGTTATTGTTTTTAATCTTACATTAACTTTTTAGTGTTGTGCATATACTGATACTGCATACTACTAAAATTATAATGCAGATGTGGTATCACAGTTTTCAGTATGAAAAAACTTGTGATAATGAACTGGAAGAAGCTAGACAAATATTTTATTGTATCTTAGTATATTTTTAAGATTTTTAACTTGCTGTAGAATTTTGGTTATTTGATATGAATAAGGAATGATATAATAGGATAATAAAATAAATGTAATAAAAAAATTAAAAATCATACTTTTATTGTTATTTAACATTCATAATATACTAAAAGTAAAGAATCAGTGTTATAGAATGCCATGGCATTGAAAACATATTAAATCAATCATTTAAATAGTAATTAAATTTTGAAAATACTATATTGACATTGAGAACACACACATATGCAAAATTTTAAATCTGCCACATCAGGAAGAGAGTGAAAAATCAATTACAAAAGTCCTTCTTTATAAATGTGAGGTATGTCGATAAAATTGTGTGAAGAATATCTTTCATGATATACTATATTTCAAGATATTAACAGAACATATGTATCAAATAAATAGACATTTAAGTCCATATCGTAGTGGAAAAGTAAAATATAGTTAAAATTATCTATGGAAGCTAAACAATTATGATATCTTAAAAAGAAGTTATGATAATAAGGTTAATGTTTTCAGTGATCTATCATGTGACAGATGACAGACATGATCTTTTTTGCAAAAAATATCAAGTCCATGTTCCTCTTTTGTTCCGTATATATATTTCAAGGTTACTTCTATATATATACGGTTCAGTTCATACTCTGTTTCATTTTTAGCATTCTTACATCACCTGTTTTTATTATCCCTCTCAGGGTTTTCAAATTCGTCCATCATATCAAGAAAACTAATTCCGTTTATAGTAATTTAACAGCATTCAGTGCCACAATGGTCAAATCAACTTGCAGTCATTGGCAACTGAAACTTTGTAAATACCAAAACAAAAATTTAATTAACGAAAATAAAACTGCTGACTCCATTACTGTTTTAAATTGTTCAGATTCAAAGTCATTTAACTGAGACTACTAGCAAAAAGTGTTTTACATTCTTTACTGTTTAAATTTTTAAAAAATCTTAATTAACACTTTTTTGCATGATTTTTTTGTGTGGTATAAATCAAGATGATATAATGTTCTAGATTAAAGGAAAAATTATTTTAAAGAATCCTAGTATAAATATATAATAAAAACAGTATGATGGAAATGTCCATCATCATGCAAATTTACATATTTAAGCTCAGTACAAAATCTTAAATGTCCCTCTTTTCTAAATTTCTCCACTCATTATCATTTTTGATACAAAAAAATTTCAGATTAGTTAAAAAAAAAATTTAAGAAATCACATATTTCTTCCAACCACAACAAACAGCAGAATGACAATTCACACCCGCTATAATGATTGTGACGTTTGATTTTTTTAAAACTGCTATATTCCTTATTACACGATAGTCGTGAAAAAAGTTGCCAGCAACAACCAATTTACAGTATAACTGTTTTTAGTACATTTTTTTGTTCACTAAATGTTATAATGGAAATTTTCATCTTCGTGAAGTTTTAACTTGAGGGTCAATTTTAACATTAAGTGCTAAGCTTGCTTGATTGGTTATTGTGCCTTTCTTTTTTCTTTTATCCTATTTCAGAGATATTCTTTGGCCTGAGAGAAATTATATCTTTTGTGCCAGTCGGCTTTTATTTCACAAAAATCAAAGCGGGATAAAAGGTGAAGAAACAGATGTTTGTTTATTTTGTACCTAGCAAGATGTAGAAACATTACATATTTTGAATAAAAATGAAGCAATATGAATTAAAAAGAAAATAAATATTAGCATCAGGAACGAGTGCTAAATGAAAGAAGCACCTGACAAAGAATTGTGGTTTGCACTTTTCTTGTTTACTGCATATTATCGCTTCTGTCATCTAAAAGTGATAGGTCAGCTTTTTGAAACAAAATGCATAATTCTTGTAATTTTTTTTAGATATTCTTTCTGTTCCCTTAATTGTTTGTGGTTCGTGTTCCAGAGCAGTTTAATTATATCTTTTACAGTTTTTAAACTAATATTTAGATACATTCTTTATTATTGCCAAATTATTTATAATGCATTAATAAAAAAAATATAATTTTTTATTACATACCATCAATCATTGTTGACTGACATAGTGCTTAAAGTGTTAATAAATGATTTCTGTAAATTGGTTTAGAATATACAAACTTTTTGGAATAACTTAATTCATTAACATAGTACCTGTTTTCACTATCCTAAAATAATTTCATTAAGCTTGTAGTAATGAAGTATTTATTTGACTTTATTTCATGATGATTTTTTAAAAAATTTTTTCCTGAAGTGCGTTAAAGTCTTTGTCGAATGTTCTTTATCCATTATTCTATCTGTAAATTTGTTTGTTACATTGTTATGTATGTGTGTTTGAATAAATCTATTTTTCTTAAATTCATTCATGAGTATGTCTGCATTCTTCTGTTGATTTTTACTTTTTTTTTTTAACAATCCTTAGAAATATATCTATTTATTAACATAATAACACAAAAATGCAACGATTGGAAGAAATTTGCCATGTAGTGTTTATTATTTAAATTATAAATTTCGATCAATTCCAAATGTTCAAAAAACTCTTAATATCTTGTAATTATATTTAAAATATAAGTGTTTAGATTTCAGTTGCAAAGAATGACGTACTAGGACAAATGTGATGGCATTTTATGCATAAGATGGAAAGCTGGCTAATAAATGAGCAGCAGGCAGCGGCGTAGCAAGTGGGGGTCAAGGGGATACGCACGTTCCTGGTGCAAATCTTAGGGTGCGCGATACAAACAAAACATTCAATTCATTTTACCAGTTTTTAAAATTAGTTACGATAAGCGTGTGAAAAATAGCATGCCTTAATGCCTTGCTAAACGGATGGTCATCATTATATTGTTAAGTAAAAAATGCCGGTAGGACGAAAAAAATCATATTTCGCCCGGGCACCATTTACCTTTGCTACGCCACTACCGACAGAAAACTGATAATTGCCAGGAAATCCTGGGTGAGAGGAAAAAGTCGGGGATATTTACTTAAAGTTTTTTTTCGCTAATATTTATTAGGCACGACCATTTGATGGTCTGATATCGTAAGTAGAATGAAACATGATTGGCTAACAAAATAATAATAATTTAGTGGAAGTTAGAAACGGAGATCATCCTTGTTTCTGTGCAAGCGCCGAGATATTCCCATCTAAATTTCTGAGGCACCGAATTTCGGCTATGTTTGAGAAGTTCCTTCAATTCGGAATCGCAGCTATTATGCATCCAGTTCATGATGAATCAACTAAATAGCTCATTACGTGTCTTATCTTTATGTTACCTGTTATATATGTTTATCGATATATTATTTAAAAAATGTACTCTTTCATTATAGATTTCTTGCTTAATTTACGGGATTATCATGATTATCGAATGTTACATGTTGATTGATTCATCATTTTTAGATCGAATCGTAAATTTCATGGTTTACTGTAAAGTATTTAGTAAGATTCTCCTCAAGACAATCATCGAATCCAGATTTCCCATCAAATTTGAAACTTGTTTAATGATATTAAGAATCTTAGACTTCTGTCTTGTTCGGGAGATGAGTGTGCTGCTGGATGGCATGACATGCCATATCCTGCTACACTTTTGTGGTATTAAGTTCGAGTATGGAAGCCAACGAATAGTTCTTTTTATTCATTATTTTTTTTTCTTCAAACTTATTCTATAATTATTACCAATTCGATAAATTTTCATACTTCCTAAAAAGGAAATTTGACATCAAAATATCTATAAATTTAATCCGCAGAGATCATCAGTATGCTGAGCATTGTGTATTTAGAACCAGATTTCCTTCACATTTGAAACTTGGTTCATGGTATTAAGAAAATGAGATTGCTGTGTTGTTCAGTGGATGCATGGCCTGCTGGATAGCATGAAATGCCAGTTACCGCTACTGTTTAGTGTTCTTAAGTTCGTGTCTGGAAGGAGACAATTTTTTTATTCATTATTTTTTATTTTTCTCCATACATATTCTACACTTAATACAATTTCGACAATTTTCCATAATTAATAAAATAAAATTTGATGTCAAAATATCTTTAAATTTAATCGAAATTATAAGTGTCGATGCCCTGCACATGCGCAGAGATCATCCGTATGCTTAACATCGTGCATTTAGAACCAGATTTCCGCAAACTTACAATTTTTTTATCCATTATTTTTTATTTTTCTCCATACATATTCTAGAGCTTCTGCGAAGTCGTACTTCATTTGATTTGATTTTATTGGCACAAAAGCCGTGATGTTGGCTATGCTGCGCCAAACTGTGTTTTTCAGGATTAAAATATAAAATTTCAGCTATAAAAACAATGTGAAAATTTTTGAGAAAGATGAAAAAAGAAACTTAAATATCTGGATAAAAACCAATTGGTTTCAAAAATGCAAAAATTTGAACATGTAGTGTCTTACCATGTAAGAAGGATAATGTAGTGTTCGTATTTTGAAAGAAGTGCAAACGTTGAGCATTGAAATTTGGACATTCTGACAATATATGTTGGACAGACATTTGGCAGTCACACTGGGAACCTAGAGGTGGTTGTTCACCTTGTAACAAATGGAGATGGGTGAATCTCGTATGACCAATGCGTAAACGGGTTAATACTGTGTCTGCTTTCCGATTAGGTAATGAAGACCACGGTTGTACATGAGGTTTAATAGCATGTAGTTTATTGTTAGTTTCAAGGTTCCACTGAGCTTGCCATTTGGAATAAAGAAGCCTTTTAGTGTGCTTATTTAAGTCGCTTACAGGAATAGATGTGACCGCTGGAATACTTGCCAATTTAGCAGCCTTGACTGCCTCTTCATTGCCCAGAATTCCTACATGAGAGGGTACCCAACAGAATAAAATAATAAAATCTCGAGAAGTCAGTTTGTTAAAAATTTCTAGAATTTTGAAAACCAAAGGATGATTATGACGATGAAGATGAAATGATTTTAGGGATTGTAACACACTTAAAGAGTCGGTATAAATAATAAACTTTTTTCCCGGTCTCTGAGAGATTTCTTCTAATGCATATAAAACCGCAGTTATTTCTACCGTAAAAATTGAACAAAAGGAATGAAGTGTAAAAGAAATGACTGTATCCGGTAAGACAACAGCAAAAGAGACATTATTAGATGATTTTGACCCATCGGTATAAATTGGAAGAAAGTCTTTGTATTGCTGTCTGTGTTCAAGGAAAATTTGCTGATAAATAACTTCTGTTGTCCCAGATTTGTTAAAAGTGTTGAATGGGTTTAAAAATTGCATATTAAGATTTTTCCAAGGTGGAAAGCCAATTACCAGCTGTCGAGTAACGTGTAGGTTTTCTGAAAGGAAGTTTTGAACTCTTGTAAAAAACACTGGTGCGGACGACTTTCTAGCCTCTTGCAGTCTAACTAAGTAAGGGCGAAGTTTAAAATCATAAAATGGATGATTTATGTTTGACTGAATTCTAAAATAATAATTCAAAGACAGCATTCCTCTTCTTACATCAAGGGAAGGTTCGTAACATTCGATATAAAGGCTTTTCACAGGGGATGTCCTAAATGCTCCGGAACAAAGTCTGAGTGCTGTGGGATGAACTGGGTCCAGTTTTTTTAAAACACTTTTTCTGGCAGATCCATAAATTTCGCTGCCGTAATCCAACTTAGAGAGCACCGTGGCTTTATATATTTTAATCAAAAAGTCTCTATCCCCTCCCCAAGCTGTAGATGACAAGACTTTTAAGATATTCAAAGATTTTTCGCATTTTTTCCTTGATAATTTTACATGAGGGAGAAAGGTTAGCTTTTTGTCAAAGATTATACCCAAGAACCGGATCTCGTCCAAAAATGGAATGATTTCCTCATTTAATTTGATTTCTGGGTTAGAGTGTAAATTTCTTTTACGGCAAAAGTGAACACCCGCAGTTTTTGATGTAGAAATATTTAAACCATTATTATTGCACCATTGTGTGATACCATTAACTGCAATCTGCAACTGTCGTTGTATAAAATTCATATTTATCCCCGTACATGAAATGTAGAGGTCGTCAACGTATAAATGGCCCTTCACAGTAGGTGATAGTTGTCTTAAAATACTTTTCATTTTTAAAATAAAAAGTGTCACACTTAAAACGCTTCCTTGAGGAACACCTTCCTCTTGGATGAAGAAGTCTGAAAATTCGGACTGCACTTTAACTTAAAATTTCCTGAGTTTCAAAAAATTCCTTATAAAAATTGGTAGGTTTCCTCTTAGTCCATGATCATGCAAATCTTTCAAAATCCCGTATCGCCAGGTCCGATCATATACCTTTTCGATGTCGGAAAATATGGCGACTAAGTGCTTTCTTTGTAAAAAAGCGAGGCGGGTGTCTGTTTCAAGGGCCAGAAGATTATCGGTGGTGCTACGACCCCTCCGAAATCCACTCTGAGATGGATGAAGAATGCTATTGTTTTCCAGGTAATAAATTAGTCTGCGATTAATCATCCGCTCAAGTAATTTACAGAGGCAACAGGTCAAAGCAATGGGACGATAGTTTGACGGATTCTGAGGATCTTTTCCTGGTTTCAACAAAGGAATTATTATTGCGTTTTGCCAAATAGTAGGAAAGTAGTGTTCGCGCCAGATACGATTGTAGAAAAGTAATAAGGCTTTTTGAGACTCGACTGTTAAATGTTTGAACATGGAGTAGCTAATATTGTCCGGTCCTGGTGAAGAGTTATGGACACTAGATAAACACGATTGCAATTCCAGAAACGTTAGATCACAGTTGTAGGGCAACGTAGACCGAGAATTAAAGTTTAACGCTTGTTTTTCTGCATTCTTTTTGTGATTCAAAATTTGAGAGGGGTAATTTTGGCTGTTTGAAGTATACGCGAAAGTTGAGGCAATGCAATTTGCAATATCTTTTAAGGATGAAATTGTATTTCCTTTATGTACTAAAATAGAAACGGCGTTAGTGTGAGAAACCCCTGAAGCTCTTTTTACTTTATTCCACAGAGAACGGCTAGATGTTTTAGAGGTGATATTAGGGACAAAGTTTCGCCAAGAAATTCTTCGACTGCGTCTTTGTATTTTTCTGGATTCTGCTCTGGTCTTTTTAAAATGGATAACATTTTGTGTGATGGGATATCTTCGAAAAATACTCCAGGCCTTTTTTTGTTTTTTGTATGCCTGTTGGCAATCGGCATTCCACCAGGGCTTGTTTTGTTTTCTGCTACTACCGGACGTTTTTGGGATAGAATTGTCTGCTGCGTCGATTATAGTGTTGACAATATGTTTTAATGCTTCCTCAATAGTTGAAGATTTAATTATATGAGAATTAATATTAGCCAGAGAGGCGAATTTCTGCCAGTCTGCTGCATTTAAAACATATTTAGGAGGATGATAAGGACCAGTGATACTGTGTCTATTATCTGTTAAAATTAAAGGAAAGTGGTCACTATTATATAGATCATTGTCAACCGTTAAATTTAGAAAAGGCAGGAGTGCTGGTGAACAAATTGCCAGATCAATTGAATGGAATGTTCGCGTTGGTAAGTGAAAATGTGTTTTTTCATCTGTATTTAAAAGGCATAAATTATGGTCAACAAGCAGTTGTTCGATTTTTTGACCCCGTGTGTTTGAATTACAGCTACCCCATAAAGTGTTATGACCGTTAAAGTCTCCCAAAATAATGAACGGAGATGGGAGTTGAGAAATTAAGTTATTCAGATCTGTTTGATTAACTGTTTCGTTGGGAGGCAAGTAGAGACTGCAAATGGTGATCAAAGATTGCACATGAACGCGGATTGCCACTGCTTGAAGATTAGTGTTCAGAATCAAAGGTATGGTTGGGATGCTACTCGCTGTAAGAATTGCAACGCCACCAGACGCTCTATTTTGCAGATGATGCTTACTAAAAATTTGATAATTAGGAATATTATTTTAATCTGTTTTAAGATACGTCTCTTGTAGTGCAATACAGGTTGGTTGATATTTATAAATGAGGTCTCTAAGTTCTGAAGACTTGTTCATAAACCCTCTGCAGTTCCAGGAAATAAATGCAGCCATTAATTACAAACCAAAAAACAAAAAATGAGAGACTGTTAAAAGTAGAAGACAACAAAGGGAGCTAGAAATCACCAGCCTCACTGGTGGACATTTCATCTTCAGATGGATGAACTTTAAAAAGGGAATCACTATCTTCACCATCATCATTAAGATTTTTCTTTCGAGAATCTTATAAAAAATCTTGTCGGTTAGGTGATCGATTTGCCGAAGTATTTAAAATATTTTGATTTCTTTTATTGGCTATTAGGCGAACACGTTTGCTAGATTTCAATTCTTTCACTTTCTCTTTATCATTTGACTTCTTCATCATTTTTTTATTTTCCCGAGCACTTTTTGCATTAGTCTTTACAGGGGATGAATTGTTCTTTGTTGATAAGGGTATATTGGGATTATTTGGGGACTTATTTGGTGTCGTCTTTATATCTAATAAATTATTTGTAGGAATTGCAGATGCATTTGCTTGCTCATCACTGCTAATGGTGGGATAAGGTGGATTTGGTTGAATTTCTGGTAAAGGAATTGAATTGGTAGTTGCCTGTGATACGGCGGAGGATGATGAAGCATTCTCCTAAGACTTTTTAATTGCAAGAAGTTCAAGCCAAACACTTTTTTTAATTGTTATTAATTTATTATTATCAGGAGTATTTGCTGTTGTAGTTGTTGTAAGATTATTTATGGCAGATGTTGTTTGTTGTGATGGGGGGACTGATGGATTTAGTGCAGATGCATAAGAGAAATTTGGTTTTGGTGTTCTGTCCGTGACTATTTTTCGAGCATCTGGGAAAGAGAGATTTTTTTTTTATTTTAACTGTCAGGATTTCCTTTTCTAATTTACAATGCGGGCATGATCTGGAATACGATGGATGATCACCATCGCAGTTATAGCATTTTGTTTCGGTAGAATTGCAGGTGTTGCTTTCGTGATCTGCACTAGAGCACCGAGCACAAATTTGTTTTCCCCGACAAGCCATTATTGTGAGGCCAAACTTTTGGCATTTAAAGCAGCGCAGTGGATTAGGTATAAAGTGTTTAACCGGGCAGTTTATATGAGCTATTTTAACGGATTTTGGCAGTACAGGAGTGTCAAATGTAAGAATGAGATGTTTTGTTGGAAGGTTCAGACCATTTCGTTTGATTGTAATTCGGCGGACTGCTATGACTTTTTGGCTTTTCAAACATTCTAGTATATCTTCTTCCAGATCTTTTTGAAATTCGCTTCCGGAAATAACGCCTCTGGAATGATTGAGTGTACGATGTGGAACGACTTTGACATCTATGTTCCCTATTTTTTCTAGTTTCAATATATTTTCAGATTGTTTCATATTCATGACTTCTATTAAAAGTTTTCCACTGTTCAGTTTTTTAATTGATTTTACCTTTTTATTTTATAGTTAAAGAGTAAAGATCCCTGGGTACCTCGGGATTGGGACACCCGTACCCACCTAAAGAAGGTGAGCCCCTGAGGGGGCCAGTGGAATTGAAAAATGTTTTTGGGCAGAAGTTTTAGTCTGTTTTATTTACGTTAAAAATAGAATTTGTCATAAATTAAAAAATAAAACCCTGTATGAGCTTTATTTTGGTCGTAAGCCAGCTGTCATATCTTAAGTTATTTGGATGTCATGTTTATGTGAGAATTACCAAGCAGCTTAGGAATAAATTAGATTTACGTGCGAAACACGGGATAATGTTTGGCTATGCTCGTTTAACTAGAGGATACGGTATTTGATTATTGGATGAGAAGTTAATTGAAACTTGTAACGTACTTTTTGATGAATTTAAAAGACTTTCAAACGGCATTTTAAACTTAGTAAAGTGCCTGTGCTTAATAAACATTAATTTATTTCTACTACTGTGTAGTTATTGCTTCCCGAGTGCAAACGTTCTCTGCATAAAACAAACCTTACCGTCAAGCTTCCGGTAGAAATTTTTAACCAGATTTCCACCATATTTCAAACTTTGTTCATGGTGTTAAGAATCTTCGACTACAGTGTTGATTGAGGGATTCGTGGCCTGGTGGATAGCGTGACATGCCATTTTCCGCTACTTTTTGGTGATCTTAAGTTCGAGACTGGAAGCCGACGAATAATTTTTTTTTTGATTAATTATTATTTTTTTTCCTCCACACGTATTTTATAGTTAAAACAAATTCGACTATTTTTCATACTTTCCAAAACTAAATTTTATCTCAAAATATCTATAAATTTATTTGAAATTATAAGTGTCGATGTCCTGCACATGCGCAGATATCATCCGTATGCTTAGCATTGTGCAGTTTGAACCAGATTTCTATCACGTTTGAAACTTTGTTAATGCTATTAAGAATCTTAGACTGCGATATTTTTCGAGGGATATGTGGCCTGGTGGATAGAATGCCATATTTCTATCCTTTACTTTTTGGTGTTTTTAAACTCGAGTCTGGAAAAATTGCAAAGCATTACTTGAACCACGAAAGTGGGAGCCGTCTTCAGTGTAGATTGTATTTATTTGACATCTCCTAACAAAGAAAAATCCTTTTAAAACTGTTGTAAAAACTACTGTGGATAAGGAATTGATTAATTCGAGATGAATAGCCCTAGAAATGACAAAGGTGAAAAGGACAATTCATTTCTTTTCCCCGCAACTCTAAAACAACGGTTCTGCCGAACCATTCCCGCTGATTTCAAAGCTCCATCAATTTTTATTCTGTTTTTAGGAAGAGATCCTAAAGGTGGTTCAGCAGGTTTGGCTTTAAATCTTTTGCAAGTAATACAACGAGAGTTTGCTTCTTTTACTATTTTACTGACAGAAATCATCCAACAACTTTCCCTCAAATTCGAAATGAGAGTTCGGAGGCCAGCATGCCGCAACAAAGTGTTTTTGTTGTGTATATCGACAAATAATTTCATGGCCACTCGTCAACAGTACTAGGCACATTAAATTCATCTACTAGTATAAGTTTAGTTCTAACTTTATTAACGTTTGAATCATCTTTGAATGCTTTCATTTTGCTTCCTGCAAAACTTTCTTTCTTAATAAGCTTTAGTAAAGAGTTTTCAGCTGATTGGTCCTCTTCATAGGTTAGATCCGTTTCCTTAAATTTTTCCTTAAGACGACTGTTTTTAATGAAACGGAATATGAAAGCAAGCATTCTTAATCTTCATATATTTTGACAAATAAAATAAATTGTCAGTAAAGTGAACTGACTCCACTCTACTCCCAAACTCCACTCGACTGACTATTGTTTTCCTTTTTTCCGATTCAATTAAATTTTCATCAATAATTTTATTCAAAGACCAGAGTTTTTGTAATTTCCATCACCATCCTGGACCTTACCACCAACTGCTCTTCAATAAAACCTTTGCATCGCAACCTCTTGACAGATGGTCTGATGGATTCATATGACCTGGCAAGAAATGCCATTCATTAGAATTAGTATATTTTCTTATTTCTGTGATCTTGTTTCTTACAAATGTATCCCAAGAACCCAACCATTTGATCCAAGTTACTGCGGTCGAGTCAATCTAAAAATATACTTCATTAAATTGTACCTCAATTAGTTAATTAGTTGGTTTTTTTATGGCGTAAGGACCAGATTTGATCATTCTGCGCCAAACATTAAATTGTACCTCAAGTCCATTTGCATCGACAATGTCTCAGGGTAATCAATTCCTCTAGTCTTGAAAAATCTTTCCACCATAAGAACGTGAAATAGTCTCTGTCCCTTGGATTAAGACTGATTTGTAAAAAGACCGTTTTAATATCTGTCGTTATTCCAATAGCATTTTTACGAGATCACATTATAAATTTTCGCACTATTCTGATAAATTTGAACCTTTTCTAGTTCAAGCAATTTCCTGTACAATCTTCTACAGCGGCATCGAACACTGGGCGAATTTTCTAGCTGTATCTCCATTCTTTATTATAGGATGATGTGGTAAATAGTGTCCGTTATTCTTATCTTTATCTACAATTTCGATAATCCTCTCCTGAATCCATTCATTAAACACGTCATCATATTCGCTTCAATGTCCTGATCGAATAAGAGTTTTTATAGTTGAAATCAAATGTTTCGTTGCTAATTCTTTCTTAATTTCTAACTTTGTTTGTCCACTTTTTCACACCAAATATGCTTCCTATCTCTTGTCTTAATTTTTTAAAAATACTTTTAAGGAAAATTCTTTATTATCAGCTAGCTGCCTTGACTCAGCTTCTTCAGAATTTCGTCATATCTAAAATGGTTGCATAAATAATATTCACCAAAGAATTTCAATATTTTGTTTGTTTACCTTGAAGTGTTCATCCAGGATTTTTTCCCGTTGCTACTGAATTCTTATCGATGTGTTTCAGTCGATCCCATTAGTAATGTGCTAAGATAATCTGCTCATATTAATAAACCTAATATCTTCTCCCATATCACTTAACTTTATACTTTTCTATTTCGTAATGAGCAAATTCGCTGGATTATGTACACGTGGAATAGCATCACATTTTTTTTCTATCCTCATCTAAAATGGAAATATTTCGCTTGAAATTTGAACACAAGCTTTGCAATGAAATGTTATAAACATTTTCATTGCCCCCAAAAAGTCCATGACTCAACACATTTTGATGGACTGGTTCCAGTTCTGGTTTATTCATAATGTCTTTTCTCATGAGAGATCTCTGAGGACTTCTGATAATTATAAATCTATCTTTATAAATGATTTTCACCCATACCGTTAACAATAATGTGGATGAACTCCTCGGTTGCAAGAGATCTTTGTCATCTAATTCAGGTGGTTGATTTTTTTTTTTTTTTTTTTTTTAGTTTGATTTAAATTTGGACACATGTGTTTTTATGATATTTTTTCTTTCACAAAATGCACTTCAAATAGATTCTGCAAATCTTTCGAATCATGATTTGGTTTCAAACCGGATAATAGGCTTCCTTTTTTAATATTTCTCTTTCCTCTTCGATTAACATATGAAGAGCTCTCAATTATTCTGACGTATTATAAAATGACTTAATACAAAATATGCATTGTTTTCCATTTTTATCAGTTCTTTTCTTTTCACTTGATACAATGCAACCCGCCGTAGGAATTTTATCTTTCTGCTGAATCCTTTGGAACTCTTGATCCTTCCCAAAACCGGATCGAGCAAGTTGCCATCTCTCATCGCTTTCAGCTTCCAATCGGAGATATTCTAATTAGTTTCCCAAAATATTCGGCTTGTCTTTATTTTCAACTCTGCTATGAGTTCGTTCCCTCTCTTTGATAAGATCTTCAGGAAGAGCAGACTCTCCTAATAGGTACAACATTGCTTCGTACTTTTCAGATGTCAGCCCTTATGTATTCAGTGCTCTTAATTTGGTCTCTAATTTATCATAAAGAATACGTAAAGTGAAAATGTCTCCATTCTTTGCTTGCGTTAAAACAAGATACAAAAATTCACGAACATAAATTTAAATCAACAACTCATCTTTAGCAAAGATCAATTTCATTTGTTCAATAACTTTACTATAATTTGCACCCTAAGGGGGAAAACCTTCTATAAAATCTCTTGCCGATAAACCAACTGTAGCAAAATAAATACTGAAATTTATCATTCAAATCAATATTAACATCATCGTGATTTTTTTTAATCGTCCCCAGAATCCGAGCTATTTCTTTACATCGCAGTCAAATCATTTTAATTCCAGCTTAGGAAGGCGAAAAGTTTATTTTGTTGGAAGTCTCACTATTTCTTTCATTTGTTTCTAAAATAAAATCGATTTTCGTTTTCGTTTCATAGATCACGATAATGTTCCATTAAATCAAAATCATTAGAAAATTCTTCTTTAAAACTTTCCATTTAGCACCATATTACTCTCATTTTTTCATCTAGTTCAATTAACTTTTCAACTTTATCCTTTAAAATATTAAATACCGGTATCAATCCAATCTTGCTTACAGGTTCCGTTTTCACAGCGGTTTCACCTTCTTTCAAAGAATTCGTAAATAATCGCTAAAGTTGTGTTCTTTCCCGTTTCAAAGAATCCATGGGCCTGTCGCGGGCATCTATTTGTAAAAAAGGTTCAATAATTGCTAGAGGTGTAATATGAGAGAACACTTCAATTGCGGATATTTACATAAAATTTTAAAAATGTATTTCGGCTCGGTGTTCGAGGTCATGGGAATAAATATGGTGTGGAAGTATCGAAATATTATATTTTGCAGGTAATTTGACACCAAGAGGGTACTATGAGCCGCATTCAATTGAGATGCAGCACTGGCTATTTAGCTTCCCCCGCAGCAGGAAATTTAGAATACCTGTAATCACGAGCTACGCACATGCACTGCGCATGCATTTATTTGAAGTGGTTGAAACTTGTTCTGATTAATCGATCACTTGACATTCTTTGCGTGTTCTACGGTGGATATATAGCTCATTTACATTTGGGAAATATTTTTAAAATTCTTGAACTGTTTTAGCGTTGTAGCAAAATAAATTTCATGATAAGAAACATGTATTATTTTATTAAAAAGTATATACTTTTATTTTAATTATTTTTATGTTTCCAAGCATTTTTTTTTCATAATCACTAATAGGTGGAACTCCACGTTTGAAAATAAAACTGAATAAATTGATTACTTAATATAAAAAAATCCTGAAATATTAAAATAGCATATTGATATCGAGAACATCAAATTATTAAAAAATCCACGATTCTAATTCATCAGCAAATAAGTAGAACTTCAGAAGCGAAATTTTATCTTTTTATACAACTCAGAGTAAATAAATATGGGCAATTAAGGTTATGTTTATCTTATTGGTTCGCATTTATTTTTTTAACCATAAAAACTTTCCGACAGTTTATTTGATTTGTGTTAGCCTTTCAGTTGTGGTTACGAATTGATCAAAATTATCCCTAACTATTTTTTAGGCAATATTGTTCTGGTATCTTTCAGTTGTCTCTTAAAAATGGTAGTGAAATCTTTTTTAGTAATACTTGAAAGTTGAAGAGTGTTTCGACATTTCTTAAGAAAAAAAAATTCAATAATAAAATGCTTATCTGTTCTTTACTCAATGAACTTAACAAGGTCCTCTTTCAGTTTTAATCACATGAAAATAGTTTATAGCAAATGATAATCATCGCTCTATCTGTGTGTGCAGGGAATGGGATTATCTGCAAATCATCAAAAACTGAACTTGGCGAGTTGGCGTCTTGGCTGATCGCGCCAGCCACTATTCCTCATCCACTGATGTTTACCGAATTTCAGAATTCGATGGAGGGAAAGACAGGCATGTGCGCCGTTTGTCTTAGATCTTGAGAAGAAGAAAAATGAAATTTTCTACCCGTTTGGAAATTGGTCTCATTTTGGCATGCTTTTTTTCCCGTTTTATTACTAAATCATGTGCAAATGATCATTATGGTAAGTGCAATTTGTTATTTTTGTTATGAAATTTCTGGTTTTATATACAAATATTAATTTATCTAACTGTTTCATAAGCAATTTCAAAATTTATTAAACCAACAAACCCTTGTTAAACCTTTACACAATCAGTTCTTTAAAAGAAATTATTTAATTTTTTGTTTGATTATAGAAATGAAATCTTCTACGAAATGTATTGTGCGTACATTAACTATATTAAATGTGTGTACAATACATTTCGCACATTTATTCATAGACAGATTTTTCTATTAATACACAAAATAGAAAAGTCAATCTATGAATTTAAACTTTTTGTATGCAGTCATTTTGAATCTTTTTTTTTTCTCTCTTTTGGAAATTGTTGCAATAATATAGTTATTGTTAGTGACTCTTGAAAGGGCTTCATAAGTTACGCAATGTTTGCGGGTTAGTTTTATATAGCAGGAAAAAAAAAAAAAAAAAAAAAAACGGTACGAGAGAGTTACTATTCCATGACGTCATAATATGTATGTTGTTTACATTTTTCCTATAATTTTAAATTTAAACAAAATGTTTTTGAATTTAATCTGGATTATTAATATTACTGAATTCTCTAAAGTATCCTGCCTATTCAAGCTTTTTTTTGTTAAGAAAGTAGGACATAGACAATAAATAATTTGTAAGATTGTTTTTCTTAGATAATTTATTATCTGATTTACTTTTGTGAATTGGTATGGGTGAGTGGAATAAATTCTTTTAGGTTGAAATGAAATTTAAATTCAGCTAATTTTAATTTCAATTCATATTAAATTATTTGAATATTTATTAGTACCAACACTCTCATTTAATTTTTTTGCCTCTTTCTTACAACTCTTACTCTTTTTACTCTTTTTTTGATATCGCGGCATACTAAAAATTTCTTTTCATCAATTAACTAATTCATCCTTTTTTAGTTAAATATTTACAATTTATTGCCCTTTTTGTATTAAATTAATAAATTTTATGTAGAATTATTTAATTTCTTTATTTATATAAATATTGTAAAAATAAAAATTCTATTTGAGCACAATTTAATCATGATGCGTTTTTTATTTGAATCGGAAGAAATTGAATACTGAACTTATTATTGATCATAAAATTCGTCATCCTGTTATAATCTCTTTTTCCTTACACATTTAAAAAGCCAGCTTAAACTTTTACAGTAAATGTGTTTAGAGTCGTAAAAAAAAAAAATGATATTTGAATGATTTTCCAAGTTTTAGTCCCCCCCCCCCCGAATTCATATTCTTGGATTAACATGAAATCGAGATTTTGACGAATCTCCATGTTTTAGATTTCCCTGAGTTCGAGAAACACATTTTTGAAAAATGTCTGTCTGTTTGTGACAAAGATAGCTAAAAGATTTTAAGCTACTTAAATGAAATTGGTAATAAGGTCTCTACACCAAATTTCTTAATTTCTTTTACAATTTCACAAAATTGATTGAGAAGACATCTCTCTGCCCGGGTTTTTGAATATATGTTCGTACGATAACTTTAAAACGAAGAAAGCTAAATATATAAAATTCGATACACAGATTTAATATCTGTAGTGTAGACGCCTATCAAATTTTGAGATAAATCCAGCAAGGGTTAAACGTATGCAGGTCTTTACTTTTAGAAGCATGTCACCGTGATAACTCAAAATTGCAATGACTTAAATATATCAAATTTGGTATGTGATTTTGTGACTGTATTTCTATGTCAAATTTTTGTTTCAATTAGTTGGAAAAAACGTGTCCAAAACAAATATTCACCTTTATCAGAAAGTTTGAGCGAAAATTTTGGGGAAACCTGTCCTGGTTGCAATTAGATCGCTATTCGAATTTGTAAACTCGGTCATTAGAAGATGCAACGAGCTAGCTATGTGGTCTTTTTAACAGTTCGGATTTCTGTTGAATTTTGGATTAAATATTTCAATGGAAGTAGGCCTGTTTGCTGCCTATTGACAAGTTAATTCTGAAACTCAGAGTTAAATGGATGAGATTCAGCATATTCACTATCTACCAATAAGTAATTGGACATATGTGGAAAAAAAAGATAAACAGAATTTATTCATATTCACCAGTTGGTAGAGCCTCCATCTAAGGCAATTACGGCTTTAATCCTTCGGGGCATGCTTTCCACTAATGTTTGGATGACGGACAGTGGTATTTTCTTCCACTCGACTTGGAGAATACTTGCCAGTAGTTTCACCAATCTTTGGACGGTTGTTGCACTTTTTGATTCGGCGGTCCAACACGTCCCAGAGATTTCTAAAGGATTCAAGTCTGGACTCTGGGAAGATCAGTCCAATCGATTCACCCCATTGTCATCATATCAATCCATTGGGAACCTTGCAACATGACAGATGGCGTTGTCATCCCGGAAATAATAATGAACCAACTCGTAAAATTACCACAAAGTAGGAAACACATTGTTGTCTAAAATAGTGGAGTAAGAGTAGACGTTGAGCTTACCAAGAATTTGAATCAAGTGTCCTAGTCCATACCACGAGAAACATCACCAGACCATAATTTCATCTCCGCCAAACTTTACTGTAGGCACAATGCTTTCTGGCGAAAGTCGTTCTCCATGCATACGCCAAACCTAGATTCGGTCATCCGACTGGAAGAGATTGAACCTTGATTCATCATTTCAGAGAACCTGTTTCCATTCATCTATGGCCCAATTTCGACATGCCTTGCATCGCCTCAACCGAGCGGCACGGCTAGATTTTGAGATCGAAGGCTTAGGGGCGGCAGCACGATCAAGGAAACCAAGCAAATGTACGAAAGATATTAATCGAAACAACAGTCTTGGATGTTTGTTGGAACTCCCTAAATATGTTGGCCATTGGCTTGGGGTGGTTTTTTCGAATTTGTTTGGATAGCACTCATTGGCTTCTGTAACTGAATTTCGTGGGTCTACTGTGTCGAGGCACATTCCGACAATCACCACTCACCTTCCACTTCTTAATCACAAAGGCAACTGTCGATTTTGATATGTTTTAGATATATCCCTTAAGGATCGGCCATTTCAATGATATCCGCCTTTCTCGAAGTCAGACAGCTCTGGATTTCCTGGCATCCTGCATACGACTAATGCCAATGATGTTTCCTACACCATATTTAAGTAGAGAAGATATGACATAGATCAGGACTGTAGATATCCTCATTTGCATGCGTGTCCAAATACTTATTAGTAGAGAGTGTACATATATAACAGAGTTATAGATCTGTATCTAATCTGTATCAAATCGGTCAAAAGATCGACTACCTGTTAGTTGGTATATTTGCAAACATTTGAATGCAATAATTTGATTGTTCAGTTATTTACATTATTGAATTACGGTATGTGTTTTAATTGCCAATTAAAATTTTGTTCCAATTGGAGGAGGGAAAGGAGTGCGCAGATAAGTCAATTAAAAAATGCTTTTAGCTTAGTTATCACTTAAATAAATTTGTAAAATATACAGCCTTAATGATTTATAAAATTTTGGGACTGCGATGTGTGTTTACATTGAATTAATTAAATCATTATTAAATTAATCAAAATATAAATTATTATTACACTAAAAATATGCAATCAAACCCGTTTTAGTAAGTTACGAACTGTTAACCTTTGGTGAGAATTTTGCATTTTTATTGAATCTGTCGTGTGACCCCTGGCTTATGTTTTGGTAAATAATCCCTGCTATGCTGTTAATTGTATCCGAATATCGAATGTTTGTCTTAGACACATTCTTGCTCAATCGATTGAAACCAAAATTTGACACAGAACTATAAATGAAGTCACAAACTCTTGCATCAAATTTGACATTTAAGTAACTCAATAAAATATAAAATAACTCAAACGTTTTTGAGTTATTTTTGTCATAGACAGAGAGACAGACATTTCCCAAAAATGTGTTTTTCGAATTCAGGTCTAAAACGCGATGATTCGTCAAAATCTTGAGTTCAAATTTTTTGACGATTACAATACTTTTTCTACATTTCGCAAACGAGAAAGCAATAAAATGATATTACTGACATTTGTTATGTTAGAAAGTATTCGACAAATACACTGTCTTAAGGTTTTCACTTTTAATTCCTCGGTAATTTGTTTAATTTCACAAATTATTGAAAAACATTATTTTGATTCTCATCTCGATCCAAATCTGAATTCCTTTTGGATCTCTGATTTGTTCATTTGAAAGAGTCCATTGTTCAAAAGCGTGAGTTCAAGGAACGCCACAGGCATTTCAAATCAAGACATCCTTTTATTGTTGTTAATCGTTGAGGGGGGAAAATGACGGGGAAATAAAATAAAATGCTAGTGGGATTTCCTGCTTTGTAGTGCAGAGCTGTCAGTTCCACTTCTCTCAGATCAGATCGAACTGAAATTCAATCCTATAAAAATATTCTCGCCGCAATACGAACAACGAAGACATTTTAGAGGATAGCAGAAAAAACAACAACCCTACTTGCCTGGGTTATATTGAGGTTTTCGTCGATTAACGTCACATAGAGAAGGCATCGAACAGTAAAAACTATGAATGATTATTGTTGGAATGAATTGGCGATTTCAACTTCTATGCTTAATTTTGTGTAGTCTCTTGTACACGAAATATAGAGTATGAAAATCTTTAGAGAATTTGATCGCTGTATTTTAATTAATATGCATGTTTTAGATACCATTTTTGGAATTATGTTTATGAATTCGACAACATAAGAACAAATGAGCTAAGTCGATGAAATTTGATGCAGTTTTTTTTCCACTTAACTAATGTTTTTATCAATTTTTGGGGTAAATCTATCAGTCTGTTAATGCACGCGATGCACGCGTGAGATGCACCAAATGCACGCGAAAATGAGAATGTAGGATTCTAGAGTATGAAATTTGGAATATAGGTGTATTCTCAAAATTGCAATCCGCATCACATTTCAGCTCGACCCGCGATTGTGCCTGTCTAATCGTGCGTATTGAAATTCCATGGCTCAGAAACGCAACAACCTTTTAAAATGAGATTTGATGTGTGATCTCATGTTCAAAATTATTATTGATTCTATCAGTCAAGTCGATGCTCAGGTTAAAATGTGGGAGGGTGGGAGGCAATTCCGTTTAGTTTTTTAAATCCTTTAAGACGCGCACCCATTTTTTTTTTTTTTTTTTTTTTTTTTTTTTAACATTAGTACACGCGTGGGGTCATTTTAACCTGAAATTGTCAGGCACTTATTTCTGATCGTATTGGCTGTTTGTAAAAGTAATATATTGTCAGAACGTATCAATATTTTTCATTCAAATATATTCTATTTAAAACACAAATACGACTTCTGATAAGAAAATTCAAAATTGACTCCTTTTTTTTCTCATCTTTTCTGTATTTATTTCTCTTTTCCTATTCCATTCATATAAAACTTATTATTTTTAAAATAAATATTTTTTGTATAAAAATACTGAAAGAATTAAAAAAATCTTTATTTTACATATAGTTGATTTTTGAAATTGTTTGGAAAAAGAAGTTTAAATATACAACTTTGGGAATTCGTAACATTTGTTTTTAATTTTCCTATATCTACTAAAAAAGACTCTAATTCTTCATTCGGAATGAAATGAATTTTTAACAAATTAAGATAACTTATTCATATTATAAAAGAATGTATTTTATACAAGGATTTGCTATTCTTTCACAAGCAGATAACACCTTTCGATCAGATTTTCTCGAGTATTCATGTATGCTCCGATTCTGTATGAGAATCACCGTCCAAAATTTCATCAGTATCTGAAGAATCTTATCTGTCGTCACTTTCTCTATCAGTAGGATCATTTGCGAAAAGGTCTTTGAATCTCTGCTGCTCATGTTGTTACGTTATCGTAGCCATAATATTAACATCTGAAATGCTAGCAGGGATCAAATTTGATCCTAACCCTCCGGTAAAAAATGGGATAAAGTATTTTATTGATTTCTATTGTTCTTATCTTCCAGCCCCCCTTATGAAGATGTAAAAATAACACGTGTAAACTTCTATAAATTCCTAGAATTTCTAAACAAGAGAGAAAGGATGGAGTTAAAAAGAACCTGTGTATGTGATGACGTTTAATGGCTCATTGACACAGGCATTGAGGGTCATTATTTTTAGAAAGCACTGAATTGTTGTTGTGCGTAATGTTAATGAATAATAATAAAAACATCATTCTACAAGAATTCGCACTAAGTCTGACTTGATATCCGGTTTGTCTATATTGGGTACTGATACTCGATTGTATCAATTACAATCAGCACCGACGTCTTTCCAGTCAGTACATATTAAACACTGTCTATAAAGGTATTCGACTGGATTAAAATCATAATCTTCGACAAAATTATTGAATTTTTTTGTGATTTAAATGTGTAGCTTATTTTATAAATTTTCTGAATATTTCTTTCTTTTTACTTTATGTGAATTATAAATGAAGTTACATCTGTTTTATTATCTAGTGACAAGTATCATTTTGTGCTGTATTAAAACTTTAATGCAACACAAAATAATGCTCTTTTGAGAATTTTTCGAAGAAAACGGTCAGTTGTAACAAAAACTTCTCAAAATTGATTTGAAATCTTCTGAAATTGTTCTCTGAAACTTATCTTATGTTCTATTAAGTATTGAAGTCTTAGTTCAATACTTAATATAAGTAACATTTTTAAATGTCTAAAGATAAATAAAAAGCACTTTTATAAAAAGTTGTCAGTTTAGTACTTTTAAATAATAAAATTGTTTTGAATTACAAGAAGTGTTTTAGAGCATAACAATGCACTCTTTCAAGGATATATAGACTTGAAACCAGTTTTTACGTACAGTGGCAACAGGCACGAAATCATCCTTTCCTTTTGAAATCATCATTATATGGGAAAAGATCGTATGAGAAAGAAGGCAGAAGTTTTGGAACGAATATTTCATTTATGTATCTTTGGGCATTTATATTCTCATTCATCCCAAAAATGTTGCTAACCTCTTTTGCTGTCACACATTCCCAGATCATAACACTAATTGGATGTTTAACAGTAGATGTAATGCAATCAGTTTGGAAATCGAACGCGTCTGTCATCGCTGCCAGATAGGAATTTTTTTTTTTTCTTCTTATCACCACAAATCAGACAGTCCCATTTTTTGGCTGTCATATTAAGATGGTGTTTTGCCCGCTTTCATCTTTGTTTTGTATTTAAAAATTGTTTTTGGGGGGGGGGGGAATTCTTTCATTTAGACTAGATTCTGCAATTTGAGTTGAATAGTACTCGCAATCACTTTCATAATGCATTGCGCCATTTCACTGCATATTCCCATATAATTTACTTCTATCATGTCGACTCAGTCTTTTGATTATTCTCATTATTTGATTTAATGCACCTTTTCTTACACTTACTAGTTTTCTTAAGCTCCTTTAAAAATTTAGAAATACCACCTTTAGTTACATTTTCATCTATTTTCTTTCTAATTTTATAATAAGTAACTCCTCGCTCATGGAAAAATAAGACTTTGCATTGCTTTTTTTGGGTGGCCAGTCAACTCTTTGTGCCATTTCGTTTATTTTTTAACGTTTTGATTACTCACAAAATGAAAGAATACGAAAAAAAAAAATTACTAATTTGATAGCAGTCGCAAAAACATGGGAAAACGATCTATTTTTAATTCTAAAAAAATCACTACAATTTGCTTATATCTATTAATAATAAGATATCTTGTTGGCTATTTGAACATTCGTGCTCATTGGCTACCTTTTAATGGAGAAAAGCTATGCCATATCGACTTAAACTAGCTATGTTTTTTTCCTGGCTGTTTCGTTATAATTTAAAAAATAATAGTAATTGTACATAATTTAATGAATTAGATTCTCGGTTAAATTATCTTGAAAATGATTTAAAGTTTTATGGTATTACTGCATATAATATTGTTACTATGAGCCATTATAATCTACAAAATGTACTTTTCTTAAAGACATTCGCAGTTTGAATCGCTATTATATAGGTAAATAAGGAAAACAAAACGCATGCATATATCGCATGCCTTGTATCAAGTTAACCCTTTAAATGGCCATTTTTTTCTAGTCATATTATGTTAAAATATTTTTAGGCTTGAAATTAGAATAAGAAAAGGGATTCATTTAGCTTATTAGATAAATTTAATTTGATTAATTAATTTGGTTAATTAATAATTAAGTAACAAATCAAGACACATCATTTTGTCTGAGATAAAGAACTGAAGCATCTAAGTTTCTGACTTAATAAAAAAATGTGTCAGAACTTATGCCAACCTACATAATTTCATACAAAAATTGATATATTTGGTGGGAAACATACTTCCCACTGCCCTCGAAAGGGTTAATACAATATCACCGACCGAAAACGGAAGAAGTACAGGAGATTACTAGGGATTGCAATACCGGACCAAAATTTCAATACCGGTATTCGGTATTTTTTAAATCTTAATACCGGGATACCGGTATTAGAAATTTTGGAAAAAGAAAGAAAACACAGGTGTTTGTTTTTTATTTGCCAGTTTTGTTAGAGTGTAAATATCACAAAAAATTATTTGTAACTTATAAATTATAACAGTATATAATCACAAAAAAGTAAAGAAACATCTTATTTATTTAAATCGCAAAAATAGTGTAAACATCACTATTCAGTTTGTGGTACTATTACAAATTTTTGAAATGTGATCTAAAAAAACGTAATGCATCAATTGTACTGTCATTAAGCCTGAAAAGTAATTTTGTGTAAAAATTACCAGCTGCCGAAAACGCTCTTTCGGCATCTACACTAGTTGGTGGTACTGTTAGCAATGCGCGATATACTTTTTCCAAGTATTTACCTCTAAATTCCTCATCTTCAAATAAATCGATTTCTCGTCGGATGGTTTTGGATATAGCTGATTTCTGTATTGTATTTTGGTTCGTTGATATTTTTTTATTTATTGCTAATTCTAATTTTTGTTCAAGAGACGATTCCTTTTCACTATCGACAGTAGTGACATCATAATCTTTAATAATTGAACCAAATTCTGAATGTGGATAGGTTTGTGGGAAAAAATTTTTAGAAACTTTACTCTAACTTAATTAGATTTCAATTGATTGTTTTATTTTCTTCTTTTTCATTTTCATTTTTAAAATCATTAAATTATGTAAATACCATAAGACATTTTCTATTTCGGTATGCCTTTCTTCTGTGCGATTTTTCAATTTAATATAGTTGGAATCCGAAGTTTCTATATCCACAGTATTTGGATTCTTCTGCTCTTTATATTTTTGGTATAATACATCTATTACTACTAATTGAATTCCATGTGCATAGCACAACTGCTGATTTGCACCAATCAACTTTCCAACTATTTTTATAATTGTTGCTCCATTAGTCGTTATGGATACAATATTTTCTTTCAGGGGTAATCTATGTTTCGCTAATTTAGATTTAAGCAATTAATTAAGCCATTAATTAGCTAATTTCGCCCGTTAGGGAGACATAAAAACAAAAACGTATACTATATTGCTGTGTTCGCGATACCTAAACATATAGTGGAGACAATTTAAAAAATTTCTAGTAAATACCGAAAAACCGGTATTTAAACTTGTGAATACCGGTATTACAAAATTGTACAAATGGCTCAAAATACCGGTATTCGGTATTCCGGTATACCGGTATTGCAATCCCTAGAGATTACCTATGGGTCTCAATTGGATACCTGATACATTTGATCTGTATATGAGTATTGCGTAACTGATGCAAAATTATTAGGTTGATACAGTACCACTCAACTTTAATGAGTGCCCAGGAAAATACTAAAATTGCTCCCTTTTTCAGTTACATATTTAATTCAGGGCTCATTGTGATCCGGATATTCTGGATTTTTTTTCCATACTTTTTCCAATCCAAAATTTCCGGATTTGTGAAATGTATACTAATGATTGTGTGATAATGATGAAGCGTTTCTGTAGTTTTTATTTTCTCGTGTATGAAATTTCTGGATTTGTGAAATAAACAAATTATGTTTCTCAAATTGTCATTTAGAATGTTGTTATGTATCACTCAAAAAATAATTATATGGATAATATTTATGGATTATGCCAGAGAGACTGAAGAAAATCATGAAAAATGGATGAAGTAAATGCTGGACAGAATATAAATTATTCATTTTCATTAAATTAAAGAAAAAAGACTTTGAACGTGTTTAAGTCAAAAATTCTTTATCAGAATCTTTTTGATGATAATTTTTTCTGTGATGGCATTATTCATTGGAATGCATCGGTCGATTGACTAAATTCCTTTAGTCCTACATGACAGTATCTTTCTACTGGCCTTCCTTATTAATTCCAATCAATATGCCTATTTTAATTTCGTATCCAGAGTTTGGTGGGTAAAATGAAAGTCAATAATCTACAACAAAATATCTTGAGTATTAGAAGTTAGAAAACGAAAGTAGATTCTGTTGGACCTGAGATAAAAGAAAAAGACAATGTCCTCATCATTTCTTTCCCCAGTATTATAAGCGTTTGATAAGAGAATGCAACTAATAAGAGCTTTCCAACCAGGTGCCAGATGAATAGGTTTGCAAATTGGAAACTTCTTTTGCTCAAGGCAGATAGTAGTAGTTTTCGAACAGGTCGTCGGCTTCCATAGCGCATACGGTGTAATAGGTGGCGAAAAGTTCTTTCAGAGAAGTTCGAAGTTACTCCTTGGTTAAGATTCACTGCTATTTGCTGCTCTTCTATTGGACTGAGCAATTCTGGCGGTTCTCCTTTCAGCTCGAGCATTCAGTAGCCTGTGACGACCACAAGCCTGACGCTGAGACCCGGTTTTCTGCTTGGTTGTCCATACAAGCTTTAAAAATTAAAAATTAATGACTGCTCCTGTCGAACCTTCACAAATGTAACCGTTTTACTGATACTGGTTCTGATGCTCTGAACGCTTACAATTATCCCGCATTCAAACTCAGTTAAATCGCGTTTTTCGCAGTTTGATGGAACTAAGTTTTATAAAATAAAATTGAATGGAAGGAAGACATATCTCATTTCCAGAGTTGAATCGAGCTTATTACAATATTTTTCTTAAAAGGGTTTTTCTTCTTCTTTTTTTTTACTATTTCTGTTGTCATACAAAATATTAAACATTAAATACAAAAAAATATTCAATACAAAGGTTTTTGTACTTTTCCTTTATTGATAGTCAGTAGTCTTCGGATTTACATAATTTTTTTTTATCATTAATTGTTAAACAGTCTCGAAAAATATTGAAATTCTGAAAATGGTTCGTAATATTCTCAGAAATATTAAATACTTCATACTAATCATGCTTTGTGGTTTTCCGACGAGTCCACATTTGGCTCCAAATGCTTCTGTACAAATTGGCTGTCTCAATTATCACTGCGATTCAAATATCTGTTTCGTGTAAACATTCTCGCTTATTACTAACTCGATGACAAATTCACTCTTCAACAGTCTTAATCTGTAGATCGGCTTCAATAATGCTGCTCAGAATTTTATGCGAGCATCCATTGCATCTCTGTTTTCCAGCGGAGGGAAACCGAAACCATCCGACATTCCGGAAACTGTAAACACGGCCGAAAGAGGTTGTTGTAGACGGCGAACGACTTAAATGAACTCAACAGCTACAAATATATAATAGTAATACCCATTGGAACTTGAGATGGGGCACAAATATGGATTAACACACCCAATAAATAAAGATATAAAACAAAATCTTTAGTTTTTAATGTAAGAAATAGCCTGTAAAGCAGTGTTGTCTCTCTCTCTCTCTCTCTGTGTGCTGACATTCTTCAAGCTAGACTGTTTTATCTATCAATTTAAGTGAATACTGATAAAAATTCTTATTCACTAGTCTATTCTGGTTTTTGGACAAGGAAAAAAATTAGCAACAATGATAACATCTTCTGCATCAATTTCAGAAATTTATTTATTAAAGTTACGGATATTTTCTGGCTGGCGTACTTTCTGTAAGTTTTGCAAGGCAAATTCGTTCAATACTCTTCAGAGCAAACCTCTAGATCTAGAACTACATGCCTTGGTACATAGTTACTTCTTATGAAGTATGATTTCACAAAGAAACTTTCCAAAATTTTAGTTACCTTTCCAAATTGCTAAATTAACTGTAATTTAAAATTTTTCCTTATGTAACTCCGGATGATGTAATTACACAAGTTATTTTTACACTGCTTAAAAATTGAAAAAATATTAGCTTTTCAGCGATGCTAATATTTTCGTGTAATTTTTTTTCTTCTAATTTTTGAAAAATTATTTTAAATACAATTTGTAATAGTGCTTTTTATTTTTATATAATTCAAACCAATTTTATTCTTTCATCAAATATTTCACAAAATAAGCAAAGCATTGTAATCAAAATCGAATCCATCATTAAAGAGATTTGAATGAATCAGTACATTTTACATCTCTTCGTGAAACTAAAAAAAGCATTTCTAGATTATGGCTGCTTGTCTGTTGCACAAAACTCAAAAACGCTACAAACTCGATGGCTGATATTTTGTATGCTATCGTAACACCACAATTCCAGATTTCTACGAAATTTGGAAGAAATCTATAAATGGGAAGTTTGTCTCACCATTCGCACTCATGAGGACATTGTAATATAAAAAGCACAACGATCATAAGAATTCAATTCTTATGAAACTAATTATAATTAATAATTTAATTTACTGTCAGAATTGTAAATCTGTATCAAATCCACCGGGGGAGGGGTCATTGTTTATCAGCCTTTCTCTCCAAAAATATGAAAATGCTATGACTGAAAAACACAACAATTTAGATAAATGAAATCCAATATGTATATTTATGAAATTATCAAGTGTATACTTTCTGTCGCGTCTCTATGAACTCAAAGTTCAAATACGTAACGATCTAATAAATAAAGTTATATAAGCAGACACAATTTTTAAATAAATGTTTTTTCCCCTCCTACATTGTATCAAATTTTGGTTCCAGTCGGAGTGAAGGAAGATGTTCCAAATGCACACTCGGTCTTCACTGTACTGCAAAGTATCAGAGCGTTAGTATGTTTGTACACGAGAAAATCGCGAGGAGGTTACTTGATCTAGTATTTTCTCAACTCTAAATCCTTCGATTCTTGAAAAGTAAATTGCTCATGAAAAGCATTTTCAATTGGGCTTCTCTTTTCCTAAGGCAGAGCATTCAGCAATAATGGAACATTTTATCGGAGTGAGCTGGTTTAGAAAGCACATAAACAGCAGATTTCTGAAGGACCCTCGCCAAACGGTAATTACGACATCTTTCATCAAAAACGTTATGTTGCAAGAAGAATCGCAATCGGAGAGATGGTTGTTCCGAGTTTCTCCCGCGATCCGGGCTACCGTAAACAAATGTCAGCGTAGTTTATACAAAGCGAGATGTATATGCGATAAAAGCGTCCCTCCTTCGCCACAAAGCAGGAAACGAACGTCATTCCGATCGTCTGCGTTTATTTTTCTAAAGGGCTCCCCATTTTTCCGATTTTGCCTTATGATCGGTAAAGAAGTTAAGCAGAAGGGATGTACACTCAGCATCGATTCACTGCACTCAGTTTACAATGGATATTTTACTTTCTCGTTGCATTATACAGTAAAAAAATATTTTAATCGTCAAAAAGAGAAATACTACCTCCATAACTGGGTGCATCTCTGAGCTATAAATCTTCCTCGGTCATTTTGCAGTTTGGAAAGAAAACATTTTGGAAATTTATTCTGCCTGCCAGTTTGCTTGTGAACATAATAACGGAAACGGAAACACACTAAGATGACGAAAGATTCCCAATCTATGGTGAGCGCCAATGCGATAACTCTGGATCATTCGACCTGCTACGGATACATGAAAGTAATGATATGATAAACTTAAGTGATTAAAGAAAGGATTCGAACCATCGTGGATAAATATTCGAACAAAACGGAAGATCAGTGCAAAATTAGTTTTGCCCATTTGGATTAATAAACAAAAATGAAAGAGAAGATATTTCAACGACTGATAATGTTTCAAAATTTTTCGTAATCGATGTTACAGGTGATGACACTGTTTTAAAATCTTATAGAAAACACAGAGTGGCAAAGTAGGTAATGCGAGTAGAAGAAAAATCACCATAAAAGAAGTTTCATTATTTTTTTTTAAATCTGCTGGTTTCAATCGTTGCTAGCTTGGATATTATGCACTAAGAATTTATTCTAACTAGGATAAATTCTTTAGCGAGTACAATTTAAATGCTTTGAAGTATAGATGAAGCGTTTGATGGCCATTTCCCTGGAATAGTGGGATGTTTGCATGATAATATTCTCAATCACTTATTGTTCGTTAATTTTTGGCAAAAAAAAAAAAAAAAAATGTTTGTTTGCTTATTTGTCTGAATTTAGCAGCCTGTGACTTCTCTTTTGTTCCAAAACTTTACAAGGTTAGGAAGGCGTTATTCCGACTTGCAGATAGCTTTGACATGTGCTTTTGGGTCAATATAAACGGCGGATTTGATAACATGTTATATTAATTAACAAATCGCCGTAACAAGTATATTGAAGTCTTATTTAAATTTTTTTTTAAAAATTATTTTAAAATAAAAACAAACCTAGACAAATAAAAATTTCTTATTTCAATTTCTATCTACAGACTCTATCTGAATAATTCCTCAACGTACTATTTATTCACGCGATAGTTATAATTTTTTCTATTATGCATTTTATAACTTGATGACAGCACTGATAACTTTGCGACCATCCTATGAAATGTTAAAGACTCTATTGTCATGAGTTTAGAGCAGTTTTTACACGAATCGGTTTTTCTTCTTTTCAGAGACATGGCATCAGACACTGACTCCTTTCCAGTCGCATGCCTGTGACGATGAAGAGCTCCATCTACGCTGCACTCCGTCCACTGTCATCAGTGTCCACTATGTCTTCTACGGGAGGCAAGCTCATTCCGGACATCTGTGCCCGGACAGAAGCACCGCATTTATTTCCACAGCTTGCCAATCCACGAAAGCATTAAAGGTCTGTCTCAGCATTATTTCTGAAAGCATTGTTTTTCAGTGGCCGTTTAAGAATATCAATGCGTAAAGTAATCAAAATCAAAGTATAAATGGTTAGAGCTCAATTGTCACAAGAAAAAAAAACCCTGAGCCAAATAGAATGCCTTTTCCTATGCATATTATTTAAATCATGGGGTATTGATTTATATATAATACATATCATTTTCAAATATAAGAGTGAAAGTGCCGCTGACGTTCAATGTGCAATAAAATATGCTTAACAGTAATGAAAATTTTACTTGTTTGATTCAAATTTAATAGACAATTTAAAATTAAAATAAGTTTTTGGCAGTTGCATAAGGTTTTTAATATTTTAAAAAGGTATGTGAATCATAAGAATTTTTGTTCACCTGGTTTAATTCCTTGTGATTTTTTTTAGTTGTAGAATCAATTAAAATGACTTGTATACTCTATAATTGAATATAATTTATCCTAATTAAGAGATTACATAGGATGTAAACCGATAAATACGTAATGTTATTTGCATTTGATAATGTCATTTTTTGAATAATAATGGAACAGCATTTTCTGCATTAAGCATATTTTGAAAATTAAGTTATAAAATGGGAAAAAAAACTGCAAAAAAAAAAAGCTTTGAATTGTACCATCATGGAATTGCAAATATGTAAAAATTCAGGTAAATGAAATGTAATTTCTCGAAATTTATTCCAGAATTACAATAAATTTTAGTCGCACAAGACGCTTTTTTGTTTAGCTTTCACGTGTATTTTATTGCCTAAATTCAGACAGCAGCATCGTTTTGTTTGGCATAAGTATGGCTTATTCTTCTTCTGTATAAATCGATTTGCCTTCAGCAAAATGTGGTATGCATAAGAAACAGCATTTCACTTGGTCAAGCTCATCCTTTATAATTGAGCTTTGAACAACTATGTTTTGATAATGATCATCCGACTTTTTTTCATATTGTGAAGTGTTATACATATTTTTGAATGTGAAGCAATAAAGAAAATACCTTAAAATACTTTTGAAAATTTGATTTATATCCCTAAAAAAAAATTCGAATTTTTCGCCATCAACTGCAATTATGGCGGTGTGTAAGCTATTGGCCTAGTCCAATAGTCGAAATATCGATGAATTTCATAATTTTCATTAAAAATTTCGAGTTGACCTTCCAATCTAAAAGAAAAAGAACAAGAAGAGCCTTTTTTGGATTGCTTTTCTGTCGCAGTATTTCATCTTGAATGTGTCGCAATTGCAGCGTAATGCGATGTTTAAATGTGTTTAATATAATAAAATTTCATTTGTACAGTGCAATTTTCAGATACCTCCATAATAAATGATCGCACTGAATGACACCCATAGTTATTAATTGTTTAAAAACTCAGAAAAATTAATAATGATTAAAAAAAATTTTATGGCCTTATTAAAAATATAGCCATTTTCTTTTTAAGATAGTTTATAATCGTTTTCGTAAAATAATTATATGAAAAGTTATAGGTGAAAATGTGAGCAAAAGCGTCTGAAATTTGTTTAAATTTTGTTATTAAGTTAAATACTTTAAGAAAGAATTACTTTTCAAAGCTGACAGTAGCATATGTATATGTCTTCTGAGGCATTGGCATACAAAAGTCACGAAATATTAACCTTTGGCAAGAATTTAGCAGTTTTTCTAAATCTGTCATCTATTTCTTAGCAAGGTTTCTCGATGATGAATCCCTGGCAATGAGTGGTTTCAAAAATTGCACTTGCATTTCAGACGTTTTCTTCCCACCTGGTAGAAACAAAAAATTGGCATAGAACTACATTTATAGTTGCAAAATCATACACCAAATTTGATATATTTAAGTTATTTCGTTTTTGAGTTATCGCATTTACATGTTTCTGAAAGTACAGACCGACAGACGGTCAACCCTTGTTAGATTTGGCTCAAAATTTGATAGGTGTTTGCACTATAAATGTTAAATATATGTATTCCATCAGTTTTCCGAAGTCTGTCAGCTAAGAGGTAAAAATAGACACATACTTGTTTTATGCATTAGATTATTTATTTAATAATATTTAGAAGACGTGTTGTACAGTTTGTGGATATTTTCAAGTAGGTAGTCCACGATAGATGCCACAAACATAGAAGCTGCCACTTGTACATATCTAAAGAAACATTCAGAGATGACCCATGTCCTGATGTTCGCAAGTTCATAGAAGTCATGTATAAATGCAGACCAGGTGAGTTCGCATTATGTTTTTTCTTTCTTTTTTTATAATGGCTGCGACAAAAAAAAATTAACATTTGAAAGCAGTCACTCTATAACCACGGCTGTTGCTAACCATTTATTCATAAATATGGATTCAGTATCTATTATTAAAATGCTGAAATACGGATAGTTAATTCCTGTTAACAGTTAAACAAATATTTAATATGAAATTTCATTTGCTTAACTAATCAAATGAGCGCTTACAATGTTGCATGCTCTTAGATCACATTGGTGAAAGGTTGTCAAATTAAACATGGTCTCGTCTCTGGCATTGTCAGCACAATTTTATTTTAATCAGCATGTTAATATTTTATTTTTGTTTCTTTTTTTATTTTGGGAGCATTGTGAAATTGTATGCGATTTTATTTATATGCATGCCTTTGAAAAAAAATCAGTAAAATGATAAATTTTGCAAAAAATGAATCGTGATAATTTGTTACAATGATTTTATTACATACAAATAAAGTATTTAATTATCGTTATAGGAAGCTATAAACTTCAAATAAATTAAATGTAAAAGTTATTATTTTACACGACCTGAGAAATTAAATGTAAAATAAATAAATAAATAAGATTCCAATATATTATGAAATAGTAACTAAGTTTATTTTAATTAACTTCCTAATTATTTTTGCAATTAAATGTTAAAAAATTAAATGTTAAAAAACATTGTACACTAACATTATATTAAAAAATGTGCATTTTTTACAAATTTAAGGTTAGTTTTTTAGTCAATTAGGTTAGTTTCATTTAGTTTCTATATACTTATCTGTACCCCCATTCCCCTCACAATCCAGTGATCTTAAGCAGTTTCCTAGTCAGAAATCCCCCGTTGTTTAAATAGTATACCAGATCTGGTGAAACGGAATAGTATACCAGATCTGAACGAAAAATTTGGGGTTTGAATGTAAGAAATAAAAAATGATTTCTTTACACAGGATTGTAAAAACTGGACGCTCCGACCTCAAAGCTTTACTGTGTGATAGTTAGTTGCTGATTTCTTGAAAAAATCCATAATCAAGTTTAATACAAGTACAGCGGTTCTGACACAATCTGACATTAATCCTTTATGCTCCTCCGGTTGTCCGCCGTTTTCAGAAGGAAGGAGATTGAGCTTGTCAGTGACCTTGGCAACAATAGGCTGCGGCTCAGATTGGATTTTACTATGGAATATTATGATAAATATTATAGTTACTTTCTCTTTCGGTAGAGAAATTATTGTAATCATCAAAAAAATTTCGATCTTTAGATGTGACGAATCTCCACCCGCTAACTAAGAGCGCGAAAAACACATTTTTGTAATGATATCTATCTATGAACTCCAAAACGCGTTGAGGTAGAAAAATAAAATTCGAGTACGTCGCCTTTTCACCAAATTTGATCAGATTTGGAGTAAAAATTCGTACTCAAGGCGATTGTGTATCCATATGTCCGAGTGAATATTTAAATGAAACTACAAATTGCTAATAACTAGATAGTTTTAGCGTCTAAAGCATAGATGCATATCAAATTTTGAAGCAAATCCGTCTAGAGTTGATCCTGTGTCAGTCTCTTCATTTGCATGCGTGTAAATGCAATGAGTCAAAAACCCATTTATTTAGATAAATGAAATGATCATGTTGCTAAAATTGCAATGATGTGTTAAATTTTGGTTTTAAGCGATCGAAAAAAGTATACAAATTACTATCTCGGTTTTCTTCTCTATACTGAGAAGCACAAAAACTCATGCATGGAGCATTGAAAATAAAATGAACACTCATGACATTCATGGCAGGGGGAGGAGGAAGGATTATATTTTTATTGGGGAGTATGGGATAAAGTGTAGGTGAAACCAGTACTGCGGGTTTTCTGTATGTACAGAGTGATCATATTGAAGGAGACATTCCTATGAACGTTGCTATTAACTTATTTTAATCAATCAAATTTACTATGAAACTACAATTACCCAAACTTTTATAGCTGTTTTATGTGTGCCCCTCCCCTGACATGGTAAATATCTATACGGTATTCCATTCTTTCCACACTCATAACAGAATATCTTTTGTTAATAAGTCCATTACATCAGTTAACACATACCACGTTTAAATGACACACGGCTGTCTGAAGCACATTCAGTTTTGTAATCGCAGAACGCGTTGAATTTTTGGGACTTCGTGGAAACGTTCGACGAATTTTTGTTAAATACTTCGTTTCGGGCGGGTGTTCGTCTTTTGGGCTGGTTTACTTGCAGATGCACACTGTGTCCCGAAAATGCTTCTCTTGTTGTGATGAAGCGTTCGTTGTTGTGATGAAGCGATGGTTCTTTACCAAATGTCGTGTGAAAATGCGCGACGATAAACGAAGATGTTTTGACATATTCTAAAGTACAGAATGCTTTCTTCTGCATGGATAACGTCATTTTGATAATGATAGCGGTTAATGCTTTCTGCCAGCTGTCTCTTGCGGCGAAGAATTTTCACTGTTGCTAAATAAAATTCGTATAATTGTAGCATCAGAATAAATTTGTTTCGGTTACATAAATCAATTACAGAATTTGTATTATACTATTATTTTTGTCCCATTTGGTATGAATCACCTTGCACATATTTTTGCAATAACCATAGCTTTTTCTTTTAAATTAAAATTTATTTAAAAAAAACTTGCACTAGTTCGTCAATTATCTGATCTAATAACAGGCTAATTGAAAAAAAAATCCCTAATCGTATAACAGATGTGTTCTTTTGTTATATCAATTCGGGAATGCTGTTTATGCATTACAGAATCGTCTATATCATACCTGTAATGCTATCAGTAGCAGCCTTGATAAAGGCTTTCAGATTAGTAATGGCCGCTGGATACGGAGGCGTTACTTCAGTAATATGTAATCCCTTCTTTGTATTGGTTGGTCGACTGATGGACTGATAACTATTACCTCTACCATTGTGATACTCAAATCGTTTTCCTGTAATTTTTTTTATCGGAGTTTAGTAGAAAAACCTTTAGCTCCGTGCCTCACGATTTTTGTTGAAGTCCGCATAGAAAAAATTCCAATAGAATTAAGTCCCCTCCCCATTTGAAAGACCATATCTCAAACAGCAAAGACCGTGCAAATATTTTAGAAGGACGAAATACATTGCAGATACATAAAGCATCTTATGTGAAACCCTAGTTTAAGTTAAACAGTAAGTTGAATTAATTATATTATTTGAATTCAGAACTTTAATGTAATAAATTTGCAATTATTTATTGTTTTCCGTGATTAAAACTTACGATCTTAAATATATCTTTATATATTTAAAAACATGGTTTTACTAAATAGTTGCAGTCACAAATAAGAGGTTTTAACACATTCACGAACAGCACGGTATAGCAGTCAAATATTTATTCGGTCCATAAATACAAATGACTGGTATATACATTAATAAAAAAAATTTTTTTAAAAAATCTTTAGCTGTCATACCCGCCTACATATATTTCTCTTTAAATATTTCGATAGAGAAGTCACTTTCACCCAGAATGTAAAAATATGACATTTCTAGTTCTATCCATATTTTAAAACTGTCCGTGAATATGTTAACTCTCGCACAAGAAAAAAAAATCAAAACAACTGATTTACTTTACCTGCAAACTTGATAGTACAGAATTTTACTATTTATTAAATCATAGCTCTATGTATGTGTGCCTCGTTCTGTAAATAAAAATTGTTTAATAGCATTTTCGTGTTGATTTGTATCTTTTTAAGATTAATTTGCCCAGTTCCATGGTTACTTGGGATTCTATTGCATATTGAAGCATTGTCTTCCGATTAAATATAAACAGGAGGGAAATTCATGATCCGGCATCGACGAAATCTCCTTGTTGTCTGTTAAGTTTGTAAGCTGGTCACACAGCAGTAATGAGATCTAATTTCACAGATGGATTCTTGAACAAGATCGTTTGCGAAGGTGGACAACTGGATCTTCTCTGTCCCGAAGGTCAAGGATTAACAATTTTTTCAGCATCTTATGGAACGACGAAGGAAGGGGTCGTGGAATGCCGGCAGTCCGAAGGATTCGAACCAAAAGGTAATGAATGCCATTCACAATTAGAAAAGGGAAATTCCTTTCAAAATTTTTCTCACTTTTGTTATTCCATTCATGTATTTTAACTAATGGAATGTTAAATGTCATCAAATCAAAGAGGGCAATGGAAGATATTCTATTAGATATAATGGTAAGGATTTTCAAGTGATTCGTTCGCTATTTATTAAATATAAAGCGAAATGTAAATAAATAAATGAAATATTCAAAGTAAAGAATAAAAAATAGAACAAAGCATTTCATGACAAACTTTTAACGAATCTGCAGGATCAGAAAGTACATAAAGTGAGATTAGGAAGCCAAACTCTTGCAGCTGATAATGCATGAAATTGTATCGTAACAATTGTCGAATTGTATACGGATCGCTCCACTTTTCACAAAATCACACGCAAACAAAACACAAATCACACAACTTACAAAACTTGGAAATATACCGTGTAACACCGCTGTCAATAACGGAGGTGATTTGAATCTGTGCTGAGGTCATCTCATCAAAAAACAAACAAAGCACCAAATTATTTTTTTAAGGTTTTGAAGAATTTCCCATTCTCTGTTATTTCTGGAGTCACTTCAATGATTTCTGCATAAGCCTACATTGTAGGATTCAAAATATTTTATTGCGTTAAAAAAACATTTATTTTTTTAAAATTTTGTATTAATTTGCAAAATTTTGCATTATTCTTATATGTATAGTCCATATGGTGGGCACATCATCGAAAGTACTTAATGTCCAGTTTTTGAGTCAATCCTTTAGAGAATCTTGAGCTGATAAAGTTTAACTTGAACTATCCTGTTTATATTATATTTACGATATTTTTGCTATTGTTAATTATTTTAGTATTGAAAAGCCCTTTCTACAATATTTATCCTGCTTAATTTTCACACAAGTCCTTGGCTTTGAATAAAAAAAAGTAAATTCTATAAATTCTATTTAGGTAGCTTTCTAGAGGAATTTTGATGGAAAACTTGTATGAAATGCCAGATGAAAGTAACCAAAGGGAAAACCTCTTTGCAGCCAGTTCACTTCTTCTTGGAAATACCGCTAAGATGAATATTCCATCTATCAGTTTCCAAAATTATTTGCAGATTAGAACTATTGATATGAGTCTCAGTAATTAATAGCTGAAATTCAAATTATATGAGAAACTCTATAGAAGGTTTTTGAGCTATCTAAGTACTAATAAAGTGTTGAACGACTGGCGCTTGTGTCACGCATTTCAACTTTTGTGCCACTAGCCTCCACGTCACTGTTCCGGCCAAATAACCAAAAGGAAATGAAGGGAAGAGAAAGGAACAGTTAAGCTGAAGACGTGTAGCTGATACCGGTAAGATAATGTTGGTAGGAACTTCGATGGAAACTTTGAGAAATTAATTTAAATTTGTATTTCACAGACATATTCTCACAGGCTGTTTAGCATATGCTGGGCAAAAACTCTTTGGTAGCAATGTATGAAAGTAAAGACAATGATATCTTAAGTGGCTCATCATTTCGTTCTTTTACGAAATCACTTGTGAAAGTCAATGCTTGACTAAATATTGTCAATAATAAACTGTTGTTTTTCTTATTTTCCCAGTTTTATTTTACTTTTTTCTCATATTTTTATTAAAAAAGGATTATAATACCTAATGCATGTGAGCGAGCAATCGTACGAAAACACGTGTCAGAATTCACAGGAATTTCTAAATTATCGATTTTTCTCTCTGTATTTTTGAGTCCTTGAAGAGACGGTGCCTCTCGTTTTCTTATATTTCAATTACATGCACTGATTTATTTTGTACACGCTTGATATGTAATCGTTACACCTAGTGAAGGCAGTTTCATGTGTGGCAATTTTGTATTTTCTTCACTACTTATGAACTACAACTTTTGTTGCGAATCAGTTTTACGATTGAATGAATCGTTTTTTAGGAAATTTTAATCTAGGGAAAACCAAAAATATGTTTCGTCTTCTTTTCACTTTTTCCCTACTATCAGCGAAAGCTCACCTCTTAGAATAAGAATACCTGGATTAATCATACTGGACTCTAAATGAAGTAACTAAAGCAATACATGCTTAGCCATAAATTTATTATGATTTAAACTCCGAGTCACTAGCATATACCTAAATTGCTCAAAAGCAGTTCTCGCTACCTACTCCTATCCAAAAATAAAGCATGGAAAAGAATTATGGGAGAAATAGCAAGTGATAGGATATATTTTGGACTGTACAATCAAAGATTTAGGATTTCGACTGTATGTAGAATTGTACAATCAAGTTTTATTAAAATTGATAGAAATCCCATCGAGACATTGTTTAATTTCTGCAATATACTCATCCAGTGGATTTCCTGCTGCTGAAGAAAATATGTATGTGGTAGGTGTTTGTCACATGTGAATATGGGTACTGCTAGCCAAAGAACCAAATGTGGTTGACGCTTTGTATGTGCGCGAAGGAATTTTGGATTGTTCCAGACGTTTCGACGAATGGTTTCTGGACACAGAATTACTCGGATTGACGGTGGAAGAAACTCCAACCAGACTGATGTCCAGCTGTAACTCATCCGCCAGATATTCTATACCTAATGCCTAAATATAGTAAGCCCATCTCTAGGATAGGAAACAAATAATCCTGTATATTGAGTGAAGATAAATAATCTTACTAGATTCTGTAGCTGAGCATATCCATGCTACTCTGTAATCTTGTTTATTAAATTCCGGTTTCTTGTTCGTAGATTGCCTGGTGGAACGTACGCTCGAGATTCTGCAGAATCTGTGCTCGGGTAAGCAGAACTGCTCGCTGAGAGCTGACGACAAGACCTTCGGAAGCCCTGGCTGCAGGGGCACTAAGCATCTCAAGGTGGCTTACAACTGCGGTAAGTCCACGGGGCGGAATGACGTTTTTGTGTGAAAAAAACATTGAACCGAAGTCATTTTTTACATTTGATCACCAATTAATCATGTTGAATCAAAAAATTTATACATTTTATAATATTTATATTATATATCTTAACACCAGCAAGCTTTTAACGAAATATCAGTAAACAAACGTTTATTTCAGAAGAATTTATTAGAAAGTTAATTATGAATTGAAACAAAGAAAATAATCAGGTGTTGCATTTTTAGAATAATAAAACATTTTTGATTTGAAATGTTTTGAAATATTGTGATAAAACTATAAAGGCGATTTTTCAACAATTTTTTTTTCTCGATTTTTCATATTTGTTTTAAATTTATACCAATGACCAAAGGGTCAACAAAGTATTTATCTATGTTAAGTATTTATCTATGTTAAGTATTTATCTATGCTATTTATCTATGTTAAGTATTTATAATGTTTATCTATATATAGTGTTTTATTACTGCTATACTGAGGCAGATAGCTATTCGACTCATTTTAAAACATATTCTATATTAAAAATGACCCATAGACATTTCTTTTCATCTGAGAAGTTCATCTTTCGCATCTTTGGTATGATAGTGAATGGCCTTGTTTTGGGATCGGAGAAACCACATCACGCTAACTCCATTTCTCCGAGACAGAAATCGAACGCACGTTGAGATTTGAGGATGTAATTAGCGTTATTATAAATTCCCTTATGGTATTTACAAAAATAAACATATGCTTAGCTATAAAGTATAGATTTATATGGTTTAAAATATTTTTTTATTATTGGAGAAAGACTTTGTGTCTGCTCTGATGTTGGCCTTACTTATAAAAAATTTGTGCAAACTGGTATCTGAAAAGCTTGTTTACAAACTTTAAGTCTAGGGCACGCATGCGTAATTTTTGAAATAGAACAAGGCGTTGAACATACACGGAGCACGCCCAAATCAAATGTGTAACACATGTTCAATCAGAAACAAATTCATAATAACAAAACAATCCAGTTTGCATGGATATCAATATTATAAGTCAAATGAAACATCAAAGATATAGTGGGCGGTAAGAAATAATAAACTTTTGGGGTATCAAGTAATTGTTTCAACTATTTTTTTTTTTCCCAAAGTTACATGCGGCTTGCTTGTTGTTTTACCGGGAACTGCGTTATTGCTTTGTCGTGAATTTACGTTCGATAAATCTTAAATACAATTTATCTGGTAATCCTTTTACTTCATCCATTACTAGAGATCACCTCCTCCCTAGTAGCTCTCTCCTTTGCGCTTCTGATTCCATATTCTTTTGTAAGAGTGATTTGTTTTTTACTTCTCCATAAAGTTTGCTTTGTCGCCCTGCATGTTGCTTCTTTACCCTATTTTAGTTTGCTGGATATTACTGATATTCACGACTATTTTTTTTCCAGTGGAAAGGGTCCTTCTCCGCCTTCCTGGTCGCCATCCAGCAGAGGAAACGATTCAAACCACCTCCTTCCCCGCCTGGGTTCGAGGGGTCGACCCTTCGGCGCAGAGCAACCTCTGGCCCGGTGAGTGACACTGCTGAGGAGAAAAGAAAAGACATTCAGTCTGATAAGTGTTTCTTCTAAAAAAATGATTCGAAATGCTGACAAAATATTTATAAGAAGAGAAATGCTGATTTATGCAGTCTTCTTTCTTTCTTTCTTTATAATTCAACTTCATTTGTTTCATGTTTGTTCAGATAAAATGGAGAAACCTATTTTTAACTCACTTCCATTTTTCACGAATTTTCAAAGTGAGTGTGTTTTCGATGAAAATAACGCAATTTAAATATTTTCAGAATTTAATTATTATTCAATTCAAATTAAATTTTGATTCCATTCCGCTTAATGACGAATTTCAAAAAACAAAAAAAATAATAATAATAAATCGAGATTTTATAATATTATTTATAGTAATGAATAAAAAATAGATGACTAAAAAAATAGAAAATAATTAAAAACGGATGCTTTTAGTTACACCAATACTTCTGTTTTTTTAAAAAAATGTTTTTTTTAATGTTTTTTTTGGTTTTTCATCGCAAAAAGGTAGAACTGTCATATATTGTCATGTACTTTTCTAGTGCACGGAATACAGAAAGATTATTATATGAAAAATGTATTGCAATAGTCAAAATATTTTAATTCCAAATATTCAATTTCCAGATATAGACCTCCTTTAGCGCGAAAAAATATCTTTGTGTACAGAATCGGAGTAAAAACCGGAATCAGGCTTATTTGTCAAATATTGAAAAAAAATTCATAAGGCAAAAGAATAATTATTACATTTGGATATTTATTACATTGCACAGACAGGTCTAGTCTAGACTTAAGAAATAAATTGTAATAATAAGTAATTAAGTTATTTTAAAGTTCACAATTAATCATCAACAATCGTACTTATTAAATACGCCGGCGTCCTGGCACTGAGGTAGAGCGTCTTCTCCGTGATCTAGGCGTCCCGGTTCGGTCAGGGTTGTTCTTCTTCTGTCTTCTATCTGTGATGTGTGTGCCCCCCTGTAAAAAGGGGTTGTGCAAGCGAATGTGAAGTATGGAGTAACCAAACCGTACTCTTGGCCCAAGTTGGCGCTACTTGAAAACAAGAGACGCTCACTCGGCTTAAATCACTGAATGAATCATTCTCAGCCGGCTTGTAAAGTGCCATAAGTCGCAACAACAACAATAGCTTATTAAATACAATAAACTTATTAAATACAATCTGTATCCAAATGATCAAAATAAGATTTCAAAATGTGATTTTACTTTCATTCACTACTTTACTCACTCATTTACTTACTTACTTTCACGTATGGTAAATTTTTGATTCATGATGTTTTTTAGCTAATTTACATCCAGTAGATAAATGAATTAAGAAAGCCAGTAGTGACTGACTGATCCTTCATTTAAAAAAGAAATCAGATGAGGATCTTTTTATAGATGAATCGGTAATTGCTAAAGCTAAAATAATTTTCAAGGCAGAAATAAAATTTAGAGACAGTTGAAATAAATTATTTTTAAATAAATATTTTGTATTTGTATTGTGATCCTGAAAGGTGAAATTCGACGGTAAATTTTGATTTCATTAAGATCTGCAAATTAAATGTAAGATGCTCAAAGTGGAGGAAAATCTGGTCCATCTACACTATTGGCCAATGATGACCGATCACTTGGGATTTTAGGCGTTTTCTAAAATATAATACTAGAAAAATATCTGTCTTCATTTGACTTAATAAATCGCTTGTTAATTTTTGTTTCTCCTCAAAAACTCGATTCCTACAACAGATGTTGTAAAATATGTGTGTTTATTTTTATCTACCTCTAAGGAAATTTTCACATAAAAACTAAATTTACGATTTTTAAATTCTAAAAATGATTTTTACTATATTATCAGTTGAATAGGTTTCAGTTGTTGTAAGTATTTGGAATAACAGGCAAGAATTGTTATACAATCTGCGGTGGTACAATTATTAAATTGTATTTTTATTGTTTCATCTTTACCTTTCTTTTTCTCTTATTATATGTAAAATAAGTATTTATTGAATTTTAGAATTATTTTCTTTGTAAATTTTTATTCAAAAGCGATTTCAAATCAATTTATAACTTACGTGTTCGAAATATTGAGATAATTTTTTTATAGTTTACCCTTTTTACCATTTTGTGTACTTGTGTAATTTAGCATTCATTAAGTTCGGTGTTTTCTTTTCTAAAGCAATTTCTATAATTACTGTTGGGATAACAGCAATAAGTAAACAAAACTCGCAAGGCGTTGTTTAAATTATAAAGCATTTCTTGTGTAAAGTTCTTACGATAGCATCAAATGAAAGATGTACCGCCAACTTTGGCAGAGGAAGTGGAGATTATGCAGCAGCTTTGAATGTGAGTGGTCAAAGAAGGAGAATATTGTTTATATTTATTTATTTATTTCTCCCTCTTGGTTTGCCATGAATTGAACTAGCTCTGATGTTCTGTTTTTAAGCCAGTGCATACATATACGCACATTATTCTATAAGTGTGTTATAGTAGTCTAAGCCAAGAATTCGTGTTCTTATGGCGTTAAAAACTACACTGGTCTCCAGAAGCTAATGCACAACCTTTCTTCTGTTTCTAATTTGAGAATGCATGAACATATAAGCAAGAAATTAGAGGAAGCGTGATCTAAATAGTTCTTAAATGAATGCTGCACAGAAATTCTCTTAAGTTCAACACAGACATGATATACAAAAAAAAAAAAAAAAATGCAGTAGAGACAGAGAACTCCATTCTTTGAGAAAACAGTGCACCACTTATTAATTGAAACATGACAAAATGAATTCTAATAAGAAATATGCCAAACTCTAGTTGCAATGAATGGGTGGCATCGACTTACCATGCTGAATATAAAATTATCGGTCACTGAAATAGGAAGTGAAGACCAGATACAGAAAACTCCTTGTTCCAGATCTTCTAACGATCTTGGAGAAGAACTTAAAGCAGCAATTTGTCTCCCAAGGTAGACCCAAAGATGGTGTATCGGATTCAGGTCTGAGGATTGATGTGGTCATTTCATTCGTTCCATAACGTGATTCTCAAAATAGTCCTCAAAAAGTTATGCTCAATAACGCCGCGGGCGCGCATTGCCGTTCATCAGAAGAAAATTATTACCAATAACAGTGGCATATGGGCAAATATGTAGATCAAGGATCTCGTCTCGATATTTAACACAGCTCAAAATTCCTCTCCATGGCGCACATAAGGTCAGTGTGACTTCTGAAAGATATCACTGCCCACATCATTCTTCCACCACCTGTGTAACTGTGGCTTTCAGCAATTTTGGATTGGATGTATCTGGTTACGTTGTTCCCTTCAGATTATCTGACCACCTAAATCACTTTCCCGTGTGTACTTGAATTCGTCTGTGAATAAAAGCCCATTGCTGACTGATCCAGGAGACGTGTTCTTATGTCTAATTTAAACGGGCAGCTCTGAGTCCTGCTTCAAGAGAAGATATACACACCTGGTCGTCTTGCATACAGATCTGTATTATGAAGGCGTCTTTGCAATACAGTTAAGGAGATCTCGTCTCTTTTGCCACAAAATGCTCTGCCATGAATTGAGGTAAAATAGTGTTTCTCCACCTTTGGGCCGAAAAAGTTAAATAACGGTTTCCTGCAGGATTTGTAACTCATGGTCAGCCTGAAATAGACACAAAATGCTCGGATTCAAACTGATACCATAGTGATATAACCACATTATGAGGCACATTGAGACGTCTAGCTGCCTCAATCTGTGACAATCCCATTTCCATACATTTGACCGTCCGATAAATCTACGTAGCCAATGCATTGCAGCTAGGGATAGACATATTTCTTATTAGAATCCATTTTTATAATATTATCGCAACGTTTTTGCTTATAAAACCGTAATGTACTATTTTCTCCAAGAATGAAGCTCTCAGCCAATAGGGTATTTTTTGTAGGGAATCATGTTTGTGTTAAACTTAAGAAAATTTTGTGTTACATTCATTTAAGAACTGTTTAGTGCGCATTTCTTCCAAATTTCTTAGGCCTATGTTCATTCATTCTAAATTGAGACTCAAAAGACAGATTGTACCTTAAGTTTCAGAGGCCAGTGCATCACTAAAACATTATATTCATGTGGGCAAATTAGCAAAAAAGATTGCATTATTTTATATGCGTGAATTTATTTAAATTATAGTAGTTTAAGTCAAGAATCCACGTTTGTATTTTGACGTTAAATAACTATCATTGAAACATTATGTTCATCTGGACAAATTAGCAAGCATAGTTTAATCTCTAGAGCAATGTGTGTGATCTTAGACAATGCTGGAATTAATGCGGGAAAAGCTCGGTTGAAAGGGATTTTACCCGTACATACAAAAACTCGATGATATTTTAAAATTGATTGCCATCTGATTATGGTTTCATTGCAATCAACATATTGTTACGAATCTGTGATGCTGCTTCCCAGCATAGTTGGTTCCATCATCAGAAAGACTGTTTTACAGTCATCGGTATTGGACGGAGTCCGGGTGTCGCGTCGGAGGTCCCAGAGCTTGGCAACCATTTGGCGACTTTGGCGCCAAAATAGATTATACCCGAAACATCGAGAATTTTCCCGATCCGTCCATTGGGAACCGAGATACGCCTCGAAAGTTTCTGATTGGCTGAGAGGCTTCTAGCCCCGCCTCCTGAGACCTATAAAAGGAGGCAGTCTGCAGCTGCCGAGAGTAGTAGGGAATCGATGGTGAAGAACGAATCTTCCAGAGATTAGCAGAGCAGCGGCGGAATCAAGCTAGTGCTGAACTAAGCTGTGCGCTACTGTCTGCAGTAGAGTCTTGTTGTGTGCACGTCTCGGCTGAAGATAATTGTCTTCTTTATGCTATATATAGTTGTCGTCTTTGTGCTGTCCTGTGTGTCTTCGTGTAAACAAACGTCGTTGTTGTTTTTCTACTGCCGCCTGCTGATTGAGCGTTCACCACACCATATAACTTCCACTATCCAAACGAACCCGGGAAAATTCGTAACAATATTGTTGGATTAAATGAATTTAATGTTCAAAGGATTGCACTTTGTTTCCTTTTCCCTCCTTTTAAGTTATTTAAGACTCTGTTATTTTAGACAACACAGGGATCAGTTTCAAGTTTATTGTTAAACATGCAAATCGTTCGTGAAAGTTTTCCTTGTTTGGTTTTTTCCTTAATCGACAATCGAATGTATGCAAAACCTCAATATATTGCTAAAAGAATCGGGGAATATTTTGAAATGAATATGAAGCAATAATAGGGGAAGAATTTAATATATGAAATCATTCGTCTTCTCCTGCAAGTGTGCTTCAAGCTATTAAAAAAAACGTTGCCTCGCCGAGTCTGTAATGACACTATTATCAACGGAGTAACGTGCGTTTTTACATAGGCTGAGAAGGGGGGGGGGACTAAATTTTTGAATAATTTGGATACAAATAAATAATGAAAGAATGCTTTAATTAATTATAATAGAATTAATTACTTGATTATTCTAGAATAAATTAATTATTTTATGATGCAGTTTTCAAATTTTAATTATTTTTATTGTCAGATAATAATTTGAATTGAAAAGTATTAATAATTCCCATCAATTGAACAGATTTCAGTACCTGGAGAAATGGAGTTGGAAATCGACCTGTATCCGCGGAGGCAACAAATTTCATAAGAACGGCTGGATAATCTGACCTAGTGTTTACCTTTGTGATGTCAGTGTTTTAGGCGATAGTCTAAGCATTATCGTTCAGTCTAATATGCTTGTGGTCTCTATTTCTAACATATTACTTTCTATTCGACCACGGTAATTGTTTTTACAGCTGAGTTGCATAATTCTTATACTTGTTACGAAATTTTCTAGTTTAATAATTATAATTTTAAAAAATCACATTTTCGTTTTTATCGCTTTTGATTCATTTTGAAATAAACCTTTGAGAAGTTCACAATGTTATTCTTTCTTCCCTCAGATAGTGGCAGCCGAGACGATTCTACGCCAGCATCCGACAGCTCGAAGCTCGAAATGCAGAGCGATGAAGTACCCGCCATCAACTATAAGAAGGAAGCTCTGGCCGGCGATCAAGAACTTGTTGGATTCATGTCCAAGTGGATGACGGCACACAAATACATGAAAGGTAGAGTATAAAAATGCCCTTCAAATAATTTGAAAACATGAACATGTGCAAAGCATAATAATTATTTGGTATATTTTATTGTATTAACGTCCCGTTTTGCAGAAAAACGTGGGCTATTTTACGACAGACGTCGTTATTTTAAACCGGAATCAGGTAACAAGGTAACTTTGAGGTTTGCGGTTGTGAAAAAATAAGCGGCTTAATCGATTTCAACTGCCAACAGCCGATACATCAGACAATTTTTTTTTTCTGTATAAGAATATGGTTTCATGCTCTTTTCAGGTTTATCAGCATAACGCATACCTACATTTATTATTAGTGGATGACAGAAAATGATCGAGAATGAGATTTGCACTCATTTCTTTACTTCTTCGAAATGTGCATATACATATGCTGAACTTGTTTAAATAACTTTTCATGTTTTGTTTCTAGCATTTTTAAAAAAGGATCTTTTAAAAACGCACTAACCACTGCAGTTTTAGCTGTTGCTTCCTTAACTTTATTACTGAATTGTGCTAATTTATCTAAATTATCTTCACAAACAGGATTTGTTGCATTGTAACAGATAAAAATTTCAAGGAAAATGTGTTTAAAACATCGTCATTAACACAACCATTAATTAATTGACGCTGGTACCGTTTGAAGCTTCTTATAATGTGATTTTTCTGTGAGTTGAATGTTGCTAAAGTGGTGAGCCAACCACCACTTTCTTTGTCCTTGAATTAAATGTTATGTTCGAACTACTGGTATCACTTCTCATTAACCTACACTACCCTAACTTATTATCAACCCTACACTGCCTAAACAATTTATTTCATATAAAAAAAAAACCTTATAACTGATACTTTGGTTTTAAAAAATCCAAATGGGATTTTTTTAAAACTTCTGTAACATTTGATTGACTTTTCTTCATATAGTGTCCAACAAGATCAATTTAATTAATAAATTTAATTCTTAACATTATATATATATATATATATATATATATATATATATATATATATATATATCGTTCAATAATGAAATTTAATAACTATCTTTCTTTTGTTTTACTATTACTTTATTACGTTATAAAATTTAAATTATGTAAAAATTTGTATCCAATAATAATGCGGTACGTTTAATTTGAGATTATGCTACTGGTTCTTCATTTTCAATTGTTCTTCGTCGTTCGGCCGTGCAATTAAACAAACATACTAATTTCAAAACACAAAAATACATTTTCACATACCATACAGATATTTAATTATTGCAAATAATTATACACTATAATTAATTAGATGTTAAATAGTTACTTTAATATAAATATGAAATAAATTATTTTTTGTTGCTTTGAAGCAAAATTAGAGGAATTTTGTTTTATCATCTCCCCTTACATTTCTTCGGTGAAGCCTTGCCTCTTTGTCGAAAAATTCCTAATGCCGCATCTGAGGAATGGTTAGATACTGAATGAACATTTTTCGCCATTGAATGCGGGATTCAAACCAAGTATCAAAGAATGTTCCGATTCGGAACAGCTGCTTAGGTTATGGAAAATGCTGTATTTCATTCCAAGTTCCTAAAATACTATGAATTAGAAGTTGAAAGCAGGTATAAATTAGTGGCTAGTTATATTTACAATGTTTATCAAAAGTATTCTTTTGTGGAAGACCATTTATTGAAGTGATGAGATTTCTGAAAGATTTCCACTCACATTCTCCTATCGCTGTTCCTAGAATCCAAATCTATTCCTTGTTCGAAAGATGGGCCATCAGGCCGAAAGAAGGTGGGAATTTTCATTTTCACTAATTTCCTTGCTATTGTAAATATATAGATTATTAAAATTAGGCGAAATACTGCCTTGTTTATTGAAAATCTTGTTTATTGAATTTATTGTTATCTGCCTAATTTTAATTGAAAAAAAAAATTGATAGCATGTAATGTTTATAAATTAAGATGAGACGCCTCATCGTAGATAAGAACATTAAAATATATGTTTTAATTTTTAACATGACAATGTTTATAGGTTGGATCTTATCTGTAAACTGCATGATATGCCACGCAAAGATCTTTCAAAGCGCTCTGCAGAGCTGACTGTTGAACCAAGAACTACCAAATTTGAAATGCAGTTGCTTCTTGGGTAATAGGTATTCAGTGCAAAAAGCTTCTCAACATTTTCATTCAATTTTCAATTAATTGAAAATTAATAGAAATGTTAACGTTTTTCCCTCAACAACTTCGGAGCGTATTATTATATAAAAGCCAATTTTACTTCACTTTAAATTCAAATAGTTAATTTTCCAGTGTTATCAATTATATTTTTGTATCATAAATTCATTAAATTTTTCAAAAAAAATTTTAAAACGATTTTATTTTTTTGCATAATTGCCTGCATCTTGGATTAACCCTTTAAAGGGCCATTTTTTGTAGCCAAAATATATTATTTTAAGAATTGGCATAAGAAAAGTGATTCATTTAGCTTCTTAGATATATTTAATTTGATTTATCTGGTTAATTAATAACTCTGTCTCTCACACACCATTTTGTGTAAGATAAGGCAATGAAGCATCTAAGTTTCTATTCTACTGAAAAATTTGTCAAAACTTATGCCAGCTTACAAAAGCTCATAAAAGATTGATGATAATGGAAAGCATAGAAAGGATTAAAACGGCAAGAGTGTGAATAACCGATGGGAATATGTACGAACTAAATAATAAAATATGTATTAGATTTTTCAGTTCATCTCTAATCAGGGTTTTAACATGATTCAAAACACTGGATGTTTTAAGGCTGGCAAATAAAACTAGAAGATTCAAGTATAAAATATCATGTTACTTTGTTTCGGACTAGAAGCTGGAATCTCATTCTTTTGCCTCTTACCTCGTCCCTGGTATTGCAACTGGTTTGGACAGGAATTACTTATTAACCTTAAGCGGCGTTCATATTAGCTCGGCTTCACCATGTGGGTCACGTGATCCCAATGATACAATGGCACATAGTTTTCTCATCGGGACAATTACTTGCCATTGTCCCGCCACATTGTTTCAACTGTTCACATTAGGATGCTACCTTAACAATAGCAGAAAGACAATTATTGCGTGCAATAATTGGGCTCATGTTAACGCACCTCGAGAGAAAAAAAAATATCTTTCCACCTTCCGGCGTACTGACAGGAATTTTTAATGCAGGAACTGTGCTGATTCTTTTTTGGCTTCCTTTCAGGTAATAAAGACAAATTAGTGTTGTATCTCAGCATCAGTTTGGCGATCGGATTTTTAGTGTTCGTCACAGTTCTCGCTGGACGGTTCGTGATCACGAAACTTGAAAGCAATCGCCGCAACAACAAGTTCAACATAACGCCAGAAACCGAAGACCAATTTTTCAGTGATAGCGACCTAGAACATTTCGAGCCACCAGATCCTCTACCCCCTCCACCTCTCAACTACACTGCCTCCATGAGACGGAAGGACAGCGAAGTAGCTCCACGTGCACCCATCAATCCTGGGAATGAACATTGCTTCAGCTGAACCAAACGTCACTGGTGAGCAACTTTTTTGGAACTAATTTATTTCGTGAACGCACAGTCGTGGACAGTACTGAGTTTGGGTTGGATCGAATATGGAAGGAACTATTTCATTCGTCGAGTTTCATTTCCAATATAGCAGATAGAACAGAACTCTGGCGTTCGAGAGTGTTTGGATTGTAATATAAAGTGGAATAAACGGTTTTATCCATACAGTGTTGTGAAAGAATTTGCATCAATTTTTATGTTTGCTCAGCGTCGTTACTACCTTCATCCAAAGTTCGCGGCCTGGTTTGTTATCTTTCCTTGTTCAAACTCACACTCCTCTCAAAAATTGGGGTGGTTTCAAAATGATTAAAAAACATTTGATTTTTTTTTGTTATTATTAAAAAAAGACATCAAGGAGTTGAAAAAAAAAAGTTGTTCTATTGTGGATTGGAATGATATCAGGTAGAATATCCATTTCCTACCACAGCATTTCTAGAGCTGGAATTTGTCCTGACTTAAAAACGGCAAACGATTCCACAAGAACTGCTGATTAATCCAAACCTTTCATTCTCGGCTAGTTTGGTATGTTCTTGTACACTTCCACGAACATCTCACTTGTTACTCAGTTACAATAATTGAGTTTGTACCTCATCTACAAAAGCGAACAACTTTGCTTTTCTCATATTCTGGTTTGAGGGGAAAAAAAGAAAAAGAAAAAAAAAAACTCTGTCTTTTTTTTTTTTGTTTTTTCTCGATTGCTTTTTCATGTACATTTTGATAATTTTCTCATTTTCGTGATCATTGTTTTTACCAAAAGGTTAAAGTACTCCATTGTTTCCAAATGTAAGAAAATATATAAAACTAAATTCTGTGATATTATATTGAATAATCAGCTCCTATAATTAAAATCTTAATAGTGTATTATGTCAAGTCTAAGTCGCAAAATATTGCTGACCTTATTTTATCAAACTGTATTTTTCCATTTAGGACAAGGGGTCAGAATTATTAACAAATTATATTTTGCAATGTTTTGCTTGTTACTTTCCCGTGCACGAAATATTGTAAACATCAAAAATTCGAACTCTAGATTTTGATATATCTCTACGACCCTCTCTATTTCAAAAAACAATTTTTTAACGTGATGTCTGTCCTGTCTGTGATAAAGATAACTCAAAAAACGCTTTGAGCTGGACGAATGAAATTTGGTATATGGTCTTTACACCAAATTCGTAGATTTCTATCAAATTTTGTGCAAAATCTATTCTGAGGAAATCTCTCTGTCTATTCAAATATAAGTCAACACGATAACTACAATACGGTGAGAGCTAGATGGATAAAATTCGGTTCACAGACTTAACATCTGTACTATAGACACCTATCAAAAGTTGAGGCACTTCCATTTCTGGATTAATAATCTACTTTCAGACATGTAAACGCGATAGTTCAAAAACGTAATGATTTAAATATATTAAATTTGATATGTGATTTTTTTATAAGTGTCATTATAGTTCTGCTGATAAACTAGTATATAGTTCTGCTATAATAGGTGCTGTCTCCAATTTTGGTCTCAATCGGTTGGGGAAAAGAGCGTCTAAAACATAAAATTCGATTTTCTGATACCACTAATTACATGCCAGGGATTAATTATGCGCCAAAATATTCGTCAAGAATCTCGCGACAGATACAGTAAAAGTAAATTTACGCCAAAGTTTAATATTTCTAAACTATTGTACGCTAATGCCGTGCAAGGTATTCTTTGGGATGAACACTTTTATTAGAGAATACGCTAGAAAGTTTTCGGGTACCATTTCCGCATGAATGAATTTACACAACCTGATAGCATTTTGTTTCTTTCTTTCGCTTATACGCTATCCGTAAACGAAAGACTTGTTAAAATGTGTTTTTTTCCAATAGCTCATAATAGATGCTGACACCAATTCGTGAAGAAAAAAGATTTCAATTTCAAGGCATAAAGAAATTTCACCTTCATATATCTTAATTCTTTGCTTCTCATATTTAGTCTAATTACCAAAGTGCAAATGACATCATTTTCACATCCTGATTGGATGATTATTATTATAAAAACTGTATAATAGCAAAAAAAAAACAAACAAAAAAAAAACAATTTTTAGGAATTACAAAAAAAAAAAAAAAAAAAAAAAATCACCTTAAACTATTTCAAAGATTTCTAAACACTAAAAGGAATCTCCGCACTCAAACATGTGTAACAATGCATGTCATTACCTTTCGTAATGCAAAAGAATGTACTTTCTGAAGTTCAGAATTTGGTCTGTGTACGACTTGTGTCTAAAGTGAGTCTGAATTTTTTTTTTTAAATGGAAGTTTAGAATTAAATAATTTCTACATGAGCACAAAAATTTCGGATATATTTATCTAAGTATCTAGAAAATTTAGGAAAATTTAGGCACTCCTCAATTATACATCTGTTTTAAACTTCCAACTGTAGAATTTTCGAGTCGTGCGAAAATAGATCCGAATATTTCTGAAATGAAATCGATTGCCATTTTTATGTAAAGCTACAAAACTAATGCGATTCAGTACTATAATAAGTGGCGGTAGATTCACCAGAAAGTAAACCAACTTCCAACTCGGTACATCACCGAATTTCCTTTGATCTGTATACAGCTAGAGTAAATACATTACAGATTTAGATTAAAAAAAAAAAGAAGATTGCGTTGTTAATGAAGCATTCCATATGTGGTAGATATATGCTGTTTTTTTTGTTTTTGTTTGTTTAAAATTTAGATTACCTTTTTTTTTTTTTTTTTCTTGCTTAATTCTCTAACAAGGAGCCACCTGTAATCGCCATCTTTTGCGTTTGCACTTCCATGTTCTATAGTAAAAATTATTAGCTTTACTATGCATTTACTATACATATGCGCCATGATTTTAGAGTACTTCTGTGTATAATTCTGCTTTTCGAATGAAAACTTCTTAATTTTTAAGCTCGGCTGTGCTTAAGGATGGCTGTTTGCGGATTTTTTAAAGGTCACCAAATAGTATAACCATTAAAATACTTTCATTGAATAACTTCTATTTTGAAATTCTCCACTGTAATAATTTTAATTTTTCAAAACGTAATAATTTTCCAAATATGAAAAATAAAAATGCTTATAAATTATTTAAATTAACTTATTACTACTTTATTTAAACATAAAAAAATTAAAATAACCTACTTGAATATTATCCTAGTTCTGAAAACTGACTCTTCTGTTTGTGCCCAACTAAAATATCTGAATCAGTCGTTTCCGATTTCGTATAAGAATATCAATTTAAGAACCTATATCAATCTCTACATAAGAAGAAAAAAAAAACTTTGAAAATGCCTGTACTGTTCTATGCAAGTTGTAAGCAATCGTCGAGCGTCGGAAAAGAACTAAGAATTGAAAACCGATTCGTAGCTTGTTTCATCTACATCCATACATATAGTTCTCGTAGAATACAGATTTGTCCAACGTTAATAAAAAAGAAATCCTGATATTCTAAAATATTTGGGTTCAAAAGCAAAAGGAAAGATTTTGGTAATTTGAAAATATATGAAAAATAACTACAAAGATATTATTCGATAATATTAAGTGTTATACTAAAATCAGCGGGAGTGATCTCCCAAGCAATTTCTCGTTAATAAAGGTGTTATTCCAGAGAATATCTTATATAGCATTTGTGTACAATAAATAGGAAATATAGCATTTGGCGCGCACTCAGTTTTCACTGCGTCTATTGTTCGTCTCTGGCGAATAACCTCTGGCATGCGCTTAATAGCATCCGAAAACCGAATTTACATATTAGATGTATTTTTCCTATCGATTGAAACAAAAATCTGGTATACAACTATATTTGTAGTCATAAAATCACATACCAAATTTGATATATTTAATTCATTATGTTTTTGAGTGAACGCGTTCACATGTTACTGAAAGTACAGACCGACAGACGGTCATCCCTTATTATCGTGTTAATTAATATTTAAACAGCCGAAAAGACATCCTCAGAATAGATTTTGTTCAAAATTTGATAGAAATCTACAAATTCGGTGTAAAGACAGTATATAGAATTTCACCCGCCCAACTCAAAACGTTTTTGAGTTATCTTTGTCACAGACAGACAGACATTTTCCAAAATGTGTTTTTCGAATTCAGGAAGGTTTCAAACGTGGAGATTCGTCAAAATCTCGTGTTCCAATGTTTTGATTATTACAATACTTTTTTTATACTTTTTAAATAAAATTAAAAAAAAAAGTCTTTTCCCTCTTTCTTCCAATTTCGGAATTCAAGGAGCCCTATTTTTCAATTTATTTTGAGTTCAATTTAAAAAAAAATCTAAAAAGATCAGAATATTTTATTTACTAAAGAATATTTTGATATGTTTCTAGTTGTCGTCTCATTGTAATTACATATTGCACTGACATATGTAAAACTTTGGAAATATGAGGTTCTTTGAATTTAAAAGTAAACATGAGCTTGCTTTCCAGTTTCCCTGTGTGACACTAGAGACTTTTTTCTAGCTAATAAACAAGCATTTTTTCTTCCGAAATTCGAGTCTCGGTTGTTTTTTTTCTTTTTAATTCAGAGTCCAATTGCGTTTCTTTATAATTTTTTAAATTTTAGCATTTAAGGACCTAATTTTAGTCTTATTTTCATACTAATTTAAAAAATAAAACCCGAGACCCTATATAATATTATTTTCTTAAGAACGCTTTGATACATTGCTGGTTTAAATTCCATTCAAATACTGGATTATATTCATATAAACAAGTCTTTGTATATTATGTGGTACACTGAACTACAAAATAGAAACATTGTTTTACAGCCGTACATATCATATATGGCTTGTTATTGTATAAAAGATGCATGTTTCCAACTCTGGTTCGATTGCCACTTTTTTATAACTTAGAGTTAAATATTATTTATATTTTTGAATCTTCAATTTTGGAATTCAGGGACCACCGATTTTCTGTTATTTTCTTTTGGAATTCTGTTTCAAAACGGAAAAGGTTAGAATATAATTTCATCTTACAAGTTGAAATCCCAAGGAAATTACAAAACGCATTTAGATAGTCAAGTCTCAAGATAGACTTTGTGGTGCAATGAATTTGACAATCGAAATACAGCATTACTTGCATTGCCTTGTTATATTAATATTAAGAATGTATAGAGGTTTGTGTTAATTATATATCCAAATAATAAAAAAATGTAGCAAAACATTAAAAGGGTCTATTTTACATTTTTGTGTAAAAATTTATTACGCTATATATTATAATATAATAATGCAAGGTGTCACTAGAGGTACACATACCATAGACGACCGAAAAAAAAGAAACACAAATGGCAAACACTAAGCAATATTTTATTCTTTTTTCTACATATTACAGTATTTCTTTAACAAACAATAAATTCCGTTAAAAATTGTAGTATTCAATATCTGCAATAGTGGAGAAGCACAAAATTTCCTCTATATATTTCTCTCTCTATTCCTGCACTTTCTAATATAGATGATTATGTTACGGCAGTTTTTATACATATATTTTTTTTATCAATTCATATATATATATATATATATATTCATATCCTTATATAACATTTGTTTTGAACTATCTTTAAGAGGCATGTAGGAGAGGTACTAACAATACATAACATACAATAAATAACATTTCCAAAAATATTTTTGTACTTATACACTTCTCAATGCTCTTAGAAAGTTGTGACCTGAACGGGATAGTATTGATCAGGTTCAGCTAGAAGTTGAAATATGATATGTTAAGCATCACTCGATTCAGTACGAGGAATGAATCGTTCTCCTAAAACTGAGTCATTTGAAAGATGCATCGAAGACCTTTATCTTTAGACTTTTAAGTTTCTGCACATTTGAAAAGATGGAATTCTCTGAAATCGAATTTTTAGTTCACTTCTCAATCGGCTGGAGTTCTGGAAGTTATAGATTTGTGTCTTCTTTCAGGATACTTTTAGAATTTGATTATCATTTAACCAATTGGTTAAAATTAAAGTGTATGGGGCGCCATCTACAGAATAGCCACTAAATATTGCAGCACTCCGAAAGATAGGAATTTTTTAAAAATCTATTTCTGGTATTGCCAACTTTCTATTAGGCAAGAGATTTTTTTTTACAAACCAAATATTTAGAATTATTTTAAAGATGGAAACCAAAAAGATAATGGTTAAAAAAAATTTTTTAGATCCTAGATTCCCCCCTCCCAAAAAAAAAGCAGTTATAATGCCATGATATTAATATGACATCGATAAATTTTATAGAAATTCAAATCGATTTTTATATTGAGAGCTGCAAATATCGATTTAGGTCTAGCTACCTGCGCATTGTTCGTAACTTCAGTAGCATTTATAACTTTGCAAGTTATCATAAATGAAGACCTGAATTTTCGACACTGCACAAGACACGTTGAACAACCGTACAAATAACGAAAGTGTAATAAATTACTGAATAGGCACAATAGGAAAGGTGTTGGACAAATGATATTCTCCTAAAAAAATCAATTTTTTCACTGAAAGATGGAACAATGCAATCGTGTGTTCAGGAAACTTCAAGGATTTACCAGAAACAATTCAAACTGACGCACACTTTCATAAGATTTCTATGTTGATTTAGTTTACAATCATGCACTGAAAAAAATTATCGATTGACGGGTAAAAATCAGTGTAGAATACTACAAACATAACACATTTAATTTCCACAGTTGTATTCGAGAAAGAATTGGATATTTAAAGAAAATTCGCATTCTAAAGAAAATGTGTTAGTTGCGCCATTGCGACTAGGCGCAATAAATACACGCTTAGTTTTATGCTAGGTGTCAAAATTATTAAGCAGTTGTTATTTATTAAGTTAATTTATTAAGCATGAAATGTGGCCACCTTCTTTTGATCAAAATCTTTTGAAGCATTGGAGGGATTGCTGAGGTTAAAGATGAAGAAAGTCCGATTCTCTCGTAGCTTCCATATTAAGGGATCATCGCTAAAAATGATTTGTGTCGCGATCGGGCAGGGCCATAAGATCACTGGTAATGATAGCGATCAATCCGAGTAAAATTATTTCAATATAAATTTTCATTTACGACTTTCACTTTGGTGTGTTTATTATTTTCTATTTTACATCTATAAAATAAAACGACTCAACATTTGTTGCAGTGTTTAGTTGACGCACTGTAGTACTGAATCTGAGAAAAAGGGCCCATCATATTTATAATAATGAATTATAAACTAAGGGTGGAAAAGCAGAAAATTTTTTAAAAACTATTTTTAAATACTCAAATTTTTTTAAAAAACTGTTCATTAAATTTAATTTTCCAAGAATTAAAAATGTAACATAATTACATAAACGATAATGGAAATCTTTCTGAATAATCTAAACGGGATTTTATATAATTTGAAATTTAAACCTAATGGTATATTTAAGTACAGCGATAAAGTAACTTTTCAAACAAATCTGTGCAACTTTTTAAAAGTAACATAAAACGAAAAAACGCGTTATATTAATCTATAATATATAAATTGTTAAGCTGCTTCCATTTATTTTAAAACTTAGATATTAAGGATTGCATTAAAAAAACTGCAGATGGAATTTACAGGTACAAACACCTTAATGTCCTAATAAGGGGGGTGAGATGGCAATTTAAGATATTTGACTGCCAAAAGTTAAATTTAAAGAAAGGTTTTAGTATGGATGGTCCAAAAGTTTTTACGATTCTTAAAAAATATGATTCAGGTTAACAGAACGAACGGTAAAAAGGCAAACATGCACTTTTGCCCAATTGCCATCCTCCAATTCCACTTGCTCGTAATATTCACCATGCAGTGCTAGCAAAGGACTTAATATAACGGAACTCTGACAAGTTGATTGCTGACTCTCGTCCACAAACAAACGATTGCATTTGTGGAGGGAGAATAAAAGCAGGAAACAGAGAACGGGTGACGGAGAAATAACTGGGCAGTAATAAATGCGATTATGTAGAATTCAGTGCGCTTTTTCCTACTTCTCAATGAAAGTCACTGAGACAAATTTGATGTAAAGAAGAAGCGGCAAGTAAGCTTCTTTGGCAAACTGTAATTCCTGTTTAACTTACCGAAATAAAACTCGTCTCATATCACGAAATTCTTACATAATACTAGTCAGAACTCAGCTCTATCTGCATCAACTCCTTTGTAAGGTATCAGTTTAAGAGAATGATTCAGTCACTTGAAAGAGAATAAAAGAAATCTGCAATTCATAATGAAAAGAAAAGAAACAATTTTTTTTTTCAATTTAATTATCACAAAGATAAAAATTTAGGGTCACAAAAAAATTCGATCAAAATATTAAAATCATAGGATTCTAAAAATATGAAGGTTTTTGTTTAATCTTTGTTCAATTGATATACATTATAAGAAAATGGTATTTGTGTCAAATGAAATTAAAAAAAAAAAAAAAACTGTCACTGCAGTTTCAACAAAAATAATCTTTAGTTAGTAACTAAGCAAATAGAAGGGGAAAAAAAACAAAAAAAAAGAATAACAGCAATACATTCTTGTAAGGATAATAACATGTGAGGTAGAATACCTTTAAACTACTTAAAATATAAATAGTTTTGAGTGTAAAACACACGACTTTTAACGACATTATTCTTGTCAAATAAAGGTAAAAAAGAAAAATAAACAAATCCTTTAGATAAATCATAGCTTTTAGAATAATCTAAATCACACAAAGTGGAATTTGACTAACTCGAAGCTGACAGGAAATTTAATTTATTGAACAATTTGAACTCAGAAAAATTGGATCTAAAATCCAATAAAACAAAACAAAAGAAAAGAAAATTTTGAATAGAATAACAGTAAATATCTGTATTTCATTAATCAAATTTTAATGAGTAAACAGTTTGTAACTTTAATAAATTAATTAATAATTAATATTGCAAAAGTCTTTAATAGTTTAAAAATAATATTTTCAATAAATAAGTAAATAATTTAACAAACAATATATAGCATTTTGAATACAACGAATTTGCTACAAAAACAAAATAAATTATATAATTCGTTCTAAGAACTTTAAAATTTTAGAATAATGAGGAACATCTTTTTATGTTAAGCCCTTGAATGAACTGCACATTGCAAATAATCTGAGCCATAAAGACGGATAGTACACCGCACGTACAATGATACTGAATTGCAAATTTCAGCTCCTGGGAATGATCTTTAAAGGGGGAAAAAATCGCCGTCTAGAATGGGTTAGAAATTATTTTCTTGCGATCATTAAGGACACAAGATACAAACAAATTCATTAAAAGAAAAAAAATTCTGAAATAAAAGCAATTTTATGCAATTTTTAGTTTAACTTAGAATTAATCAAAATAAATTAGAATGACAGTCGATATTTTAGCATTATATTAATAGAAAATTCAAGAGCTTAGAGAAGAATTTGAATGAAAGATGTTCGCATTTACCAAGTTAATTTGCATTAAATACTCTACATCTAAAGATAAGACAAACAGAAATTGCCAATAATAAATTAAAAACTTTCGATTTGGCCAAGTTTTACTACGTTAAATACTCGACATCAATGAATCCTAAAAGAAAGAGACATTGTCCAATAGTTAAATATTTACTCACATGTATAAGACACGCTTCTTATTCTTCTATTAAAAAAAAGTTGGAAGGAAAAGCTATTTTTAAATTAAGGCATTTCACCAGGTTCATGATATGTATATTCCATAGTGCGCTACTTTATTTTGTAATATCAACCACTTTTAAAACTATGCGACAATTTTGCTTTTTCAAGCAAGTGCTACGTACATTCAAAAACTATTGCTAATATTTATTCTTTCTGCTGTGCAGCTAAGAGCTATCTCTGTACAAAAGTAGCATCGAGAGCTTTCTAAGTGCTTTAATAGTTATGCAAAAGCCCATTCCAAGATGTGCTTTACTGCAGTCTAAAATGTGAGCATTCGAAATCGTTTTGTGATGAACATTTTCGACATCATGATGTTTTAAAAAAAATTCGTCACACTTGCACGACACATTTGTGCAAAAAAGATTACACACATATATGTATAAAAATGTGCAAGTAAGTTGTGAAAATAATTCTGAAAATCACATATTGATAATGAAATTTAAATCACAAGCTGCAATGAAAGGTGAAGAACAAAGTATAGCACTTTGAAATTTAAAAACATATAAAAAATTCAATTTCACTGAAATCTACTAGGTCGTCTCCTTTCTTACAGCTAACGGATGCAACGTCGCCAGTACTTATTAATTAGAATCATCATTGCAGTTTAATACCGCTTCACTGCAAGGAGTAGCATTTTTATTCCTTTGCACTGACTACTTGACATCTGTTGGCAATGTCGACCAGCAGATTTCAGGTTCTATAATTTTTTCAGATATCACCTTTTGCGCGTTGCATGACATTATACTCAGTTCTCATTTAAAATGTTTTAATGAATTATTTCAACGTCATATTAAAAATATTTAAATATATATCTGCCACCAGCAGATTCTTTTAAAGACAAACCCATATTATACGAAATGATCCGAGGATATATTTTTGGGAATTTCATTTCTATTTCTGACAAAATGAAAGTCTAAAAGAATGTTAAATATCGTTTAGTTTTATATTTTCGGAAACAAATAATTACAGATGGCATTTTTCGGTTAAGCACATTCTGTAATCCGGTAACTGGACTTTGTTGCGAATCAAGATCCAAACCTTATCAGTGACGTGCTAAATTTGGCAGAAATTGTACAAATAATATTTTCATAGTGTAGACAGAAACTGACAGATTGTCGAGAAGCCACAAGAATCAGGAAACAGAAGTTATATATGCAAACCTCATAGATTTGTATACAATTCAAAAAAAAAAAAAAAAAAAAAAAAAATCCAGCGATCCAAAGCAGGGAAGCAGCACAGCATCAGAAATTTCTTAAACAGTAACTCTCATGTCTTGTCATAGAGCAGCTTATTACAATTAGTTTTAAATGTTCACATGCAACATTAATTTTTCTTTTGAATTTCTGTCACAACTATATTGACATTTGATGATCTGGTAAAGTCGCCAATACGGCATCACTATGGTCCTAAAAGTACCGGATTGAAGAGCACCTACTAAAATTATAAAATATTTCGTTATAAATTGATTTAGAATCATGATTATAATATTAAAGAAATGGCAATTTTAATCTATCTGTCCTATAAATAAGGGACCGATAGAAAGATTAATGAAGAATTACGAATTTAAGTAATATTTTATCACTAATGATTAATTTCAAAACAGATATCAATTTGTGAATGCTGCGATACATTATTAACAATTATGTGTCATTACGAATTTAAAATTTAATCTATGAGATTTTTTATTAAGAATTTTGTTGCATACTAATATGCCTGCTATGCCTCAAAGTTAACGCCCTTACCCTGAATTGTTGAGCAGAATTCAAGCGCCAAATCTAATTCATAAGGTCATGACATTATATTCACCAAGCCGGTTCGTTTGATAGGAGACGGAAACGCTCAATAGAATTCAGTAGTACAAACTATACAAATTAGAAAATAAATGTATTATAATTACCTTATGAAATAAAGATAAAAAATTAAAAAAAATCTTATAGCAGAAATTCATCTATTAAATAGAGTAAGCAATCAGACAAATTTGAAAAATATTTGTTACAGTGAAGATTTTTAACTTCTATAGTTACCATTCTAACATCGAATATTATAAATATTACATTGATGCCAACTTGCTTAGATGGCAAAACATGAACTATTGCCCTGCTTCTTTTTTATTCAAAGAAAAGTGAATTTAAATTAATCAAGATGATTTGATACTATGTTATATCTTCAAGTTTAATGTTTCTCTGGTACTAATTATTAAAAAAATACAAAATTAAGCATTTTGGTTCATCAAAGCTATACATTTCTTGAAATATTTCCTATCATCATAGCTATGCATTTCATGAAGTGTGTATAGCTTGAATGATATATTTTATCATTCCTACCACTATTTGGTATTCCTTTTCAAAACTAATAATATCCGATTTCTAGTTGATAAAAAAGAAGTTGTTAATGTAGCAATAATGTTAAATGAACATCCTTAAGCTTGAGCAATGGCTTTTTGAAGAAGTGGTAGATATTTTTATTGAAATAAAATTTTAGAATAAACAATATTAAACAATTTATAAACTATCATTAATTTATAAAATGGTTATGAAATATTGAATCATTTCATTATTCCTTCCAAATTGGAAAATATTTTAAAGCCAACTTTTAAAAGAATGATTAAAATCTCAAAATATGATATATTTTCTTATTATCTATAATGATCATTCTAATTTCTGAATGACTCCACCTCAAGCAAGACATCGTGCTGACTGCAGAAATACATACAGTCGCTGCATTTAATATTTCTGTTTAATATATTTCAGATGCTGCGGGCAATTGATCCCTAGATTATCTTCACTATGCTATTTGAAACTGCCATGTTCTGATAGGCACACAAATTCTTACAATTAAATCCAATGCCTTATTTAGCTAACAAATTTTTCTTTGGATATGTTTCAATAACTAGTTCAAGAAATTTTTATGGATCTTACAAAAAATCTCATACATTTATAAGATGCATATAGAATTTTAAGTATTAGCATTTATATATCCCACACTTCTTTGAAGTCAGTAAAGGATTATAAACTAGCAGCCATTTACCAGAGTACAGTTACTCCTTAATGCACACAGTCAGGTTAATACAAGCTCTTTACATGTTATTAAGATGCACTAAGGAGTTGGGTTTAACTTCACGATAATGCATACAAATGTAAAATGTATTTGTTCAACATTTACACATATCCTATTTTATAAAATATATATTTAAGAGAGCATTTTTTTGGATGAGTCAGAAATCAGATAAATGAATCACAAAATTGATGGAAAGGAAATTAAATCAACTGTAAACTGTATAAAAACAAATATTTCTTCATCTGTTACATATGAGGCACATGGTTGGATTCAATTTTATTCTAAAATTGATACATATTAAATCACTATTTCTTTACATGATATGTTCAGAGGAGGCACATTCTGTATACAAACTCTTGTTTGATATGTGTAAAGGTATTCCTTCCCAACAATTTGTAATATCACACTCAACAGCATCTTCAACAAAATACTGTGGATATATTGATATGTTAGAGAGAGCTCATTTCATATAATCATGAGTGACATGACAGTTAATTGGAAAAACTACAAAATATTTCTATTGATCAAAGTTATTCCTAGGACTTATAAGCACAATTCAATTGTAAACAGTTCTTTTCAGATCAAATAATGGAGTACAGTGCTTTTAATACTAGAATAATAAAAAATTCGTGGATGTTATTCTCATATTTTTACCTTCTTCAAGGAGGATTTTTTAAAGAAAATGATAATATGCTTTGATTTTTATTTGATATTATTATTTTATATCAGCACTAATTTAGTAAGGCTGAAAAAAAGATGAATTGTTCTAAATTTAATTAATTCATCTAAATTTTTATTAAAAATATTTAACTCATAATTTTAATTTAAAGGTAAACAATACACATATATGTGTCAGTATCCTTGAAGAGGTTAAATTAAAGGTTGTTCATTGAATTAGGCACAACAGTTTATCTAATGTTCAATGCAATTTTTCTTACGGTCATATGAAATCTATATTGATATTTTAATATTTTTACACTAATAAAAAAAAACTATAATCTGCCAACTACAAGAAATACTTGATAACATATAAAATTCACAAACTTTAATAAAATGCTCAAACAGTATATCTGTTATATGAGAAAGATATACTTCAATCCATATTTAAGGAAAAATCTGCATAAACTAATCAGCAGCTGAAATATTTGATTTGCTTTTTAATTTCATATGATACTCAATCAATAAATATGATTTAGTGTGACAAGAAACTTAAAATGACATGAAGTGTATATGAATTTCATATGCATCTGAAATTAAATAAACTAAAATTTTGCATTAAAAATAGAAACTTAAATTTTTTTTTTTTTTTTTTTGTAATGTTTAAAATTTGAAAAGCCACATAACAGATTTGCCAATTATTTGAACAAAAAATTAGTAATTTTTTATAACAATTCAAAATTATGAAAATTAGAATGAAAATAAAGTACCAACATTTGAATGAATTTTTTTATACGCGCAATAATGTTTAAGAAAGAAGAATCCTGGCTAAAAATAAATATTAATTACAAAAGAGACTCAATTAATGCATTTTTCAATACACTGCTCATCAAACAATTAAAGGATAATCTAAAAATTATTCTCACTGATTAAAATTGTAATCCTAATCAATGTACAATAATTAAATTATTGATTTTAATTTTTAACTGAACACAAATTTGAATTTCTATATATTAGTTAATGCATGATTATTCAAATTAAAAGACTGGTAACAGTACCATCTTTGTCAACTGGGAGAGAAATAAGTGAGGAAAGCAGCAAGCTATCTTGTCTATAACCCAAACCTCGCAAAATTTATTACAATATCCCACCCTGCAAACAAGAGGCTGAAGGGGGGGGGGAGGATAATAAGAGACTGTGTTGCTTATTTTATTGATAAGCATTTTCTGTGCAGTTACATGTAATTGGACAAGTTGCCAAAAAAAAATCTACTTATTATACAAAAAATACATTTCTCAATTTAAGTGTAATATTATTATCAATCCCAATGACCACTTGAGTTCAACAGCTGTTTTTCAAAGGTTTAAAATAATAAAAGATACACGAGATGAGAAGGACATTAAAACATATCCCCACTTTCTACAGAAAATAAATTATCCAAGTACTTAGATAAATTTAGATAAACAAAAGCAAGGAAATAAAATAATGCTTTTGTTTATGTGAATACTAATGTGTTATAAGTTAAGTAATAATATTTAGATAAAAATAAATGTTTGCACATTTTTCTTACTTGTATTACATATTGAAGATTTCATATATTTGCTTTAAATTTATGTTTTTTTTATTTAATTTTGAGTTGTCACTCTTTATTTTTATTGAGGTCTTAAAATCTAAAGAACCAAACTGACTTCATTGCTTGTTAATCAAAGATTCTATTTCTACAGAGGCAGCTGAATGATGTGGAGAAGAAACATTAAAAAATAGTCAACCCTTGATGAATGCTCCATTACAACTTACAAATAATATTTTGAAGCCCCATGCAAGGCAATTAAAGAACAATATTCATTCAGATGTTTCTGCTTATGGGGGATAGTACTTACCCACACTGAGCATCTCTGATATCAGAAAACAAGACATTTAAAAATATCACTTGATGGATGTACCAGTTGATTCCTCTGGCAAGAACTCTGCTGTGTTAGATATATTAATGTTTCATTTTAAAACAACAGGAGGGCTATTTTTGGAACAGTCCTCGTAATGTTGAATCGCAGTCAGATGAAGAGAATGGCACTTGAACTGGCATTCCCCTTTCTAAACTTCTGCAACATGGCAGAGAGAAGAACTCGACTGAATATATATGGGATGTCTTATGACGCTCTCAACACCAGGGCTGGTTTTGTTTTTAAATGAACCTGGTCAATAGTCAAAGATTGTCACAATAATGGGGCACTTTATGAAGCAAAACTGCTCTTTGCTCAAGAAACTTCCATTTCTCATGATAAATATCGAAATGCAAATGTATTTAACTACAACAGCAAATATATCATTAAACATGTTAATAAACTATTAATTCTGAAGCTGTCAGTTAATGAATATTATAAAAATTTGTTTTACCCTTTTTATTTAATAAAAATAATGCTTTGCAAATTTTTAAAAAATTGCCATTTTATTCTAAGTACCTTACATCTTTATACTAAACATTTTATATCTAGCTATGTATGTAGATGTATATATTTGTCAGAAATGTTTAAAATTTTCTTAACCTAGAGGCATTTTTCATAGGCCCTGCAAGAATTGAAAAATGCATCTTCAGAAGAAGAATAGTTCTCAGAAATCAAGCTTAAAAGTTTGATGAAAGTATCATACATCACATCAAAGAAAAATTTGTTGTCAAAGAAACACTCATGGCTTAAATTTTCAAAAATTTGACTTTAAATTCTTTCAGATTTTGAGATTAATAAGCTGAAAAGCTTGGAACTGTGTGCTAAATTATATTTTTGAGTGTATTATTTTTTTAATGAATATATAATTTTATTTCTGTACATATCCTTTAATTTCAATGAGCAGAGTATATTCATCTTTTTGAGTTCTAATGGGAGATAAATTGTGTCAGTGTAATCAATTGATATCTATCATGAAATACTTGGAGATCTACCTTTCAATAAGCTCAAATTTTTTTTTATTACAGTTAGTTATATTTCTAACTTAAATACGATACGGATTCCGCCATTGTTAAGAATTGATACTGGCAAATAATGGCACAGGTTTGATAATCAGTAAGTACAGAAGCATCTTCAACTAAAGCATAAAAACTTTCAGTGCAGATGAAATTTTTAACAATAATAATATAGCAAGTGTAAAATCATATGAAAATTAAGTATATTCATTTTCATTACAATTCACTTTCTTAGAGGTCCTGCCTCTTTTTATGACAATATTTGCAATATCAACAAAACTAACAAAAATAATAAATTGATCCACAAAAGACCGTAACATGCTTTTACACACAAATATTAATAAAATAAATCTACTAAACTTTAAATAAATGCAAAAAAATTCTCTCTAAAAATATTTGAAAAATATGTAAAAATAGCAATTTGTTAAAAAAAATAATCCAAATGACAAATCTGAAAACAAAACGGCTGTACATACTTTTAAAGAGTGAAGAGTTAAGTAAAACTAAGCCTGCAGACAAGTCAATGTACTTATTTTAAGATAATATCATAAGAAAAGACAGTAATTTTAAAATAATCAGCATAATTTTTTTTTTCAAATCCATTCAATTTGAGACATTTTTGTTGAGATAAATAAAACATTTCTTATTTTATACATGATTTTAATCTTTTTAAATAAATTAAGATTAAAATTACATGTAGAGTAAAGATTCTTTTCTCAGTATCATTCTTTTATATAGTAATAAACATGGAGCAAATAACTAGGAAATTAAAAAATGAAATAATGAGGTGATGATATAAACAATGCTAAGTTATGTACAAGACATTTTGTTTTTAAAATGTCACTGGATAAATTAAAAGTTCATAAACATTATAACGTTAGCAACTCTAGGACCAATAAATGCAACAATGGAAACATGACTTCTGATACAAAGCCACACGAAGAGAATTGATAGAGAAGTTAAACACAACAAAAGCTACCTACCAGAAATTAATATACATATCTATTAGAAGATAGCATAATATACTCATTTTATACTTAAATATCTAAATTTATTTTACTCGTATTCCTATATTAAGTAGAAATAAAAATATAATATATAAATTTAAAATATTTAATCCTCTGTCAATCATAATATCTAATAAGATATACAGTAAGATATAATTTTTTCAAGCAATAGCTCGCATAAATTTGAACAGTTTGGCGACAAGATCATTCCATACATCGAAAGTGTAATTAATGGCGATTAACAGAGGATTAAAACATCTGCTTCGAATGGAAAAAATATTTGGACATTTTCAACAAATAATTAAAACTGACTCTTTTTTAATGCAAAAAAAGTCCTACTAAAATGATTCGTTTTAATCATATTATTGTCAAATTAAGTCAGGTTTATCAGTAAAAATATGTGCATCCTTATAGAGATTTCTCTTCCATGTATTTTTTAGGTACAAAAATAAAGTCAAATGATGCAACAGCACTGTAAATGAGTCAGACTACACGAAATTGACCAGCAATAATACAAAGTTTTGCTAAACAATCATATAATTATTAACTGTAATAATAGTTATTCATAGAATGCGAAAGAGGTGCCCGTGGCTGGCTGGTGCTATCTTGCCTTCTGATTGTTGATGTGTTGGTGTATCGCACCACCTCCACGCTGTTGTCCAGGCGCGGATCGAAGGGCTCCAGATCAGAGCAGTCTTCAAAGGTCGGCAGGGGTTCGGAGACGTTTAATTTAGCCTTTTTCAAAGTTCTTTGCTGTTGAGAGTACAACCGTACGGTCAAGACTAATAAGAAAAGTAGAACGCCAACTCCGAGGCTCAGGGTTACATAGAGTATAAATTTTTCTTTGTTCTCTGTAACATAACATAATAAATTTAATATAATAAAATACACATTCTTGATATTATGGTTATACTATGCATATTCTTAAAATATATGAATGTCTACAGATTTTCCTGAGAACAGAATTAAATAACTTTATTAACAGCCTGTTTTTGTGGCAGTGAAATGAAATTGCCCGAACTCTGTTAGATTGTGTTGTTGTTTGTTTAAGAAGTTAAAATTTTATTTTGCTTTCTATAAAAGTGATAATTTAAGTTTGAGTTTCCATTCTTACATATTCCATTTTCTTATAAAACATATTCGATTAGTGTATGTAGTTTTCGCACTTGATATATACATATTTATACTATAACTGCATTTCTTCTCTTTTGCTAAGTTAACCATTTACTCATTAAGGCCATTTCTACTGATCACTCTTTCCTATCCCTGAACGTGACCATCTATAAAAGAAAAAAAATATAGTGAAATGTTAGTTCAGCAACCATTTTGTAGTTGCATTTTTTTCAGAATTTTTATGTCATAAAAGCAATTATAATCTTTTAAATTTCATCAAAAAATTCAAAACTTTATCATCTCTATTTTATACATAATTAAAAAAACACAAAAAAGAATTGTTTCCGACTTCCATTCCAAATCCATCTATTCTCAAGGAACAGAGACATGACACAAAACAGTAATAGTGTACTCGAAAGCAGAATTTTTTAAATTTTAAAATGTTCTACTTTTTCTTCTTTGTGTTATGAAATATCAAAGTAAACTGTCATCAAGGACACACAAATGTACAGAATCTCAAGAATGCAATGAGCTGATGAGCTTTCGTAAATCATAATGTGCAGTACAACTGAAGTAACCAAAATATGCAACACTTAAAAGTGTGTTTAAAAATATACAGGGTGTTTCTAAAAATCACAAGACAAATTTTAAAGATAAATCAGACATACAGAAATAATCGTTTATGCTATTGATCATGAATTACAAAGCAAAAAAAGATGGCTGCCTTAAGAACCTTCTTCTCAGAAATTAATTAAAAGAAAAGGATGCTCCAAATAAAATATGCAATACGAAGCGATAATCAATTCAGTAAATAACAGCTTCAAGCAGTAAGTCCATTAAACACTCAAATGAAACATTCTAAAAATTTATTGTAGATACTTTTTGCTCTCAATGTAGTATCAAATTATATCGTTATTATTCATGCCATAAAATTTTTATTTCTTTGTGTTGACCTTTTCTTTAACTTAATTTATTGACAAAGAGTATTTTGCATGTCGGATCTCATGTTTTATTACAAACAGTGAGAATGATCTCCCCACAACTTTCTTGCATACTCTTTTTAAAAAAGTGTTATCCTCCATTCCACCCCCACCTTCCAGCAAAAAATTGTGGACCTTCGGTAAGAAAGAGAAAGTCTTGCATGCCATTGGCTTACAATAATTACAAAATATTAATCATTGGCCTGAATTTAATGTTTTTACTGTCACATCATTCTTGAAAAGATTTTTGGTGATCAATCCCTGGCATGAGGGTAATAAAACCCGAAAATCGAAATTGTGTTTTAGACTCGCTTTTTCCCATCCATTTGAAATCAAAATTTGACACAGACAATTGTAATTTTATAAAACAAATTTGATATTTAATCATTGCATTTTAACATGTTTTTGAAAGTACAAACTAACAGACAGTCAACTTCAAGTTGAATGTGGTTCAAAATTTGATAAGCCTTTTCAATATAAATGTTAAATCTGTGTACCGAATTTTATCTATCTAGCTCTCTTCGTTTTGTAGTTATCGTGTTAACTTACATTTAAACAGCCAGATAGATAAACTTTGTCTTTGTCTATTGTTTAGCTAAAAATTTGATAGAAATCTACAAATTTGTTGTAAAGAGCATATATCAAATTTCATTCATCTAGCCCACAACATTTTGGAGTTATTCTTGTCACATACAAATATACATATTGCCAAAAATGTGTTTTTCGAATTCTGGGAGGTCTAAAGCGTGGAGATTGGTCAAAATCTTGAGTTTCGAATTTTTTGACAACACTTTCTCTATATTCCATACACGAAAAAATAAAAATATTTTTTCGCGTATGTCTTACCAGTCTATAAAGTTTGTCTCATAATTGAAGAAGGTCACTCAATAATGAATCTTTTAAAATCAGGAGCACATTAAGATGGGAGAGAGGGAAAAGAATGCATTGCACAAAACAAAACTACAAACCTGTGATGAATTTGTATGCCGATATCCATTCAGAGATGAATCCAATGACTTTCTGATTGTCATCAACTATGGTGCAGTTCACATCAATGGAATCGTCGCTGGTCTCATCACTTTGTACATCCACCTTTTTCGTAGTGGTGATGACAGTTGGATCGATAAAATCTGTTCGGGGAAAGATATACAGCCATCAGGCACCGTCTCAAAGTCGTCACATATTTCAAAACACTTTCTTTGGATACAATATTTAAAGCAATGCAATGACATTTTTCTCTTATCTGATTGGTCAAAAAAATGTCCACTTCTGAGATTTGAAGATTAAAAAGTGGCATAAATTGTAAATACCCTACCCCACCTAAAACAAAAACTGTTCCCGCAAATCACAAGAACTGCTCGTACAAACTCTTTCCATGCTCTTTTGAGTAACCTAAAGAAAACTGTCAGACACTATTTGAAGATATAACAGTATTTTTTATGTACTGTGCTATTAAGAAAAGTTCGTTTGATTTCACGTTTGAATTGTGTTCCAGTATTTAATCATATTTTATTCTTAATATTTATTTTATTATCTTTCTACTAAAAACTCAAATTGGATACATAAAAATATGATACAGAGCCTGACTATTTTGAAACAAACGGAGGCGCAAGCATAAAAATTGGATTTACACAAAAATTCGAATAAGAAAAAGTTGGATTAACATATGTATATTATTAAATATTTTCAGTAATATTAAAAAATGAGAATAACAAGATGAGGGCACACATTTTTAGACTAAAACTTGTAATAACGTTTTTTAATATTCGACAGTTTTAATAAAAATAAGAAATGCACAATGAATAATTTTAATAAATTATTCATAATAATAAATACAACATTTAATAATTTAAAAATAAGTTAGCAGTTTTAACAAACGATATATGGTACTTTGAATACAACTATTGTGCAATAAGACTTAAAAAAACAACAATTAGGGGTGTTTAAAGATTTGCGGAGTAGACAGTAATTTTTTTATAGCATTTCCGTTGCATTACATTGCAAAAATGTCATCAAATGAATTAAAAGTTTTAAAATATATTCACGATGATACAAGCTAAAGATGTATTTCATTAAAGAGTACAATGCAGAAATAAAGGATATTTTTTTACAATTTTTTATTTAAATTTCGTATTAACCAAATTAATTTTGAATTATAGATGATACTGAGCATTACGTTAATATGAAATTCAAAAAAAATTAAAGAAACAATCGAATTAAAGAAGTTCCACCTTAATAAAAAAACATATATTCAAAAGTGTCTATAAATTTTAGTAATTCAAAATGCAATGAACGCGTATGCACCTCGGAGAATACGCTCCGCAAAATAGAAAATCCCATTATAAGGGGCATGCATTAATGGATGAATTTATACAAATTCAGACATGCCTCTGATTTGCAACTGAGGATACTGATATTGAGAAGTCACGCTCCTTAAACAGCCAGTTTTTTGCTGCTGACATAAAAACCATAGGCAAATGTCTTTCTTAATAAAAATCAAAAGCCACACGAGACTGCTGAGAGAAAAATGGCGTCATACAAATTCATGTTATGTGGGAGTGCATCATACAAAAGTTTACTGCATTAAAATAATACTAAGTTTCTTCACACATTCAATAATAGGAAATAAAGCAATATCATTTGAAAAAATATTACAATAACAATGACAAGCAAATAAAAATCAAGTATAGAAGCTTTTGATGTCGAAAAGCTATCTTATTTCACACATAACATACAAACAATCAATGTTACTTTCAATAACATACAAACCTTTATGATTATATGATGCCGTAGTAGTTTTAATGTTAAGATTATCTGCTGATTTCAGATTATGAAGTATTTCGGAGGCATTAGGTTCCTTGAAAATATTTGGATAGTCCAAATCGCTTTCTTCTTCAAATTCGAGATCCTGAAGGGAATCTTTAGGAACTGTAAAAAAAAAAGCAAATATTTTCTTCCATAAAAGATAATTCAAAATAAGTGCTCCAATTATAGAATTTTATAACTGAACAAAATTTTAGAGAGGACACGGATGTTCTGGACATCACTCTTTGGAAAAAGGAATATATTATTTCATGGTTGTTTCACACTTTTTAAACCCATAAAGAGGGACTCAATTCAAAGGAACAATTGAATGGTGTTGCAACAATGTATGTTAGAGAGAGGGATGTAAATGCCCCTTAGGATGCCTCATGTAGAAAATATATTAATCCTTTGACTGCCAACTGTTCTAAATTGAAGCGTAATTAGCAGGCAGTATCTATCACTGGAGACTGAATATTTTTGTTCATGCAATGTGGATCTATCAGCGTCGTGTTAACATTTTATAATACAGTACACAATCCAATTACTATTACTTTGTTCACTCCAAAACAGATCTGAACATCTTTTTATTTTCAATATATATTGTTAATTCACTAATGGTAAAGTTTTGAAATGCCATGATTTGATACTTATAATGTATGTATTGGGATACTGAAAAACTGAACATATAACTAGTAAATAATATAAATATTCTCTACATAAAGAAGAACTTTTAAGAAAGATGAGCAGTTAGAAAATTAATAATTCAACTGTGCATGGTAAATGTCAAAAGAAGTATCAATAAATAATCTAACGTCGCAGTTTGTGAACTCGTATGGAGTACCCCTCCTTCCTTGCTGTTTCCTGCAGACAACATATTTTCTTCTTCTTAAATTGGCCGCTGCATTTAAAATTTTCGAAGGGCGTTAGATGAAGTGGTTAACTAAACCAAACTAAATAACCAGCCAAAATGACCAAATAAACAAAATTTCATTTTTCTCGCATGAGGTTATTCACGAGATAACAGTAAATAGCCAAAGCCATCGCCGGACGCACCTATACATTCATAACAGTCAAAGGGTTAATGCGCTTACATTCATTTTCAAGTCAAATAGAGTGAGGGGTGACTCGTGCTCATTATGCCAAACACACAAAAAAAAAAAAAAAAAAAAAAAAAATATTCTTTCGAGTGCCGGATGCTACTTATCCTGCGATGTCACTAAGGAACTTATTGATAATGACCTGAGTGCAACACAAAATGAATCTTGTTTGCACACATAATAATTAGTTAGTATGTATGCAACAAATAAATAAAACGATTTTCTTTGATCACATGGCCAATGTTAATCAGATAATCCATTTCACTGTCACATGATGCATTCTCATAGAGGTTACTTTCCATGATTTTTTACTATGTAAATAAATGGGGATGAACTCCATGAAATGCAGACATACAAATGAATGTCAGGAAACTTAGATGAATATATGTAGAATCGCACACAAATTTTACATATTTAAAAAAATCTTTCTAACTGAATGTATTAAGTAGAAAAATAATTCATGAATATTACTTTCCTTTGCAAATTGAAAATGTAATGTTTATCTAAAAGATTGTATAATGTTCTATAAAATAGCATATTATGCATTTTTTTTAAAAAAAGGATGACTTTTGTGTTTTTTCGAATTACTAAAATCCAGAGTAAAATCGAACATTTTCGTTGTCACTTGCTTTTTGTATTTAACAGAGTTCTTAACACTTTGTTGACCGGCAATTTCATACAAAAATTTATTTTGTTGACCGGCCATTTCGCACAAAAATGTATGCATGGCACCCGCCATTTGATATAGAAAATATCTCATGTCACCGGGGCAAAAAATGTAATTGAATAAAATTCGAAGTGATTTTCAAAACATTTTATTTGCACAAAACAATAGTAAAACTAATAATAATAATAATAACAATAATAATAATAATAATAACTAATAATTTTTTTTGTATGGTAAAAATATATCAAAGTGCAAAGACGAGTTATCTCGTCACCGGTCAACAACGTTCGGGCATGAAAAGACGAGTTATCTCGTCACCGGTCAACAAAGTGTTAAGAGATCATTTGGACTAAAGCATTTAGTACATGAAAAAGGAGGAGACCCAAATTTATATGGTTTGACTGCCTCGAAAAAGACTTGAAAACTACTAAGGCGACAAACTGGAAAACCTTAGCCAAGTACAGAATGGTATGGAATAGAATTCCAGCGAAGACCAGGGCCCAACCAAGGCCAGTGTAGAAGAAAAGTTCTTAGGGCAAAATGGACTTTCTTCGCGAGTTCTCGCAAGATTCGTGATGTACGCAGAGAAAAAGTAATCCACAAGTTACCAAATTCATTACAAAAGCCTACATGAAACGATAATAGGAATGAATAAATCAAAAAATATTTATGAATCCTTTTACAATACAATACATCCCACATGCTAGTAATTAATAAATAATTTATTGGGCGGCAGGCGTACAGAAAGAACGGCCCTCGATGGCTACGCACATCTTCATGAAGTCTGATAAACAATATTATCAGTAAAGAATTCAAGCTGTCTGTGTTACCAAAGTAATCGCAGAGAGCAATTATCTGCTATGCAAACAAAATTTTATTATGCCAACCATTTCTTTATTGAATGCAGACATACAATTGAGTTTCATTTAATTTAAATTAGCTTCCGATAGGTAGTAAAAATAATTATTTTTAAAAAAATAAAAATTATTGCTCAGGAACAGAATAATATGAAATTTAAAGAAAAATTTATAATTTGCCTACAGACTCTATATTTTCTTTCTTTTTTTTCTTCTTTTTTTTGGTGCATAACTGTTTAATAATACTTTTTCACCAGTTTGTTTGACACTGTGCTTTTTTTGTTTTGCTCTAGCCTCCACTTATGCTCTGAAATTTTACTGTAATTATAATGAATCCTTTTTTACATTCTGTTAGGAGGATTTTCAAATACTTCTACCAGTTACTATATACTATATTTATAATATTTATTTATATGCATATACTATACTACATATACTATATTTATTTCATACATCATTCCTAATATAATACTTGTATTTTGATGCTTGTCATTTGTATTTTTGAACATCACCAACTGTCAAATTTGGCGTTGTAGGTTACCCAATTTTTGTTGTGTTTCTTCTAAATCATTGCTTCTTTCTCAGAATAAAAATTTATGCAAAATGTTCTTTTTTTTTTCTTTTTTTGTCATTGTAAGATATTTATTTTTCAATAATCATTAAATTATCTTGTAGAATTAAAATTTACAAAGTTAATATTTAAACTTCTAAACTTTTTTTTTTCATTCTGTAATTTTTCTCCACACGTTATTGCTTTTTAGTCTATCTTAATGTTTTATTCTGTTTTTTTTAATGCTGTACTTAGTGATTTTTTCTTAATCGCATTTTTTATATATAAATTTTATATATATTGCATTTTTTATATATAAACGCATACTGAAGCAACTGATATTCAGAAATTAAACTCCCTACAGAAAAATGATAGAATAATTTAAATGAATTTATTTGTGATCGGGCGGTAGAATTTCATCGCAATCGCAATACTTTTTGTAACCACAGCGCTTATTCTAAATCAAAATCTATTTTGCTGCAAGAGAGCACTCACCGCAGGTGTAGACCACTTTGAGGAACATCCTTGCTTTGGCGGAGCAGGGCGGCAGGCCGAAAGCGATGGAATCGGCGGAAAGCGAGCAGCGGCGTCGCCCGTGGCAGCTGTTCATCGCAGTCTCCGTTGCAAAACTGGCCTCGCAATCTGGGGAGGAAAAAACAGCACTTAGAGGCTTGTTCATTCTTTTAAATGGGTATGGCGTTTTGAAATCAGCATTGTAAAATGTATGATAAAGATCAATACAATAAATATTTGTAGGGCATATAGAAAAAATAAATTTAGTTTTATGCCTCATCTCAAACCGATGTTCTAATTATATTCAAATATTTTGAAATATTTCAGGTGCCTTCATTACTGTAGAAATTAAATAAAAATGATGATGGAACTTTCTGTAACATTACAAGAAAACTGTATGTAGTAAAACTTTTAGTTCAGAATAATTTAAAATTCATATAAAAAATTCTGTGTATGTGTATAAAAATATTTCTAAAAACTAACTTTCAATTGGAATTTCAAAATCACATCCAGTTTTTTTTATATAAGTTTCCACATAAACTTATATAGAAAAACGAAGTAAAAATAATAGAGGAAAAAAAACTCAAAATCAAGTCGCCAAAAATATGTTGAAATTTCAAAAAATTATACATTTTTAATTTTTTGAAAACAATATATTTCATTTTAAAGAGATTTTTTTTTTAAAGGACGTATGACATTTTTATATTTCAATAGACCCGTATAAGAATTTCATCACCCTTAATGAATAATTTACAAAAGTTCTAATAACGCCCACCATCCTCTTAAAGGTAAATTCTGGTTATTCATTTAAACGTGATATTTTTAGGCTAGAACAGTTTACATAAAAGAAATGCATTATTTAACAGGGCGACTGACACATAGTAGGTGTTTTTGTAGCAAATATTTACTCAAAAAGAGTTTTTCAATTACATTTTTAATCAACGAAGTGTTATTCGAAATTGTAAAAGCTTTTTTCAAAAATATCAAAGCACATTATCGCATGAAATCACTTGAAAAGCACTTTAATGTCAGCGATACCAATTTTACTTACGTCCATTTTTTCCTTCGTTTTTTTAAAAATAAATTTTTAAATATTAACATATAAAGCATACAAAATTAATTAAAAAAATTGTAACAATGGTTAGTCTTAATGTTTCATCAAAATAAAAGTACATTCATTCCAAAATAGAAATTCCATTTTCTCTCTTAACAAGACAATAATATTATTAGAAAACTCTGTGATGAATAAATCGTTTTGCGCACAGGATGCAATGATTTGATACGATGATAAATGAGCGAAGCCAAAATATTAAAACATTCTTAGACTGAGATGAAGGGTCAAAAACATAAGTGGAGTTTTATCCTCACGAGCTCATATTCACCCAATCAACGGAGAGATCTATTTTTAAAAAATATCAAAAGAAGAATTATTACAAAACAATTCATTTTGAAGCAAAATTTTACCTGCAGCGAAATTATATTTTAAATTCTTTTACACTATTCAGCCACCAAAAGTAGCAAAAATATCCAAATAATAACTCGCTACTCTATCCACAACTCTTCTATGGAATAAAAGTTTTTTTCTTTTTTTGTTAATATTTTCTATACATTCACTATGGATGGAGTATACTGCCGGTTTTTTTCAATTGGTTTCGTTTGCAACGATTCTAAATAATCCATTGGGTATTCCAAAACACTCGATTGGTCTTTTGCCGATTGATAAGAATGTTTAGTGAGCAGAAAAGTGGTCTTATGTGATTATTTGATTTCCGTGGAGTGTAGCTCATAAAATAAAATTCGCATGATTCGCTTCTATTATGGAGATAGATTCGCCTGTGCTCTTATTTATCGAAAAAAGGACTCGTAAATGTTCACGACTAAATTGTCACGACTGAAATGTTCACGATTGAATTGTTCAGAAGCTATGTTTTCGTAAAGAATGTAAGTAGTCATTTGAATTTCAGAATGAATTTAGATAAATGGATGGTGGGAATGCTAAGACGAGAGAAAAAAATCTCAATTTCCGTTTTTAAAAAGATTTATTTTAGTTTTGAGAGGAAAAAGTTGAAAAAGGTTTATTTTATTTTATTTTATTCACTTTATTATTACACTATTTTGTGCACCTAGGAAATGATGCCCAGGTCACTTGCCTCATCCAAGTGACGCTACTGACTACAACATTTTATTCCATTATCCAGAGATGTTGTTTTAATATAAAGGTTGAATTGGACAATTTTTGATAAGAGAAATATGAGCATTTATAGAGATCGCATGTTCCACCTCTGAACAAACTTACTGTTTCAACTTAAGGACAAATTTATATTAACATAGTGATGTAATTTTAAAAAAACATCTAAATAATTTCTAATGTTATTTACAATATGTCTGCAGAGACAATGAAGCAAAACAGTGTAACAGTCAATACACAACAAAACTCAGAAGAATACAAAAGAAGAACAAAATAATACAAAAATAAACAATTTTTAAGATCCAAAAAAAAAAAAATATTTAAAAAAAACACGAAACATGACAACACGGTATTATAAAACTACATTCACTTAATAAATCCTTTGACTGAATATGAATCATTAAAACATATAATAATAATGTAGTTAATACGAACATTAGCATAAAAAATAAACTATTTTTCAAATAGAAGAATGAAATAGACGCTTTCTAACCGACTTGTTTCCTGCTCACCTTCGTACTTTTTGCCGCCATCCTGCGGGCATTCCTCAACACCGGAAGTCGAGCTCCCGAAGAAGGCGCTATAGATGACGATGCGCAGGGACTTCCGGCAGCGCAGCTTCAACTTATCGTCTTCGCAAACGACACGAGTGAAGAACTTGCCTAAAAGGAGAGCGGAAATGAATTAACAGATAAAGGAACAATAGCACATTGTCATCGGGAACACACGAGTGTACAAAATGCATATCATATATTATATTATTCTTTCGGGGGAACACATTTTATCATCTTTTCGGAACAAATTAATTAATCCTCTGTTTAACGCATGCGATCATTTCAGAACATTTCAATTACCTCAGTTGGTAATTTGTCTCCCGCCTTCTAAGATGTTCTGATAATTTTGCCAACAATAGAAAGGATCGAATTTTCGACATTCCTAGGAATCGGGAACTAAATTCTGACCTCTTGCATAAAATCTCTTCTACCTTCCCCTCCCCCGGTTGCCATTCAACACAAAATGAGTTTAATGACGTGAGTGGACTTCTTTCAATAATTCTGAATTACTGCCTAAACGCGGCACAGCTCTTTACTCTTTTCTAACTTCACGATGGTTTCTTATAAGAACAATTACTGCTGCGAAAACGAATTACAAGATATGTGGGAGGTGTTTTTGAAACATTGAAGGAAAATAATAATGTGCAAAAAAGTAATTATACTTTAAAACATTTACTCATAAAAAATAAAAACATTATACATTAAAAAGAGTGCGTCCGCAGTTAGGCAAAAATATATGGTGTCAGAAATAACGTTTTAATCGGCGGAAAAATACACGCAGATTCAGATGACAGTGGACGGACTCAAGGTAAGACAGCATTGGGAGGCTTGGGCCAATGGGAGGTTATCAAATAAACACATTTTTTTTAAATTTCATTATTACTCTTCATTTATGATTCTCTTAAATTCGTTGCTAGTAAAAGGTTAAAGCAAAAATACTGGTAAATTAAACAAATTCAGATGAGAACATATTCTTCTTCCTGAACTTGAACACATAAAAGGCTTCTGTGAATTAAATTTTTAAAGTAAACGACGGATTTTTATTTCCATTGATCATCAAATACTTGAATACTCATAATAGAGAAGTTCCGTTAATAACGGTAATTTATTTCCAAGTAACCACCTGCATTCAATTAGCTATTTTGGAATGGAAATGAGAATCTCGATTTCCATTCATTCCCAGTCTGCTCAGAACACACGTCAGTATTGTTTCTTATTATTTCTTTGTCTTCACCAGGCTGTTAAGGTGTGTCATTGATTATGTGATGAAATATCGCAATCGGTTTAATCTCTTTTAATAAAGGAGAAAAATCTCCGCAACGCTTATTCCATTGTCGAATCGGAATTCGAACTTCATCGAATAAGGTCACTTCTTTAATGTATTTATACTTTCAGTAAACTGCATACTGCATTAAACTTTTGATATATTTTTATTCAAAACAATATATTGCAATGAATGATTTTAAAATGAATAGCAATAAAAAATGTAAGAATTATTCATCATCATTTAAAATGAGGCAAATTCGCAATAATTCTTTTAAACATTAACATACTTATTTATTCTATACACAAAAATAAAAAAAAAAAGTGACGAAATTTTGACTTTTTTAGAAATTTTGCACTTTGAAAGCAACTATATATAAATGATTTCTGATTTTGAACTCTGAATCAAAAATAGTTTCTCCGCAACTATTTTTGATTCAGAGTTCGAAGAAAAATTTCACCTTCTGAGTTAAGAATTATATTATACGAATAAAAAATGCATGGGACATACTGTTCACCAAGTAGAGATTTTATAACGCCTACCATTAATTTTCCACGTTTTCTAAAACCAAAATTTATGCATTATCAGCACTGAAGTCTAATAACATTTCCTTGTCCCTTTTATCAATACAAAATCAATAATAAAAAAAAAGGCCAATAATTCCTGGAAAATATTATTCTAATATAAGCTACATTAACACAGATAAACACAAATTTAATTTAAATTTAACAAAAACAGCTTTTAATAACACACTTTTTCCATATGTATTAAAATGTAGAAGTTTGTTCTCATTTTACTTTTAAAACTAGCCGCTTTAGTCGACAAGTTTGTTCACCAAAATTGTTAACTTTGTTAAATGATTAATGGAATGGCTTTTTATTTAAAAAAAAAATATTTCAGCTTGTCATTTGAAATGTCTGATAAACATGAAAACAATAAAATCTGTTCTTTACAAATTAAAAATTGTGAAGGAAGAAGTGAAACACTTAGTAAATGATTGGCAACCACACGCGATTGAATGTTTTGATGAATCAGTTTGATTTCCATCATAGCAATTCAAAACATTATTAAATGCAGTGTATCAAACTGAATTAAAAAATACTATTAAAAGTAAGAGGGAAGTTCCACGGAAATGAGACTGATATCATTGAAAAGGTGATTTTTTGAGTCTTAAAATAATAAAAAGACTATTTTTAAAAGACATTTTTGAAGATAAGAACATTACCATAGACAAGTAAAATCTATAATTTATTCAGAGACGATTAGGCCTATTTTTGCGCTCGATTAAACTTTATGTTTGAAGCCCATTTTTAAAAATTTCTTTTATATCTTCTTACCTCTGACTGAAGGTACTTTTTGGTGTGAATGCGGCGAACAATCCCCAAAAATTTCTATTAATATTTTCCAGTTCTATTCATTAGCTACACGAAGTATTGAATTCAATGTAGCGGTAGAAACATTCAGTGAAGCAGTATGAAATTCGTATTATGATTTATTTACATTAGATTGTTGCCATACTATATTATTTTATATATATATATATATATATATATATATATATATATATATATATATATATATATATATATATATATAGTCACAAATCTGTAATGTTGCTTCCCAGCATGGTTGGTTCAATATCTGGAAAGACCGTTTTACGATTAGCGCTCTTGGATGTTGATCGGATGCCGAATCAGTGATCTCAGGGCTTGGCAACGAATTTGACGACAAAATAGATAATATTGGAATCTTGCAGAATTTTGGGGATAATGATAATAATAATCGAGATGTGCCTGATTGTTCCAAAACCGCTGCATAGCGAGTCAACAGCGGAATAGTTGTATCAGTCCAGCGAAGCGCAAGCGTTGTGTGGAGCTCGAGCGTTAGGTGAATTCAGCTGTGCGCCGAATTCTGTTTATTATAGAAGCAGCATCGAGTCGTGTGTGGAGTAACCAGTCTTGTAATACTGAGCCGGCAGTTGGATACAGCTAAAGCGAGGAGACAGAGGATCAGGCGTTTGAAAAGACCGTAGAGTGTAGTTACGTAGATTGCCTCCTCCTGTTAAATTCTGTCTGGCCGCTTTGTGTGCTGTGGTTGTTATTACTACCGATTACTACTTGTGGGATACTGTTTGTTGTAGTGTGCTGTTGTGTATTATGCGTGTGCGTCTCGGGTGTATATGATAGATTTATTTTTCATTTTTTCACAATTTGTTTTCGTTACTTTTTGGTTTTCAATTTACAATTCACTATTATAAATCTTACGAAATCTTTGAAATATATTTTTATCCTAAAATAATTAATACCAAATGGCGCTACTGGTTGGATCAGAATTAAATTCTACGATGATTAATTATTTATTAACTTCATTCTGAAAATGTCAAAGAAACGCATTGCCGTCACATAAATGCACAAAACATCCGAACACTGGCAATGCAGGAAGTGAATGAAAATCGATCAGAAAATTTCAACTTTGCAAACATACATCAAATCACGTTAAATAAAAACATTTCAAAATTGACATTTACGAGGTCAGGTAAAGATGAAAAGTAAAAATAAATATCTGCAGATTACATTATTATAAACTGAGAGAATAATGGCATATAATGAGGGAACAATTCCGCAAAATGGCGTGATAAGCCACACATTTTGCGGAATTAATAAAACTACTTTTGTTCAGGCAAAATCCAAATATATCGCCATACAACATTTGGTCACCTCCATAAAAAAAACTTACTTGGTCTGCATTTGAAAGCGACATTCAGATATCGCTGCACTCCGGGGCATGGGTCCTCCTTCAAGAGGGACGAAGAGATCTTGAGATGGCATTTCTGTCTCTCCCGGCAGGAGGATTGGATTCCCTGTAACAGTCAAATGCGATTTTCAAAAAGAAGCATAATAAAAAAGGAAATAAATGCGAATATTAAAAAAAAAAAGCATTTATACAATTAATCGAATTTATTTTCTATTATGGAAAAAGAATCTTGTTAACATGCAAGAACATAATTCAAAGTCACTGTCTAAGTTCGAGGTCATTTTTGTTTCTAAGAAAAGCTGTTTTTGAAATTTCGTTTGGTGTTTTCTAATAAAACAGTAATTAAAAATTCAAAAAAGAAATTCTATATACGTCATATATATTTTTTTTTTAAATAACTGATTTGAAGCAAAATTCTAATCCATTTCCTTTACATACTAGGCACATAACAGTATTCTACAAAATGAAATAAAATTTAAGAGATTGATTAAAATGCAAAAATATTACAGAAGGTTTATACTCTATAAAATAGAAGCTATTACAAATTTTCCAATTATTTTCTAATAAAAAATACTATAAATAAAAAACTTTTAATGCACATAAAAAATTTTAGTGAAAATAATATACAAAACATTCCTTGAAAATTTCATTAATTTTTAAAATTAAAACTGGAGATATTATGTTAATGGTTGATAATTTATTTTGAAAAAGAAATTTTGAAGCAAAAGTTTGTGTATAGTTATTGTAAAAATGTATTCCTGCGAAAAGTAAGTCCTCAAGTAAGTCTAAAATTCTCCATATCTATAAGTTAAATCTTCTTTTTCTTCATACATTGAACATTTTTTTTTTTATTTAATTGAGCTTGCATTTGTATTCTGATAACTTTTGAAGATGGCAATGTGAGCCTTTTTGAACTGCAAATGTCTTCATAATCAAAACCCTTGCGTATTTATGACAATATTCATTAGCAATTTATTTAGTACATTCAATATATCAATCCCACTTTCACTAAACAGAAGAATAACTCAACGAAATGTTGTTTCGAAAGCCTATTTCAGAGCAAAAATCGTCAAAGCTTTTAGCCACACCTTAGGCGCTGAAGTGACCTATCGTAAGGTCTCAGCTTCAGAGCTCCGAATTCGAGATTCAATTCTAACGAAGAGCTGTCACGTAAGCAGATCTGGTTCACGATTAATGTGGCGAGGCAGTTTGGGAGATTGGGAGTCAGTTCAGATATCGTCTTAGTAATTTTGAACAGGGTTAGATGACAAAATCCATCCCACAGTCCTAGTGTTTGTTTTCAAAAGAGATGTTAATACGGCTGAACACTGGACAGCTTGCATCATTCAGCGTTAGTGATTCTTTAGCAACTTTTGATCAAAAAGTTAAATGCATGTTGGCTTTAGAATATTTTGTGGGCAGTCTAATGCATTTTGCAAGAAATGCTTTTCTATGTTCCTTTATCTACTGATATATACCATAACCACCGATATGTATATGCACCAGTTATTGACAGCTACTATGCATTGATGTGCTTAAAAGGGCCTAATCCAAGCCGTCCAAATTACATCGCTGGATATATTATCTTATCATCTTATTACGCATCTTATGTGATTCATATTAAAGGCATAAATCTAAAAGTGTTTTTAAAAACTGAAGAATGTAAAGGAGACTGCACAAAACGAAAATGCATTTTTATTATTATTATCAAGATGCATGATCAAATGCTCTTGATGCCACAATAGTAGAAATTCGAAGACATAATCGAAAAGGGCTGACTACTGTAAAAATAAGAAATAAAAAGCTATATAATTATTACTGGTACAATATGAATGTTATCTTGCAATGTTTAGAGCTTTTTGATGTCATCCCCACTGCAGTGTACAAACTGTTTCAAACGATATAAAAGTCGTAAAAATATCTATAGTAGTACAAGATATTTTGATCGTATGTACGGAGCAGTTTATAACTTTAAGAGATTTCTAAAGTAGTAAGATGATAAATGCAAAGAAATGATTACTTCAAATGTCATCACGGAACCATCTACTAGGATCAAAGGATAATCGTAGGGGTTTAAATCTGAGGAGTACGGAAAATGAATGGTAGAGTAATACCCAACCCAATCCAGAAAGCAAGCATTCACAGGTTACTACAGGACTGTCAAGATTTATAAAAAGAGATACACAGTTCTATCGAAAACTTCAAAAACCGGCACCCTTCAGATATTCTATGACTTCCACATTGCTGAAATCAATTTGTACACCGAATTGGTGACGACATCAAAAGACTGCAAAGAATTTTCAAGCAGTATTGCATCACCAGTATTCATATGGTTGTCAGTGTTAAACTTCCGAAACAAGAGAAATTGTAAAGACTCCAGAACGATAAGTCCAAACAAATGCGAGAAGAAATAGTGAGAATCGGGAATTTTTGTCTTGTCCTTCTACAGCCTATAAAGATAATAATTCAAAAACTTCTGAACGCAAAACAAATTTGGTAAGAAGAGACTTTTTTCGAGGAACACTTGCCTCTCGTACGTCCTGAGGAGAGCAGTGGGGGTGGTGTTGACGCCCTTCCCTCTTCTCCAAGCACTGGATGTGGCCGGCCGCCGGTTGCCCATACTCCGCTTGACTAATGCTGATGACAGTGTCCGGCCAGCACTCGATCTGCAGCTCTTCGTCATCACACACTTGCCGATGCAGCGTGCGTAGAGTCCCTGCAGAAAAAGAAGAATACATTTACAGGCATCGTTCCTGCAGCGTGTTATTGAAGTGAAGTTCCCACTGCATAAGTACGCACAGTCAGTGTTCATTAAATCAATAAATGCATTCATAATTCCTTAGATCTGCATTATAGTAACTGTTTAGTATATTCGAAGCAGGCTCATCAGATTCGGGGGTTATTTCGCAGTATCAGTGAGCTTCAAAACATAATAACTAATTTAAACAGAAGATCCTTATATTAATAGGTACATACAATTCTGTACTAAGGTACAGTCGCTGAATCAAGATACTTTGGGATCTGAACAATTTAGTCAAATTAAGTGAATTCAACCGAATGAAACATATAACAGAAATATCAGCTATAGAGCAATAAGGCAGATATTGATCTACGACAACGCTTCTTGGATTCTTGAATCTAATTTGATCGCGGGCTCTATTAGGCAATTTTGCGAATTATTCACTTACAGTTAAGAATTTTTTTACGCATATGTATTAAAATACAAATAAATCAAATATTTTTTTAAAAATAATACATTTTGTTTTGAAGATATATAATAACATTTTAAAATATTTCAGGAAAATTAGTTTTAAATTTTTTTCTATTATTTTTTTCTTATTACTCTATATACTTTTGCTTGTAAAAAATCGTGTATGACTTTATTATTCCAATTAAATGTTAATCTTTTTAAAATATTTTTATGTACACGTATTGAATTTTCGTAAGAATTTTATGTTTTTCCGAACTGAAATTGACTTTTAATTATCTAAAAAAAATAATCCCGAAACGTAAAATGTATATCCTATATTTTCCTTTAATTTTAACCGAAATCATTAATATCAATTTTATTTAATTTCCCCAAAAATTAAGATATATGGAGCATTTCAAAGATATTTCAATTTAATTTGACTATCATTTCAAAAAAATTCATTAAAATATACTTTATTTTCTTTAGGTCGTTCAAATGTTTATTTTATTGAACAATACATTTATTTCAAAATAATATTTCAGTTGAATATAAACCTATATTTTGTATATGTTAAGGCCAAAGCCCGAAATGGGGCGGCCAATTCGCGAACTGGCCAACGTTGCTGTAAACTTACCGGCCAATGCCCGATCTTTTCTTGATTTCGGGCTTTGGCCGGTCAATTCGCGAAGTGGCTTGGGACGATCGGCCAAAGTAGGAAGAAAGGAATCAAGAGCACACTATTAAAAATTATTATCATCAAGAGCACACTATTATTTTACACACTATTAAAAATGAAGTAATTAAAAATGAGTACTTCTGTGTACTGTTTTTTTTTTTTTTTTTTAAGTACAATTGTTTCAGAAACGAGTTCAAATATAAGTGACACCTCTGAGTTAAAAATAAGCTTGTAACATATAAAAATATGATCTCGTGTTATTCTGTTCTCATATTAAAGCCACAATAGAAATTATTCAGTGAACGTATATGCTGTAACAACGTGATAGCGTGAAGATTAGATTTGCGCCCTTCAAAATAAACGAATTATATCTTGAGCAAAGGCGTTGTGCATCGTGTATGAATACAAAGGCAAATTGATTACTCAATTTTCAACTACCTTTAAGGGTGATCGTTACTCTTTTTCTGCTCCATAGACCTAATGTTAAAGATCCCAGATTACATTGTCACCCGAAATATCTCTTCAAAAATATGATTTTTTTTGCAAAGACAAATAGCAAATATAAGGGCTAATTAAAACAAATATGAAGGAAATATAGTTTTGTTAATAATATCATTTAAAGACATTTCTTTGTTGGCGCCATTTGTCGAATTTCACCTACAACATGACCTTATTTATATTTTATAAATAAATATTATATTTATTTACCACTAGCCACCTTTGGCGACCAGCCGGTTCGCCAGTATTAATGATCACTAAAATTTTCAATTAATGTAACTTGTTCTATTAGTAGCTTTTTCTGCAAAAGATTTTTGAGCTTCATATTTTGTTACTTTTACGTAGACCTTAAACAGTTCTGTTCATTATACTACTTATCACTTTCTCTAATGTTCTGTCAGCATCCATAAAATTTCTACTTTAAATTAAAGTGGAAATGTTAAACTGCAATCAGTATAAAAGCTTTTTATACTGAAGCTAACCATGTCTTTTTTTAAATATGAAAATTGAAATCAGAGTCATTCGGCAGTGAATTTATATGTACACTGCAGAGTAATTTATATATCTAAAAGAATTATTCAGCAAAAATTTCTCTGATTCATCGTAAAATTAATTTTTTACTTTCAAAAGACTTGAATGATGCAAATAAAAATATTTTATTTTATTTCAGTCAATAAATGAACTTATGAACAAATTACGAATTTTAAATTATACACAGTCCTTTGGTCCCAAGGAATCCTATTCTGCGAAATACTCTTGATACTTCAACTTTTAAATAAATAAATAAACGTCCCTATCTTCTGCGATAAATCTGACCGATTTATGAATTTTTTATGTATCACTTTTAGAACAATCAACATTTTTAGAATTACAGGCCAATCACTGTCGAGAAACCCTGGCAGAAGATTAGCGTATCTTCATTGAGGCAGTCGGTGAAGTAGTCTAAAATCGCCAGTTTTTATAGAAGAGCGATATTCAAATTTAATAAATTATTCAGTCTTAATGAATGATTTAGTTGATTGGAGTTCAACAATTTTTATTTAAAATATTGGTGTCTTAAGAATATTTTGTTAAATATGATTCAAAGGGCAGAGGACCTATGAAAAATTTAAAATTCCTAATTCATCGGAGCATTTATTGACTAAAGTTACATTAAATATAATTATTCAGTTCCTTTAGACCATTTTATTAACAAATGTATGCCCCAAATTAGCTGATGGTCGTTGATTAGAATAATTATCCTATATTAAACCATGTTTGACTTAAATGAAATTGTTTTATTGAATTAGTAACATAAGTATTGTGAAAGCTCATAGAAAACTTTTCCTTTTCAGAAAATATCTTATTTCATTCTTTTTTTTTTTTCATTTTATACAGACACTTGCCGAAAATTACAATTTTATTTATTAAATTTGTAATAATAGTTGACTTATATTTTAATTTAAACTTCTATCAATGTGATGGCAACACGTTGATAAAAGCTAATTTTTTTTTTTTTTTAATTTGACGTGCTCGTGCAGATTAAATTTTATTTTTATTTTGAGCGAAATATATTATTAAAAAATATGATTAAAATATTTCTTTAAAAATTCGTTAAAAATCTAAGCATAATTTATAAATTAAAACATTGCTATCATTAAAAAGATAATTTTTTTGAGCTTTAGTTTGATGCAAAAATCGATTTTGTGCTGTCATATTTTCTGAAGTTATAACGATAAAATGCCGAAATTACCCTTACTTTTTAATTACTTAAATTATAATTAAAATTTAAAAAAATAGCTTCAAGGTGCACATTTCCGATCTCCAAGATATATATGTGTCAAATTTGATAACTGTATGTCAAACGGTGTGGACTGTAAAGCGCCAATACACACACACGCACACACGTTGAGCTTTATTTATAAGTACAGATTATCACATCGGGCTTAGGCCATTGATTCCCGGCCACTTCGCGAAATGGCCAGCCAAAGTAGAATATACAATATTAATTGCAAGTACTTCGGACTTTGGCCAAACTTCTTGGCCGTAACATAGATAAAACAATAAAGCTAAAATTTCATATTTTGGTCCATTTTTGCTTATTTCAAAGTCCACTGTCACCTTAAGACAAATTCATCAAACAGTTTATATTCTTATGGCAGAACAAGCGTTAGTTACCGTAGTTTTGGTAAAATAATTATTTCAGCCAGTGCACGATAGATGGCTCTCCATTTTATCCAGAAAATTAACTATAACAGGGTGCGTTGTGGAAAAAGCTGCAAAAATTAAGTAGTTTTAAGCACTTTTTAAACATCTTAGCCAAAAAAATTAAGCATCTTTGTGCATGTATGCTTATGTAAATCTGTATTTTTTCCAAGCAAAGGATGTTTTCTATTTCATAATAATTTATAGTTTTTATTGAAAAAAAACAAACTTTTAAATCAATTTTGAATGTGTATTCTTTAAATTTTAATATTTATTTCTGAATTTGCCCAACGTCGCCTACTGTAAAACAAATGATATCCATTTGATTTTGACAAAAATATAAAAGTGCTAAAAAAAAAAAAAAAAAAAAAAAAAAAAAAAAAAAAAAAAAACATCAATACCAAAAAATTAAGTGAACTTTTACTTTTATAAGATTATCAAATTTTTTTCAACATTTAATCTAAGTAAGATCTCTTTTAACATTTCTTAAATTGTTTAGATGGATACATCATTACAAAAACTGTCGATATGGATAGCATATACGATTCAACCTGGCTCGGGTGGAAAGCGTAAATTTCCTCCTACATTAATTCACTACATTTAGTAATTTTATTTGCAGTCTTATAAAACTAAGAACTAAAGCATTCCAGAATGTTACCATCATCCAGAATAGTTATTTTAGGGAAACAAATTTATGAAATTGAGGATAGAATATAGTTATATTCTAAACATGTTTTAAGGTCATTTTTTTAACAGAAAGAAATAATAGCGTTCATAAAAGATCAGGATATATGAAAACCGTCCTATCGCTTTTCACTTCTTAAGTTTAGTAAAGGACTTTTTCCAACGGTCTGAAAATTTAACAAAAGACTGCTTTCTAACCTATATGCAAAATAATAATAATAATAATTTAACTTTAAAAAATCATAAAAAAAATGTGAATATATATTTTAGGAAAACAAATTCTGGAAGCTTACAAATTCTTTCACATTATAACAAACTTGGACCAAGAAAAACACGAGAAAAAGTGGCAGAGCATTTCACTTATTTACGACGCTAAAGCAAATTTAACCGATTAGACAAAAAGAAGACGTGGATTCCACCAGTCATACAAAAAACAGAGTGGACACGCCTTACAAGAGAAAATAGTTTCTTTATATTAATTAAGTTAAAAGCACACATTTGAATTGCAACCACAGGAAACAACAGCTTTTTTCATGTAAAAGAATGCACTTTTTGTTCTACAGTGAAGCAAATTTAAATTACTAAATTAAACCATCCTTACTTTTGTTACCGAAGAAATACAGTGAAACGTCGCTTATAAAGCATAATTTGTTCCCGAATCTTGTCCGTAATGAAAAACATTCGCTAAGAGAAACAATTTTTTTCCCCCATAAGAATCCAAACAGATGCGTTCCATTAAAAAAATTTAAAACACGTTCTAACAAATTTATAATAATGTAATTTATCTTTTATCATGCCTTGTTTTTAACAAGAAAATTGTCTAAAGACATGTCTTAAGGTGTGCTTCAAAATTTGGAGAAAATGAGATCTGGCATATCGATAAATGACTCAGCAGAAAGACCAGTTACCGCTTTATTATAACGGCGAAAGAACAGTTACCGCTTTATTATAAAGGCGACATTTCTAATATTTTGATACTACAATTTCCATCAAATTTGGTTCCAATCAGTTGGGAAGAAATGAGTCTAAAATACGAAGTTACATTTATTATAGAGAATACGAGAAAGCTTTGAGCAGATCATTCCCATTGTTTTAATTATTATGTTAAGACCAACATAATTCCAAAAATGGTATTTTTGAACTTGCAGGAGTTTGAAACACGGCAATGAATCGAAATGTCGTGTTGTTTTTTTTAAATTGCAATTTTAAAATTACTTATGCAATTACTTTTTTTTATAAGCAAGAAAGTAAACAGGAACGCTGAGCTCCTATAACGATAAGTAAACAGAAAATAGAGACGGAAGGAAAATGGTCAAGGCTCATCACGCTGTCAATGCGTATGTAAATAAACGCCTCTTGCGCAATTCCATTGCTTGTGTAACTTAATAACAGTGACTTTTAAATAAACAAGAGGAACACATTGCTAAACATAAACGTGCAATTACTTTAAAGCACACAGATTTAATTAACAAAAACGTCTCTTATCCAAAGTGTTTACACAGACGCGAGTCACAGAGATCAATTCTTATCACGATGTTTAATAACCGAGATAGATTCACTACGAAATAAAAATATCAAATTTTCTTTACGCCAATCGAATTCATTCCATTTCAGCGCTGGCGATCGATTTCATTAAATCCAGAAATTCCTTTTCATGGTCGATGAAAGAAAGAAGAAGCAATGTCATCATCATCGGAATTCCACTGACACGTGAGAAGCGGGTAAAAGAATGGAATGTCAGCTATGTTGACAAATAAATTTAAAACATACAAAACATTTTCTCCTTGTTTACCAAAAATAATTTTTTTAGTCTTTACTCGTTAATTTATCTCCACTAATAAAACCTGCAGGAAAGATCGGCCCAAAATTTCTGACATACTCTTTAAAAAAAGTCGAAATTATGTTTTAGGCGCGTTTTTTTCCAAACCGATTAGAAAATAAAATTTGACACCCAACTGCAATTGCAGTTATAAAATCAATTTCATATTTGATATATATAAATCACTGCGTTTTTGAGTTTATTTGCATTCAGATAGATAAATAGACAAACTTCATGTGAATGGATTTTGTTCAAAATTTGGAAGAAAATTATAAATTTGGTGTAAAGACCACACACCAAACTTCATCAGCCTTGCTTGTAGCATTTTTCAATTAACATGTTGACAAAAAAAAAAAAAAAAAAAAAAACATAATTCCAAATATCATTTTTTTTTTAAGAGAAGACAAACGTGGAGATTCGAGTTCAAAATATATTCAGTTGTTTCAACGATTTAAATACTTTGTTGTGCGACTGTCTCATACGAAAAAGTAATAACACGAGTTGAATTCATGCAACAACTTGCGGTGGGAAACTTGCATAACAAACTAAGAAGTGAAGTCGACAAGTTAAAAAGAGAGTACGACATCATTTAAATTATTTCTTTCAGGAGACTATCGTGAAACGACGTATAAATAAAAAGAGGCATAATCAAAATTTTAATAAGCAACCCTGATTATTTCAAATTTAATGCGACTAATGTAAATTCATTTAAAAGTAATAAGTTTTTAAGATAAATTTGCAAACCATGCCCAAAGTAATGAAAATAATAATTCATTTTTACAATGAAACATGTAACATAAAAATGAGTCAAGAAATAGAGAGGAAAGACAAGATGGTGACTTAGTTTATATCCATATTACTCAAACTTTCACCACCTTACGGAAACTGCGGGTACTATACACTGTAGGATACTACATCTCGTATAGTGAAGTCACGGCTGCCATTTCGCTGTCGTTAAATTCTGTGCATTTTAACTAAAATGCCTGCTAAGTAAGATCTCGCTGACTGGAAGAGCATATATTTGATTATTCTTTGTTATGCATGACTACTTTACACAATACGATGATCACAATCAATATATATTTTTTATATCCTCTTCTTGTCATTCATATCAACGAACTCAAGCTTTTTAACGCTTTCGATCGCGGCCGGAGTGTTGAATGATCCCATCTGATCATGAAGTGCACTTCTTATTTTATATGATGGAAATACATACAAATAGGCGTTTCATTAAAAAAAATTTTAATCGTCTGTGTACAGAATCTGTTCTGTTGATTATTTCTGAAAACTATGTTCAATATTACGTTTGATTATACTTACCGCTAGTCTTGAATCAACATGACGGTTAATAATTTTCATAAACCTCAACATTTTTTCGAACCATGGACGTGGTCGGCATGCGAGACGATCTGCAGAATTCTTTTTCACCACAGATTTATCATCGCTAAATGTGCCATCTTGAGACGACGAAAGAGGCTACTTTTATTTTTACTATACATACCCTTTAACTGAACAATTTTGAACAATTCGACCCTTTTTTTCGGCAGGTATTTACATTCCTCATTTAGCAATCAAAATGAAATTCCCACTTTCAATCCATTCGAAATGTCCCACTTTCAATTTAAGAAACTGTACAAACTAAATTAAATGTAAGAAATTCATCTTTTCCACTTGAAAAAGATGAATTTCTTACATTTAATTTCGAAGCAATTTCTTTTGTTTTTTCTACAAACATGCAATCACTAATGGGCATATTCGATGCATAACATTATATTAAAAACTTAATTAAAATATTCTATTTTAGAAAATTTGGTTTTTTCTGCATATGCAATTTTTGTGAGAGAAGTAGCAGACTGTTGCCCTATCTTCCATTTTCTTTTTCCCCTGTTCAGAGTCAATGGTTTTCAGTGTTAAACTCGAGTATCCATTTTTTTTTTTTTTTTAATTCTACTTTTCTCAATTAAGTATTCTTGTCAAATTGTTTGAAAATTTCAGTTTTTTTTTCTTTAGCGAAAGTATTTAACTCTTTTGAGATATTTTTGAAAGAAATGAATAGAGCAGTAATACAGATAAAAAAGTGAACGAAGACGTAGGAATTCCAGAATAGCATCCTTAACAGACGGATCAGTCTGGCGAAAAGACCTTTCCATTGTTCGATTTCCATCTTTCATTCATGGGATGTTTTCGGATGTTCCATCTTTCTGCGTCCTTTATTTGGAATAGCAGAGAGGAGAAAGATTTTATTCTCGTTCCCTGCTTAATAGAAAAGTTCCCACCTTAATAGACCGGAAAACAATGGCAAGGGCAAGTAATGCTGAGAATTTTAGAACGAAAATAAGCGACGTATAACTGAAACCTTGCTCATAAAAAATGAAGTTGCTTATCTTTACAATGGTTACGAATGGAAATAAGCTTTCTGAAATTATAGATGTAAAATGAGTACAAAGGAGCACATAAAAAAAGCTTTTGTAATATGAAATCTCAATTTTCTTCTTCAAATTTATTATAAGGTGACGCTCCAATTTGGAACCAAAATTAAATAAAATATGCCAATTTCTTTATAACTATGTTCTAAAAATATTAAAATAATATATTTTCATTGAACAAATAAATGCAAAAAATTGTAAAACTTCAGGGTAATGGAAAACCAATTATAAACTACAGCATTACAAACAGGAAAAAAGTTATATAAAAGAATATACAAAGGTAACGGCCCCTCCCCATTCCCACTCAAAGAATTATTAGGTCATATCGGAAGGGAAAAAAAGTCCGCATTGTTATAAACCTGTAATGCTGCTTCCCAGCACGATTATCACCGGAAAGACAGATTTACAATCATCTGTATTGGAGCTGCTCGGGTGCCGAGCCAGTGATCCCAGAGCTTAACGACAAAATTAAATAATATATTTAAGACGACCATTATACGACGAATTTGGCGACAAAATAGTTAATGCTGGAAACTTCGAGAATTTTAACGATCCGTCCAATAGGAACTGAGATACACCCTGATTGGCCCAAAAGGTTCTCGCCCCGCCTCCCGTGAACTACAAAAGGACGGCAGTCTCAAGCTCAGTGGACCTGATTGGAATCGTAGACATGTAACGAGTCTTCCAGAGTATAGCGAAGCAACGGCGGAATGTCAGCGTTGTGTGGTGCCCAAGCTATTGCTGAACTGGGCTGTGTGCCGAGTCCTTTTGTCTGTTGTGGAAGCAGCACCAAATTGTGTGTGGAGTAGCCAGTCGTGTGGTAGTGAGTCGGCAGTTGGACACAGTTAACACGAGGAGACAGAGAGAACTTCAGCCGTTTAGAGAGACCGTAGAGCGAAGCTCCGACGATCCACTCTCCTGCTGGATTCTGTCTGGCCGCTTTGTGTTCTGTGGTTGATTACTGCTTGTGGGCTACTGTCTGTCCACGACAAGAACACTGCTAGACAATCGTCTATGTTTACGGCGGGCGTTATAGAAACAGGTTACTGGAGGAAGAGTTCATTTCGCAGAGGTAGAAATTCATTCAAGTTTCTTGCGTCGGCACGTTTAGCGCCAAATTGGCGATATTTGGTATTATTAGATTTAATTCTTGAAAACAAATTAAAAAAATAATTCACTGAGCTGAAAATTATTTGCATACTCGGAATATTGAAAATATCTGATATTCCTGTTATATGTATGCAAAGAACAAAACAAATCAAATAGAAAACCTGAATAATTATTTGTATGTCTAACGATTGCACAAGAAGAAAAAAAATAATTAAGCAAAATCATGCATGACAAAACATTAATCGTCTTCATTTCATTTGTTTTAAATTTATATAAGTTATTAATATCAAATTCTCCGCAACAAACTCAAGGTAATCTGTCTAATTTAAGATAAAAACTATAACATAATGAATCGTAATTATTTCATAATTTTTACAAAAGGTTGCTTTTATTCTGTTATAAAGTAAAATGTTCATTATTAAATATGCTTGAAACCTTTCCAAATTTATATTTATTTATTTTTCTGATGTATATACTATTTCCCGAAACACAAAATTAATGTTGCCATACTATCAATTTTCAGATTTTTAAAAATCAAACTTTGATTTGTAACTTATTTTCAATATGCACAATCTTTTTACAGCATAATTAATTTTGCAAAGTTTATATGTAAAAGTATTCTGAATTTGAAGATAATTATCAAGTGTTCATTCATGCACGTGCCAGATGTCCCGGACTTAAAGGAACCCAACTAAATAAGTCCAACATCGCTTTACATTATTCTACGAAAAACGAGGTAAAAGTTTGTTTTTGTATTCCAGATTACCATTAATTTATTTCCCCCGGCTTGAAAAAGAAATACAATTATTTCAAAGAAAAAATTTTCTTACGAACTGTCAATTCAAATAATAGTGATAAATGAGCTTTTCCTTTCAATGTATATAGTAGTCATGAGCTCGAGCAATCAAGGATCCAAATTCCTACATTCTTCACATTTCTATTCAAAGCCCATCAATGCCGTTTGAGAATACTTATCTGCTACCGTTTTATTATCACAATCAGTGCACCTGAGTAGAAAGGAATCTCGTTCAATATTTTAATCCTTCTAACTCACATTAACGTGCATAAATTTGCAGATTCTTGAAATCATAGTTAAGAAGGAAAGCTATTGAAACAACAGGGAGGCGAGAAATCGAGCCTGAATAAATGACTACTTTTCTTTATTTTATTGAAAAAAAAAAAGTAATGCGCTACCTATAATATAATATTTTCTTCATACGATTATATAGTTGAATAATATTTCGCAATAAAAATTTAATAGAATTGCTTCTTAACAACTGCATATACTCATTCAATTCCAGAAAGAAAATTAAATCGTTTTAATCTCTAAATATTTTCATACAGGATAATAGAATCACTATTTTTAATTTCAAAGTAACTCTTTTTTTCTTTTAAAACTATAAATACAATTTCTCATAATTATTATTTAACACTAAGAGCAAAAAGTTAAAATGACGTGTTTTTTTTTTTTTTTTTTTTTTTTAATTCTCATCTTTTTTTATTCTGACAATGATTGTGATAGGAGATAACTGAATTAATTATACCTGTAGATTTAAGGAAATTATTCAATAATTTCGATGAAAATAAAATACTGAATTGTAAAATATACTTCTTTAAAAAATAATGAAATTCAAAGTTCCCTGCAAGAACTTTTTTTTAATAAATTTTCAATACACTTTTCAAATAAAATTCAAAATCAATAATTAATTCATTTTACTCATACAAACAGCTGAGTATAAGTTGCTTTAAAAGTTTCAACTGTTCATTTTTTTATAAATATGATCTGAAATGGATTTCTATATTTTCCAGTTCCATATATCGATCAATTCAAAAGGTGATCTTATTTATGTTAAAAAGTTAAATTCTAATTTACGACAATTATTTTATTAAATTTCAGTTTATAACATTAAATAAAAGTTTTTGATCCAGAAAAAGCTATAAAAGTGTATATATATATATATATATATATATATATATATATATATATATATGATATTTTAAACTCTAATTTCAATTTAATTAATTTCCAAGGTTTTATCTTAATTTAGCCCATAGTAACGTGCTTGTGATTTTAAAGTCTCTCCTTTCTTAAATTGAAAAGGCATTTTAAAGGATGTCAAAATTTAAGAGACAAAAAAATATTAAATAATGAAATGCAGTTAATATTAACCAAAGAAAGATGAATAAAATATAAAAGAAGTAAGCTAAGCGAATATAAAGATACGTGCAACTGCGACTAAAGCGAGAAGACGAATGAGCAACATGTTTTCTTTTATCACTTCACATTGACGCCAAGAAAAAGAATACCCCCCAGACTTCTATCCGATTCCACCCATTCAAAATGGATAGTCCCTACCGGAACCCGTTTCTATAACGCCCGCCGTAAATATAGACGATTGTCTAGCAGTGTTCTTGTCGTGGACAGACAGTACTGTTAGCTGTAGTGTGCTGTCCCGTGTTCGCCTCAGCTGTATATATTTGTCGTCTTTGTATTCGTCGTCTTTGTCTTTGTGTTTAATAAACATCGTTGTTGAAATCCGTAACAGTCTTCTAAAAAATTGAAGGAATAATTAAAGGATAGAAAAAACGATGACCAAAACTGTGATTTAAAAAAAAATAAATATTAATCTTTTATTGGCAGATATATTTTACCAGAAATATAGTTGAGATAAACAATTTTTTCGGTATTTTTATTCATTTGGTCAAAAAAAAAAATTATTGGTATTGTGGAATATTTATATACACAAATTTTATGTATGTATTTAGTATTTTTTTAAATGATACTTTATATGATTGTTTATATTTTAATATGTTGCATGAAAACTCTGAAACTTTTATCCTGCCTTTGTATAAGTGTACATTGACAAAATGTAGCATCATCAAATCAACTTGGATATTTTATATATTGTGTATGCACTAATAGAACTTCATGAATTGGAACTTTTTGCCAATTTCCAACGGAAAAAAGTAATTCAAAATTTAAAGCAAAAATTGTAATTTGTTTGAAGTTTCACTCGTAAAATATTATAAAACCTATTTAAAAATTAAAAAAAAAAACAGCTTTATGTTATATTTTAAAGCTAATGGAAAATTTTAAAATTTCGCATTATATTAACACTTTTATTTTTTTCCCTACTATGGGGAAATGATGGCAAAAAAAGTGACAAAATAATTAAAATTGTTATGAAAATATAATAGCAATAAGAAGTTAAAAAAACTGCTTTTAAGTTCAGAGGAAAGAGGTAACCAGGCAGATTTCGCCCCCTTTCACCTCTTTCCAATGTTCAAAAGCATTTTTTTAAATTTTATTGTAATCTCTATCTGAAAGCCAACACTTAGAGAGGTTCAATCACTAGCTCAAATAATAATAATAAACTGAATTTAAAAGTAATTTTCACTGAAATGGTGAAAAATAACATTTTAATGTAATCTAAATACTTTAATACAAATTTTCCAAGCTACTAACTCGCAAGTCAGTCTGACAACCGGAAAAAAATGGACTTCTCTGATCAGCAGACATATTTGGGAAGCATCCAAAAAATTCGGGGATAAAATGCAAAACATACTGAAATCCAAAACGTACTTGGTTTTAATATAATCAAGTTCGATACACAGATGTAAATCCAATGAAAACACAAAATAATAGGGAGGGAATCTCGAAGTCCCCTTTCCCTATTCTCCAAAAAGCATTGCAGGTTTTTAGGCAATACATTTGCTTATTTGATAAATCAGCTCTGATTTCAGTTGACAATTCCATTTACAGTCCAAAAGATAAGGTGCGAAGATAAGTCTCAAGAAATGAAACATTATATGCTCCGGCAAAATGTTATAAAAAAACACTTCCAATTTCAGATATTAAGAGCTACAAATAACAAATAAATAAACACGAATCTATATTATACAAGGTTCGTTCCAACGAATGTCAAATATATAACTTGTAACGAGATCTTCTAAGGACTTTTCAAAACAACTATGAATTACAAGCGAGATCCGAGCAACAAAAAAAAGGGTGGTTTGACTTTGCAAACGAAACACACGCTTCCTATACAAAGAGAGCAGCCAAATCCTGTCAAAAGACGACAAACCGCTAACTTCCAGAGTCAACTATTTTTTCGAGTCCTTGTCCTGCTTCTGCAATCTCATCACGTCCCTTTCTCCCTTTCTCCCACCCTTTCCCTCGTTGCAAAATCCCCGATCGACATTCGCGACACCAAACCGAAACTTAGTCGCGTAAGCCGTCGGAATGATTAACAGTCTGACCAAACCGAGGGAACGTGGTCCCTGACCTTGGTGTCAGGAACAAAAACAACTGGCTTCGTTCTTTTCTCTCTTCTTTCTCCTTTCCTCGCATCACAATGCTATTTCATCATCAAAACGCACTTTTAATAGATTTGATTCGACTCGGCGCACTTCATTGCAGAAGACATAAAATGCTTAACCCTTTGCGAGTCTTGACTGATTGCTTGGGCATACTTTGATTTTCGAACATCTGCGGGTTGAATATCCATTCGCAATTATTAAAAACTTGTCAAAGATTAAAACCGGCGGGAGTGGTGCACTCAAAACTTTCTCGAATTCTCGCAAATAAAATGGAACTGCATTTTTGTCGCGTCCTTCCCCAACCTACTGAAACCAAAATATGACACAGCGCTCTAAGGGCTGTCACAAAATCACAAACCAAATTTGATGCATCTACGTCATTGCGTTTACATACTTCTGAAAGTGCAGCCCATCAACCCTTGTGACAAATCTGTGTGCCGAATTTTATCCATCTAGTTCTCTACGTTTCGTAATCGATGAAAACTAGAAAAATATGCCATCGTGTAGGTTTATATTCGAACAGCCAGACAGACACACTTCTTATATCTTCTTCAAAATTTGACAAAAATCCACAGATTTGTTATAATGACCATATACAAAATTTCATCCGTCTACCTCAAGGCATTTTTGGGTTATTTTTCTCAAAGACAGACATAATGCCAAAAATGTGTTTTTCGGACTTTCGGAAGATCTGAAATTTCGAGATCGAATTGTTTGCCGATTACATTATTTTCTGTATAATTCATGTATGAGAAAATCAAAAATAAAAAGGAAGAAAGAGAATCGGCTGCATTTTTAAATAAAGAAATATGTGTTTCATTATGCCATAACTGCACACGTATAGACATGCCCTACAGAAATGTCTTAAAAAATATTTCCGGGCCAATTAGAAGTGGATAATCCGCAAAGGAAGCCACTGGATACACAAATAATCGAGGGTGTACTGTATCTTCGAAAGTGCTGTCTCGGCGATTTTATCGATTTTCCAGATACGAGTACCACAATTCCGATCTCTAGCATCATCGCGTTCAAAGTTTTAACAATTTTTATTTTACTATTATTAACTTTATTTCCATATTTCAAATGATATATTGTTGTATTTATCTAACACAAAATAAATTTGACTGGTTGAGCGAATTTATTTAAAAAAAATATGAATGTTGTCTGAAATCGGCGCGAGTAATACTAGTACTTTTTCTCTTTCTACGAGAGCTTTTATAAAGCCCAATCTTTAGGGATGAGAACCATTTGCAAGAAATTTTGAGAATGCTTCAACAGATTTGTAGAAATATAAACAATATATGCAACAAAAATAACGTTTAAGTATATATAATAAAAACTAAAGATGAAGATAACGTAAGACAAAATAAAGGAGATCCGAACCTATTTCGAAAGATTGAGCCATTTTCATTCCTCTATCGTTTCATTATTTAAAAAGAAATTATTATAATGTTATCACAATTATAAATTCACTCAAAATTATAGCAATTAAGATGTTGAATGCCATAGGGTGGTCGATGAAGCCAAGATTACTAGAAACATATAATTCGAATAAACTTTTCAATATTATCACTGAAACTCATTCCGTTTTTTCAATATTGTGAAAAAATGAACGCAATACATAACACAAAATTGAGCATACAAGCATAACACATAACTGCACTTCATACCTATGGGGGGGGGGGTGTCACCTGAGACCCCGTTAAAATAAACGCATTATCAATGATTACACAAATTAACCTGTTTATTATAATTATATATCACCAAAATATTCAGTGCATAATGAGGGATTCATATTGGCGAGACGAACAAGCCATGTGAAATGATCGTGGCATTCAATCAACGTGTTAAAGAAATATTCAGTCGGTGTAACGACATTTTATATAGTTGCAGCGCGTTTCAGTATAAATATTGTTATTAGGTGAATGAAAAGCATTGTTAATGCAAATTTAAGAATAATTTTAGAAATTCATGAAAATTAGAGAAAAAGATTGTACGGAAGTAAAATTTCTACGATCGAAAATTTCATTTTTGGAATTTGAAAGTACTGTTAAAAATGATTTCTGAGATTTAAAATTTCGAAAATTTCTTTTTTTAATTCCTAAGAACTTCTTAATGAGATCATATATTCTGTTTGGGGCATTATTATTTAATTTCAATAACGGAATTTGAATTATTAAGGTGATAAATTGGAAAAATGTAGCCAAGAACAGAAAGCCATGGAATGGGATTTTGAGGAAGGGCAGTGCTCCTTCGTAGAAGTTATGGCAGTGAAGGAGGAGAATTTGGAGATACTGGACAGTTTTCAAGTGATTTTTACATTTTAAATTATTCAATACTTTCTGTTAATTGCAGATTTAAAATTTAGTAATTCGAAACGTGAGTCAGTCTCGTCATTGCATGCGAAAGGGTGAAGAGCATTTATTGCCCAAGATACATCTGCATGCCGAGTTGGTAGTTCTAGAGTCGGCAATCTGCTCTGTAGAGCGTTTTGATGCACGCACACAATCATCAAATGCAATTTGAGGATAATATGTAGTTCACACCAGCACCATAATCGCAATCTGAGAGATCACTGCACTTAATATGAGGCGCATAACCGAAGTTTTAACCATCTTACAGTTTTATTTTTTAGAATTTATATTTCATAGAAATAAATGAAATAAAATTCTTTGATGTCTTAGTAAAAAAAAAAAAAAAAAGAGCAACCGATTTAAAAAAAAACATGAAAGGATAGATTTTGTAAACATGCTTAACTCAATCGCGCGATGGTATATGGACAATTTCCATTTCCTGGCGTAATTTAGTGTGTGGGACTCGCTACTGATGAAATTTCGGTTCCACCTTGTCTCGATTCTCAGAGTAACGGACCAACAATTCTAGATTTTCTTTATCCAAAAACAACTGATTTTGATGCAGTTTCACCTGAAAAGTTCTTATAACTGGTATGAAGGTAAAATGAAGGTTTGTATTGCTGATCACTGGAAATTAACTGAGGGAAAATATTTGGGAGAATTGTATAAAATTCTTACAGAAAGAAATATGTCGGCAATTTTCAGCTTGCAACCGCGCAATAAAGATGGATAATGTTTTCATTTTTTCCCTGTTAGTACAAAAACAAAATCTAAGTAGTTTCTAAATCCATTCATTTCATCTTTATTTCATTTGAAAATAAACTACCCAAACATGACTATTTAACAAATTTGATTTAAAACGGAAAAGGTACCAACAAGGGAAGATTACAATTTACTGCAAAGTATGATTAAACAGGTGACAGATACAACCTATAACATCGACATATTCAAAGATATAATCTGCTAAATATATATTCAACCAAATAAAGTAACATAAAAAAACTAATAATATCTCTATTTTATAAAACAATCCAGATTCATGAAACCCTCACTATCTTTTATTGAGCTGTTCAATCACTCACATTTGAAGTTTTCTGCTATATTTTTGGTGATTTGGAAACATGAGATCGACCTCAAGAATTGTTGCAGTGAAAAATATGATAATTCTGACTTTTTCCATTCACTGTCTAATATCTGACAAGAGAACAAGCAGAGAAGAAAAATCTCTAGAATTAAAACCAGTTTCCAACTTCAACAGCTCAATTGCCTTTTTTTTTTTTTTTTAAAATTCTGGAAAGGAACAAAATTAAGTTCATGAAAAATCGGTGTATATAATCGATCCATTTTATTATTATTATTTTTCTTTGAGTTCAGTTGAAAATAACGAAACAGGTCGCATTATTCGAATTTACTTTTTGTTATCCAAACAAATGTGTTTACAGTTACAAAAGTTTTTGTAATTCGATTTGAGCAATCGATTCATAATGAAGCAATGGGAATAATCTTCACCACTTTTTGCTGACGTCAAAAAGAGAAAAGCAGCCTGCATGATTCCGGGATTTCGATTTGGGGCGAAAGGACCATCGGTATCAGGCTTAATACGTAACAGAAAATGAAATTTCGTTTTCCATGATTTCATCCATATTCAAATAATAATAATGGATTCTTCTTTTAAAAAAATAGATTTTTAGTTTTAGAGAACTAACAGACAGTGAATTGGACAAGTAAATCTGGATAGTTGGAATAAATACAGGATTTCTCAAGGAGGCAGTCAGTTATAAGCAAACGTACTTCCGAACGACATCTGAAACATCGATCTCATCCTGTGTTCGTTGGGAAGTTTGCCTGAAAACTGAGAACAAACGCCAGAAAGAAAGCTTTCGTTGTGGGAAGCGAAGATTAGTTCACGGCTCAAGAGAGTCTTAATTTTCATTAGTCAATTAAGAAGGCACCCGGAGCACTGTGAATTCCGTTCCACACAAAGACGTCATTTTAATAAGCCGGCGATGAATAGAGAATAAATAGAGCCGACGGGAACTCTTCTAAAATAGCAAAGCGGAAATGTATCAATAGAATAAAGACGGTCGGTGGGTTCCACTCTTATTCTTTAGAAAAGACAGACAAGTTTCGAATTCAGCCATTCTGGAGAGAAATTGTTAAAATATCGAGTGGCGAATGCGAGTCAAGACGATGGAAAAATTGAAATGCAGAAGCAATAAAATGAACTAAAACTAACAAATTCCATCCACCGCCAATGAACAATTTTTTAGGTTCTTCGGATAAGAACAGGCACTCTGCTTTAAATCATAGTTACAATTATCTTATGTTATCTCTTCTAGTGTGTGTGTTGGCGCTCTACAGATCAGACCGTTTGTTTTACAGCTATCAAATTTCGCATATTTATATCTTAAAAAGTGGAAGTGTGCACTTAGAAACGATTTTTTTGGGGGGAAATTTTAATTAAAAATTAGGTTTAATTTTGGCATTTTTCCTCGATAAATTCCATAGGCATTAATTGCAAAAAAATAATTCAAATTTTTCACGCTTTCAAATTTTTTTAAAATTGTCTTTTTAATGAATGCTATCGATTTAATGCAAATTTTTGTTGAATTTCGGCCTTTTATTTTAAAACATTTTTCTGTGAAAATTCCAACTACAGATTACATCGTTGCCCTAAAATTCAAACTGTTCTCACTGTACCATCCAACAGTCAATCGTCTGATTTTCTTCCATTGCTGAAAGCTAAAGAAGGAGGATTATGTTTAATATCTGTGTTGAGACAAATAAAAAAAAGTGAAGTTGCAATATCGCTCAATTTGGAAGACAGATGAACTCGATATTCATGTTTTTAATAGCGCTATGATGTTAGAGATTCCCTCCATTAGAACATGTCTACATTAAACAAAACTTAACCAAGACAATTAAAATAGCACGGCTTTAATGTCAAACAATTTGGCAGAATCATGAACTGAAGCTATTAAAAAACCATTAATCAGGAATAAAATAAAATCTATATTCTTGGGTAACCAGCTGGTCGTCTGAAGCGACTACTTACAACATAAACGTAATTATTATAAAAAAATTATCAAATGCAAAAGATGGAAACATAAAATAAATAAATAAAATAATAGAAATTAACAAAATAACGCATGAAGTGATTTCTTCCACCATTTTCTCATATACTTATACAATGGTATATGTTTCATCCATTTCTCGTTAATGTGAGTCTATACCTTCATGCCAAATTGTCAAAGCTGACAGTGAGTGACGTGGCCAAATGATACAACAAGCACGTGAGGCATGATATGTGGCGTTTAGTGTTCCGTAATAAAATGAATAAAATCGAGTATACATTTTCGACGTCTCCTTTCGACTCCTTGATGCCAAAATACGATACATATTTACACATTTGATAACAAGAGCATATGCAAAATTTCATTTATCAAAATCCTTGTGTTTTGGAGTTAATCGTACAAAGAATAGATAGACGGTCCACTCGCACGGAATGCGTCCAAAATTCGATAAACAATTCTGACGATGGAACTTTATGCTAAATTCATATAGCTTGCCCTTGGCGTTTCTGAACGATCGAGTTCATGTGCAGAAGAATGGACGAACCAACACATTTCCTGCCGACGAACACTTGAGCAAAACCAGAATTTTGACTACGAGAATCGCATACCAGATTTCTTGCTTCAAGTACATCACTTGAAGTACTTTCTTTAATTAGCTTATTCAACTATAGACAGATATATTTCCAAAAGATAGTGAATCGTTGAATAGAGTGAAAAATGGTGAATCCGAAACTGGTGAATTCTTCGAATTTTTTTGTAGATTGCCATACCTTAGTTTTGTCTTCTTCATTAAAAGAAAACAACTGCAAGTTATATCCAAAATATAATAATTTTAAAAAAAATTTCTAGCGAAAAAAATGTTTAACATAAAAGAAGAAGGAAAAAAAAGTGCTAAAACTATCAAAATTCCAAAACAAAAACAAAGTGAAGGTAAATTGGAATATTTCCTAGAGGATTTCCACAAAAAAAGCTCGCTTGACGAAAAAGAGATCCAACGTCGAGTGCACTTCTTTTAATACGTATGAAAAAGATCCAATTCAGAACTAAAATGACAGTCTAATGCAACATCACGTGAGCCCGAAACCAGTTTGCTCCAAAAAAAGGATGACGAACTTTCAGATCACCCTTTCCGAGAGGAGTGGTCTGAAATAGCTTCCTGTCAGGCAAGTTGCCCCTTCCTGGGAAAGATTATGCTAATGAGCAACACGGCTCACTTTTTTCCGTCCGTCCACCCGTTTTCTCAGCGGAAAAGAAAAGTGGATAAAAAAGGCTTGGACTGCTGCAGACCCGATCCGAATAACAGAAGGTATCAAATACATAGACATTAGGGCGCGCACATTTCTTTTAATAATCTTGCTGATACGTAGATCTATAAAACACGATTCATTGAAATGTACATTGTTTCTTTTTTATCTTACACATATACGAGGTATGAGAATATTTATGAGCGGAATTCAGATTTTTTTTGTTTTCCAGGATGTACAGAGGGAAGAGGCATACATAAGAAAGGGCACATCCATTATTTCCTCGTCGATAAAAAGTTTCGACTGTTACAAAAATGCGTGGTCTAAAAGCTCGGTGAAATGTTTGGCTCATATTTTTGAATGGTTTCACACGATGGTTCAGCGAATCCTCTCATTCGAAATTGTATCACTTTTGAGTGGGAATGTAAAAGCCCTTGTGTAAAAGCAAGTGCCGAAAGAATTTTAAAAGAAATATTCTTCCTCGTCTTTGTGCCTCAACGGATTACTTCAGCCAACACAAAAAGAGCTGCGCCCCTGAATTCCCATCCTGCATACGAGACTATAAGCAGAACAACGAGTTTGGACAACGAATTCCTTCGCCTGCGTCCAATTTGAGACAAAATCGAGCGCAGGAAAGCGATGCAATAATGTCATTTCGTTCAGAATATGAAAGCAGAGTAAATGTGGGGAATTTTCGAGGTTCTATCCGTTTTAAAATAACAGTATAATTAGTATATCAAGATTCGAACTAGATTATGGGAAATTTAAAATTAATAATAAATAAAAAATTGTATCCTAACTGAAAATTAAAATATTTGGCCCTGCCATCTTTTTAACTCGTTCCAAAAAAACTTCCTTGAATGAAAGGAAGGCACTTCCCTTTATACTTCCCCGAAACGAGTACCAATAAAATTACAATAAGAAAATTTTCATTTGAACAGAAAATTTTCATTTCGATAATAGCTACATTGTTCTGTAATGAAATTCAAGTAATATGTACGAACTGAATGATGAAGAAAGGCATTCATTAGCGTCAATAAAGTTTCATTTGTGTTCAACTGCACAACAAAGGCATATTTTCTCCAGTCAATTCCTTGTTCCTCCAATATCAGCCACTCGATCTCGACTACGGTAACAATTGTAAGCTTATAACCCAACGAACGAATCAATTCTTGAATCCATCAAAATAACCCCTAGTTCAGAGTCAATATTTCAATCCGTTGGTTAAACAGTTTACTAAAACGATTAGTTAACTGCCCCCTCGATATAAAGGGACGGCAAATAATTTTACTAGAGAGTACAAAAGAAAAAAAAAATGAAGACATCGATCCCAGAAACTTCAAATAAAATATGTCAGAAGGGATCATTTTTATCTCTTCGTTTTGAAGTATACAAAATATGAGAAATAGATTAAGTAATAGATTAACTGCTGATTAAGTTCCGAAAATATTAAAAAGTGCATCGTTTTGAATACATAAATGCCCGAAATTTGAGAATTCCAACAGATCAAGAAGTTAGTGAAAAAAAAAACAATTCCAAAATTCTATCTTTACAAAGGTGAAACGAGTGAAATTAAATATAAGTGCGATGTAGATGCTTCGGTTACTTTTTAAATAGTTTAAATTACCAGGATCAATGCATGTGAAATAAGATATAACTTGACCTATTTTTTTTATCACAAATATTTTGCTTGTACTTGCACATGAACAAAAATAATTGGTCATAAAAATTTAACGAAAGAGAAAAAGGTCAAATAATTATCTCAAAGGTAAAAAATATCGTCATATGTCTTTCCTCAATTCATAAATTAGTCTGAAAGCTGATTGTACTCTTTATTTGCTCCTGAAAAATATTGTTCACTTTATTGCTATAAAATGGTACATTTCTATAAATGATGCAGCAAAAAACCGGAAGAGAACAGTAACGATTGTCAGGCATAGTACAGGTCAAAGAGAAGGGGGTGAATTGGACAATACTTTCCTTCTATCTTTCCAGCCTGAAATTTTGGAAAGAATTCAATAAGCATGAGCCCTTCCTCCACATCAGCCCATCGGGAACGGTGCCAATTTTCGCATCTTAGGACGCAAAATTTGGCAGCCATCTGGAGATTTCGATCTTGTTTGCTGAACCCAGAAATGTATGATTCCGACATCCGAATTCAATAAATTGCTGGGAAAAAATCAACCTCGCTCAGCTAGGAAAGAATGCACAGACTTTTCGCACTTGCCTCTTGTTTAAAGAAGCGAATTCAGAAGTTAAACATGCGGTCGAACAGCATTGTAATAGTTTTCCGTTCTCGTAGACTGCCCCGTTCAGAATTTCACAATTAAATCTAAATGGATCATCTGAAGATTTACTGCACATCTCAAGCAAAATTTGCATTTTTAAAAAAGAGAGACAGTTCAATGTTAATAAATTTAAAAATAAAATTAATGTACTATAAAGTAAAATTCCTTTATCTTTAATTATTTTACATAATTGAAATAAAAAAAAATACTTTTTAGCCTTTTATTCTTATTAATCTAGAATTTTGAAGTCAATTTTCCCCCTCAAATTTATTATTAGGTGGCCTCACTTTTACAGAAACTTTTAAATAAGTTAATAGATTATAACTAATAGTCAAAATTCTGAAAATATTTTTTAAAAATTATATATTGTCATTGAAAACCTACAAATGAGCAAACTTTTCATAAGCGGATGAAAAATCAATTACATTATATTTTTGCTACTAATGGAACAATTAAAAAAGCGCAGGTTAAAAATGCTTTTTCATTGTTTATTCTTCACTTTGTAATTGCTTATTATGAAAATTACGTATAATATTCGTTTTCCCTCTATTCCGAACCAAGCAACACTGCGTAAATGAAATGAATTATAATGACATTAAACGATTCAATGATAATTCTAAGGATATTAAAATAGCGTATTCCCATTGAGAATATACATAAGTGTCAGGGATTTCAAAGCTCCTTTATATCAGCAAGTGATTGAAAAATCGATTCCCAGGTCCGTAGATACATATACAGTTTCATAAATGACCAATGGAAACAGAACGATGAATGCATATAACATATCTCTTAGCATTAAAAATCTCTGCGTCTAAAAATGAATGTTCAGAAAGTCCAAAAAAATTATCCTGAGGTAGCAGCTTGATAGTATGATGAAATTGGAAGCAATATCTTTAACCAGTAAACTTTCTTACACACTAATAAAATAGAGGAGTTTGGCACTTTATAATACCGTGACGAAAATGAATGTGCATCCTTTTACGCAGACCGGAGGTGAAAATTGAACACAGATATACGACATTGATTACGTAGAGAATCTCATTTGTCTAAACCACTGCGTTTCCGAGTATTCGCTCATAACGATATACTACTCACAAGCACACTCTTTCGTCTATGTATTAATCGTAAAGGTTGATTGGCTCATCTATGTATTACTCGTAAATAAACAAACAGACAATCCTTTCATTCATTTTATAGCTTAATTTCAACCATTTATCAATTTGCGTTTGTCATACAGACATCGATGCATTTCCCTTACATAGGTCTCATCCAAAATTTGACAGAAATCTGTCAATTTGGTGAATAAAGAAATCGCAAAATTTCATGACTTTTTCTTTTTTTCTAATGTCTGAGTCCATCGACAGCAGTCAGATTTCCAAAGAAGTGTTTTCCGAACAACAGAAATATTGAAACGTAGAATTTGTCAAACTTTCGAAGATGAATTTTCTGATGATTATAATATTTTTTCTTTATTCATTTCTTTTACAAGAAAATTTTTTAAAAATGTTAAAATTCAGTGGTATGTGATGAAATTACAAATTTCATTATATGCTATAGAATTGGCGTTTTTCAAGTATCACAAAACTTTACAAAAACTTTTTTTCAAAAGATCTCAACGCTCTGGAGTTCAGAAAAATGCACAGACTGGAATGCAGACGGCGTGAGCGTTCGTAACCGAAATTATATTGTAAGCAGTTAACACAAGAAAAAGATGCAATTGCTGCTGTCCGTTTCGTGTTGGCAGGTTTCACCACACAGCAGAAGGGTCGTTTTAATGAACACTTCAGAAGAAATGCCCACGCGCCCACATGAATAATGGAATAACAGCCTTTCGAGAAAGCAGTGGGCTCCCATCATTTAAACAGAGGCCCATTACAATGCCCACACCACAACTGGAAACGCGTGCAACTAAATGAACGGTTTCCCATGCACACGCTGAATCATGCAACAGTTCATTTTAATCGCTGCGCAATTCGAACGCATCTGCTTCCACGACTCGGATTCAAATCTTCTATCCAGTACTGTCGCCACGAAGCTGGTAATGCCAATACGTAAGATAATCAATGCTATATCTCAGTTTCTAAGGGATTTGACGCATGCAGACACTTTAATTTTGCACAGGGTACCCAAGCTAATATAGGTCCATGATCACATAAAACCAATAGAGGTAAGTTGATATTTAATAGTTGGAAATGCTTCAAGTGACACAAAGAATTATATTTCGCATAATTTAAGTCAGTAAAGGTTCTGTTGAAAAAAAAAAAAAAAACTATTTGAATTTTTATGCAGTTCACAAATTTCAATTAAGAGTGGCCATATTACTCTCAGATAACCTTATTAAAAAAGTGATTTTGCATAGAAACATCTATTACCTGCTGATGTTCTGCCCAAGTGGTCTTTACCGAGCTTCAAGACTATCACCTGTTTTTTTAAAACCGCATCCCTTCCCATCGGAAAAAATAAATAAATAATACTAATATTTAGCAAAATATCCTTAAAACACAAATATTTTAAACAGACAAACGAAATAAAAAATGCTTCATTCTATTGCGACTAAAACAGATTGACTTATGACATTCCAAATATCTTCATTTTATATGAATTTAGATCATTTTAATGGCCATCTTGACTAACATCTATCAATCAAAAAACTAAGTGCTTTTTAAAAGGGGCGACTAATCAGTCTTAAATAATGGAATTCAAAGTTTCAGAACTTTTGCTTAGTTTGAATTGAAGCATAATGGTATTTTTTTAAACTAAAATGTTGATATGTTTAGAATGTTTAATCAAATATGAATAATAGGACTGGAGAACCATGCAAAAATTTACATTTCGCAGTTTTTTCAGTATTACATTCATTTAACTCATACTATATTATAATGTCTTATATCATTTCGAGGATTTTTCCAATGGAGAATTTACATTTATTTCAAATGATTTAGAAAATAACTATGTCACTTTTCTCAAAAAATTGAATTTTGGAGGATCTCTATTAATGTTTGCAAGATGAAAAAATGTCGTAACTCAAGTAACGCGTTTGTTTAAGTAAAAAAAATGTAAATAATTTTTGGCGACATCTTAAATGATAAAATTGTTGAAAGATTAAATTATTAAATCAGCGAATTTTTGTCAATAAAAATGACTCAAAACAGATTTTATGGCATTCTATTTGCAGGTTTGAGTTGTGTCCAACAATACTGACTTGAATATATAACATTTTAATAGAAAATTTCCGATGAATATGAAGAAATTTCAGAATTGAATGCGAACAAGCGAGTGGGTTCTGCTCTCGATATTCTTGTAGTGTGATTAATGTTCCAGTAAGAGAATCGAATACGAATTTGGCAACTTTTTCTCTTTATCGATTGGCCAACCAAATTTTAACGAGGATCTAGAACTTAAAAGAAAAAAATATATGCTAAATTTCATCCTTCTAGCTGTTTGCGTTTTTGAATGAAAGAACTTCACATGCGTATTATCCGGATTTCATCAAAAATTTGAGAGAAATGTAGAAGTAGATGGTGTAAAGTTCATTCATTTATCTCGTCGCGTTTTTGAATTAACGTATTCACAGAAGAATAAAGAGACATGATTCAAATATGATAATTTCGGCTTCAAAGAAGTCTAAAGATTCACCCGAATCTCGCGATTAGTTTTCTTTTTGTCGATTACAATATTTCTTAGTATACGGAAATGAAAAAAAAAAAAAAAAAAGTTGGGAGTGGAGAATTGGAAATTACAAAATGCGCTATATTTAAACAGGGAACAATAAAAGATTTTTTTAAAACATTTGCATTTGAATTCATTTGCAAAATTTAGAAAATTTAATACAAATCAATTCTGCGCCTCTGATAATATTATAATAGAATTTGATCTAAATTATGTAGTACAGCATTCCTCTCCATATTTTTTAGATTCCAGTAAAAATTTTTGATCTAATATCACATTTACGTTCTCGAAAATGAATATCACTCGTCCATAATAATTTAAATAAATTTTGAATTTGAACCTAAGCCGAAAAAATAAAAGCTATTATTGCTTCACCTCATTCTTAGCATTTTAAGTTCGTACTCATCAGTTTCTAGACACATGCAAAAGAGAAATTCTGTCTCCATTTAGTAATATATGCAGAATTTGTTTCACAAAACAGGGCCTTTTATACATGCTTAATGAAATTAAGTGGAAATTCATTTTCATATTTGAATTTAATTTTTAATTTTCTTTTCATAATTTTTTAATTTTTAACTTTCTTTTCATAATTTTTTAATTTTTAACTTTCTTTTCATAATTTTTTAATTCTTAATTGATTAGATTCGTTTATATCAAACTCTTATGAACCAAATAAAATTTTGAGTGGAATTTTCATTTAATCCGACCGTATTTATGTACATAAAGTGGAAATTTTGCACATCGATTTTTCACTTAATTCCTTATGAATTCGAGTGCAAAATGTTATGCATTTGTTTATTCTCGATGACAACATTTTACTACAATATTCGCAACACTTAATCACCCATCAATCGATTCATTTAATTAAATTGTGATTTCCAACGATTCCATCTTTCTACTGAATTTCAGAAAAACTAATCTAGCGATTCCGTAATATTTTTAATAATGCATTACAAATTTAGGGCTAATAAGCAAAATTCAGCTCTTTCACTAATAAAAACGCATATTTAACACATTTTTAAATTAAATTTACTCATCCATTCTATGAAATAATTTACGCAAGAACTATGCAATTTACTCGACATACCATCGATAAAAATGATTCCTTTCTTTCATGCAAAAATTAAGCAAACTTCATCCAAACTTTTGCTATCGCAAACAGGCCCCATAATGCTGAAGAGCAGCGGTCGGTTGAGGAGATTCATTGAGTCATCATTCATGAAGCCCATTCCAAACGCCTCTCCGAGAAGACGGGAGCTATGAATCTAAACCCAACGCACGACAACGCATTTCGCAAGCATCTTCATGATTTCCGACTTGCAGTGGCGTGAGTAGGATGCGATCAGCACATCTCGTATTAAAGCAAGGCCACCTGTGGTTTTTCTCGATTGAGATAGACATCAAATAATATCCAGAAGGTGCAGGGCAATGCAACCGATGGAGGAGTTCAGTAGCAATGGCGTTTGGTTTCAAATTCAAGAGTGTACAAGACATGGATTTAATCGATCATTTTGGCACACTTTCATAGAGGAAAGAGCTTTATAGCAATATTATTATTTTCTTGGAGCGTTTAAGAGGACAGTTCATTTAAAATATGTCAAGAATATAAAATGACATTTTTATTGTTTTATCACCAAAGTATAAGCTTATATTCAACTAAAATAGCATTATAAAATGCGTTGCTCAATAACACGAATGTTGAAAGGACAAAGAGATATATATGTCAGTGACTTTTTCTCAAAACGATGCTCAAATGAAATTTAAATATCTTTCAAACGTAACAGATGTCTCCATTTTAGAGGAAATTGCATGAAATTGGCGAGGAAGATTCCGATTCAACATTAAAAAAGATAACTATGCAGGCATTTTATCTTCAATGATTGATGCCAATTTTAGTTCATCAAATTTAGTGCTTTTTAACTGTAGTAGAAATTTATATAAGATAATGAGAAAAACTTATATTAAATCGCCAGGAATACCTTAAAAGTTTTAAATTATATATTTTTTTAATTTTTTAAAAATAATATACTTTGTTTCAAAGACTTTTTAAAAATATTTTACATATTTATATTTTAATAAATATGCATAAAAAAATTTCATCACTCAAAGTGAATTAATTCTTAAAAATGGCTCATATAACAACCTCTCAACTGAATACTTCAAATCCCTCGCGTTTTGAGCACGCGGTGCTGTGTATTACAGCAATTATTTTGCTCGAGCACAACAAGCCGCGATGAATCACTTCATAGTACAGTAAAGAAACCAAGTACGAGAATTGAACAACCTTCTTTTATCCAAATGAGTCTAAAACTGGACACGGTTTTATAATTTTAACATTTTAAATTTCATTTATTTTAGTCATAGTGTTTTTGTCATATCACGTTAACAGAAGCGCAAATATAGGGAGCATCAGATTATTCTCCGTACACAGATTTGGTCCAAAATTTTATAAACATTTTCAATTCCGATACTATTTGTAAAAGGCTAGGGCCAAATGCCATTCTCATAGCTTTTCAGAAATTTTTAATTGTCGCTTTCATATGTTTACGAAACATCAGACAAACAAATATAGAAATAAACATCTGAATTTCATAAAAATCTAACTTTGGACTAGACATTACACAAAAATTTCGCATGGGCAATTCGTTTATTTCTTGTAGCATCGCACTCGCATACAAACAAAAATAATTTCAAAAATGCATTTTTCGGACTCGTGGAAGTCTAAAAAGGGGAGATGTATCGAATTTCGAATTTTTCAATGATTACAATCGTTTCTCTAGGTACACACTCTGTATTTGAAAAGCAAAAAGTTATCCCTCTCAAAACTCACATTAATATTAATATATAGTTTTTATAGAGTTAATCGCACAGCAGTATTTCATTCGCGTATTTCTTCATCTATGCTCAAAAGCTACTTTTTCGTTTAATCATTACAATGTTGGACACTGATTGAAAAATTTTACTAAGTAAAAATTATTATTATTATTTTACATTATTTTTTATAACGTAGTCGTAATAGCTGTGTACCAAAAGTATATATTATAGAGGCCGGGATAGCATGGTTGACAGGACGTTGGATTCGCATCTCTTGGCTTGTGAGCTCGAACCCTGCTTGCCGAAGATCCTCCATGTAATGTTGGCCGGTGCACGTATAAATCTGTCGTAGCCATTAAGTCATTCAAGTCGAGACAACACCACTGCGGGTACTGGTTCAGAGGTGATCGTTCTATGATTCAGGTCTAAATGACGATCTGTGAATGAAATGTATGAATGAAGCCCACCCTGTGAAAAGGGCTGTGACGCATGAGTGGCTAAGACGGGCTCTTGGCCCTAGATGGCGCTACTGAAACAAGAGACGCCAAACTCGGCTTAAAATCGATGACTTCGTCAGGGAGCATGTCAATGACAAGTGCCATAAGACACACACAAAAAAATAGAGGTAATAAAACAGCCGGCTTGTCTATGACATGTGCCATAAACAACAACACCAGATGTGGTCCAAAATGAATGCTGGCATTCAAAAGACTAGGTGCAAAAAGTAAAAGGAATTCAGGCATTGTTCCAGATGGCTCCAGAACTGATTGCTGGACATTGAATCCCAACGAATGATTCGGAGAGAAAAGATATTCAATACCGAATCCTTGAATGGATGGTGATTCATACTGAATAGGACAAAATGACTAGAATAGTAGAATTCTGTAACTGATTTAATTAGCTGAAAAAAATTTATTCTGAAACAAAAATTATACCTGGCAGCAACGAAAATTCTGCCAGTAACGAAATCGCTGCTAGAGACTGCCATAAGAAAGCGTTCGCTGCCATTATTATCGTCAAACCACTGCTGTGTGGATTTGCAGCATAAGCTGGAGGGTGGATGGTTTTGCGAACAGACGTATTTACGGATGGTTACCTTTCATTTATGTAGCAAAATTAATCACCATAATTTACAATTTTGGGACATGGAAAGAGAATTCAACATAGAATAATGAAACATCAGCGTAATTCTCCAAAGATGAACCTTTTCTGCACCAAACCAACAACAGTTCTTGCCCCTCCCCCCTTCCTTGAGAAAGTGGTTAACAAATGTATATACCATGACATGCTCTCATCGTAGTTATTCTATCAGTCAAAGGAACCGGTTCAAGGGTTCATTCAACAGCAAGATGGTGCGCCACCACATCGGTATAACAACGTAGGCCAATATCTGAACGATCGTCAACCCATCACTGGATTAGTCGTGTTAGCTCAAATGATAATCCATTGCCTTTTTGACCACCGAGATTTAACCTACTGCGAGTTTTTCTTGTGGGATGCTTCCACTCCCTCAGGACTTACAACAATTGAATCAGCGGATAACTGACACTTTGGACTCATTAGCAGGGAATATTCTATCACGAGTACGGCATGAATTGGAATACCGCATAAGTATTTGTCATGCCACTATAGAAACTTTGATAATGTAGTTTCACGGTAAATTTGATTTATCAAAACAAGTTAATTATAGTGTTCGCAAGTATGCTTTGTTTTTGTCTCATTCGCTATGAATAACCTTGTATAATGAACCCATATTTAAGACAAGTAATTTAAAATTCCGCATACAGAAAGTAAATAAATATTCACTTTTGATTACTGTTGGGGAGCGAACTCAATATTTAGAACATACAATTACCATCGGCACGTTACACCTTTATTTTGACAACCAGAGTAGTAAACATAATTAACACACCTACGGGAGGGACAACATGAATAATGAGAAAGATATAAGAGACTCGTGGCTTGCTGCTGTCACAGCATTTTATTGAAATCATTTTGTCTGACGTTTATTAAGAAATGTGGACACTTCGCAAAAAGCTACCGAATTCTCGTCCGCTTACAAAATACTCTTTTATTAAAATAATAATCAGTACGTGACTGTTGTGCTGGGCCGTATCATTATTCTGCTAAATACTTGCAGCACGCGACACCGAAAAGCTAATACCTCCACCGAAGTTTATCAGGGCAGTCATTTTTCACTTGGTTCATAATTCATGGGATGGCAGAAGGAGTGTTTCGAGCGGCCGATTCGTAGATCAAGTGCAGAGAGCATTTATTTTGCAGAAGATTACTGATGCTCGCGTCATCGCTCATTCTCTGCTAATGGAAACTCTCTTCATTAGAACGGGAGGCGCTTGCTGGCAGCAATATTCCTTTAGAGGCAACAAACCTCCAGGATCGCTACGTTCTAGTTTGCCTTCCTTTATAACGCGTTGATGGTGGTAACGTTCAAAAGTATAGGGACCGCCCCCAACACACTCCTTCCTCTTTTCCCTTTTTATTTTCTCCTTCTATCTGAAAATTAACCATCGTGCGCCAGATCTTTTTAAAATCGAAAAAAATACTGGCATGATATCGGTCCATTCGTGAAAAGGAAATGAGTTAGAAAAGTGATATTTGATGTGCGCTTTTAAAAGCAAAATTTTGACGAAGTCCATCGATGGGAAGTTTATATACTCTTGTTCACGTGATCACATTAAGTCAAAAATGTCACAAACTCAATGGATGAAACTTTGTGCAAAGTTTTATCATTTGCACTGTAGATCTACATCAGATTTCGGACGCAATCGTCAGCAGGACACTTCCTCTCTGTACTTTCAGGCGGCACTCAAAAATACAGATTTACATAAATGAAGAGAAGTATGAGGCCATGACGCTAAAATTATAGATTGGCAGCAAGATGAGGATATTTCATTCATAAATTTTAAGAATGAATTGTTAACATCTGCAGTTTCACTATCCAAAAATTAGAAAACAGATGTATATATATAAAAAAAATTTAAAAAATAGGCATAAAACATATAAAATAAGGCAAACATTTTTCATTCCACTGTGACATCATAAGATACAATTCAGGAAGGAAATGCGCATTTTACATCTTTTTATTTAACTTTGCCCGTTTCATATTTATAAAGGTAAGATTTTAAAACCAATTTTATACTCACTTTCTCAAAAGCTAATTCTTATTTTAATACCTGCGTCTACTCGATGTTGATACTCCATTGCAATATTTCCGTTACTTTATTACCGATTCATTAAATTACATTTTCGTTCCATGCACTATCAGTTACTGCATTTAAAAAAAAATTAAAATGTTATCGAACGCACACCATTGGAATCGATTAATTCGCTGGAGTATTCGCTGTCGAAAAATAGGGTCGTTTCATGTGCACGTGACAGATGTCCAGCACGTCGCTCAGATTTAATTTTAGAATCCATTACGCTTCTCGCAAGAGTAAAAAAAAAAAAAAAGAGTAGATGATATATCAGATAACTTTTGTTCCGTGGTCTCACGTCAATGAAAATGCCGAAACATTACCAATTTAAACTTTTTAATGGAAGTAATGCTGTATTAATGAGTTTGATTCCATAAAAGATGTCCACTTAAAGTTAAAATTAGTTTTGTTTGTTATTAACAATATAAAGGGGGGAGGGGGGAATGAAATGGCAGTACTCAACAAATCCGCTGTTATTTCAAAAAATAAAGATTGTGACAAACTGGATGATAAAGGGTTTATAAATCTGAATGCCGTAACAGTCATAACAAGTAGCTTTCACGGCCACCGGCGTTTCAGAATCAACTTTGATGAGTTGATTAGACTGCATGCACAAGGAAGAATTGCACTTATCAATAATAAAAGACATTAATTAAACGAAAACCCAATTCAAGACAGAGGAGAATTTCGTTCATGAAGTCTCACTATTTAGCTTAATTCTCTAGTTTAAAAAGTCCTCATAATAATAATAAAAAAGCTTTAAAATACCTTTTCATTAATGTAATGGAAAATATAAAACGATATCCTACAAAAACATGAAATTAACAACAAAATTGTAAAAGCATGACGCACAGACAAAAACATTCGAAGCTCATTGGGATTTTAATCATATTTTCAACATTTAAAGAATTTGGGGGATTTTCTTGCTACAATATTTAAACTTTTCTTTTTATATTACTTACTGTCTTCAGTGCTTTAAGCTGTTGCGATTTTGTTTCAGCTCTCTATTTCCGATAAAAAAATATTTTGCTTCTCAGATTCAAAAATAAGAAAACTCAAATTTGATTAAAATAAATTTAAATCTTCTTATTTTTACTACTCGTTACAGCAAAAAGTTTCGTAAAATAATATTATATGTGTTACTTAAACATTGTTTTAATCTTTTTCCTCAAATTCACTTCCAGATAGTGATAATGAGATGAAATTAAAATTTAATTACATTTAATTGATTAATTGAAAACTAAGCTTAAAAAATACAAGTGTTTCAAATCTGGTTATTGCATCAATGGATTTTGTACATATCGTCACTTGCACATGTTTCAAACAGGCGACATGATCTGGATACAAAAATGAATGATATACTACTATGTACACACATAGATTTATATATACAGGGTGGTCAAAAAAAACTTCCCCTATATATGAAACCCTAGCGGCCTATCCGCTCAACCAATCGAACCAAAATTTCAGACATGGTTGTTTGAAGGTATGCGCTGGAGATTGTGATGATTCTATAAAGGACTAATGACAACACAGAGAGGAAAGAGAAAAAAAGTTTTTATTGGATTAGAAAGTTATAATTACAGGTTTTCAACGTGTTCATCTTCGTAGGCGACAACGCATTGCATTCGGGAGATTGTGGACAACAATGCTGAACGTAACATGAAAGGAGGAATCTGCATAACTTCACGTGTTACCGCATCTTGCAATTCTGACACAGTTGCAGAATTGCGTTATTCCTGAATTGCAGCAACGAAATGTCATTAGGGACATTGTATGGATGCAAGATGTGGCTCCTCCACACGTCGCCCAATGTGTTCGACCAGTGCTACAACAACACTTTGCTGATAGAGTCATCTCTAGTAACTTTGCATTTTCGTGGCCACCGCGATCCCCCGACTCATTCCTATGGATTTCTGGTTCTGGGGTTATCTGAAATCTAAGGTGTACACGCCTGGTCCACGAGATGTGTCAGAATTGCAAGATGTCATAACACGTGAAGTTATGCAGATTCCTCCTTTCATTTTACGTTCAGCATTGTTGTCCACAATCTCCCGAATGCAATGCGTTGTCGCCTGCGAAGGTGAACACATTGAAAACCTGTAACTTATATATATAACTTTCCATTCCAATAAAAACTTTTTCTCTCTTTCCTCTCTGTGTTGTCATTATTCCTTTATAATGCTCTTCTTTGCATATGCTTTACGGCGGCAATTTTCGTCACACGCTAATCGTTCCAACGCCATTTGTGGTTTTTCAATACGCTGATCAATTTGCGCAAGGAAAAAGTGGATGTTGCCATTCGAAAATTTCAGAATTCTCTCACTGTAACCGTAACCGTGAGTTCTGTGTTGTTTAGAATCATCACAATCTCCAGCGTATACCTTCAAACAACCATGTCTGAAATTTTGGTTCGATTGGCTGAGCGGATAGGCCGCTAGGGTTTCATATATAGGGGAAGTTTTTTTTGACCACCCTGTATATATATATTACTAGCTGACTTGGCAAACATTGTTCTGCCTTATAAATTATTTCTATTGAATATTTTGGTTGTTAATGCATCGTAAATGTGTGGGAATGGGATCTATGACAGAAAGAGGAATGGAGCACTCTAGACGATGATAGACGATAAAAACAACAAAAAACTAACCATTCATTTTCTCAATACAATGTATTTCATTAACATAACGAACATATACATTGTTTGATCTCTTAAAAGTTAAACGCAAAGTGAAAAAAGTAATATATTTTTTGTCCTAAAGTATAAAAATGAAATAAAGAAAATCAATATTCATTTCGAAGAGCAATTGAGTGTACGATATTTTTTTCTCAGTCTATCTTTAGCTAACACAAATAAGCTCGATAGTTTTCCCAAGCGAGAACATGCTACGTGTGAAAAACATGGTGCGGCCAAATCTAAGCCGCAAACAGACATCGTTTGGCCTTGCGACTTATTGATTGCCACTGCGAATGCGAATCTAATAGGAAATTGAACGCGTTTGAATTCGATTGGCACCTCTGTGAGAATCATTGGAATTCGTGGCAGCAAAACATTTTCGGCACGGAATTTACCATTCAAAATGGTGGCTTCGATAACGTTTTTTATCCATTTTTTTAAGACCAATCGCGTGTCATTGCACAGCCATGGTGGGTTCAAATTTCGAAGTAAAATAACCGGAGATTATTAGAAGGTGTGGTGACATGCCTGGCAAATCCAGTGAGTTCAAAAACTCTGTTGGATAATTCACCGCTTCGTTAGCATCGCAAACTGTATCGATCAATTTGTATGATACCAAGTCACCTGGCAACCGACTGCTGTATCTTGAAGTTTAAATCGTCAACGTCCACATTTTTTGTTGCGAAAATGGCTCTTTCTGCCAGCCACGCATGATTTATGTATTATGTGCGTACATCGGGAAATATGCGGTCAATGAGAGCATTTTGCGAATCAACGATAGTGCAGAAATTAGTGGTCAATTTTATGTATCCAGTATTTTCATAGACAGCAACTTTTCCATCAAGGATATCTAACAATTGGTCCAAGAATGTGTTAGCAGATGGATCTTGTAGCATTTGGAAGCGCGTGTTTATTTTTAGCTGGACTTTTTCAACATTACGCCACATTGGTGATGATTTCAAGCAAGCGTTGATCTCATCAGTGTACGGTGAACGTGGATAGGAACACCCTAATTACCTAGCGTTATGAAATAGACTTTACGACCTATTCTCATACCTACCAAATACACATAAAAAATTTCATAAAAATCGGTCGAGCCGTTTCGGAGGAGTACGAACACAAACACCGTGACACGAGATTTTTATATATTAGATTAATCATTTATCTAATTATTTTTACTAACAAATAATACTTTGGGCTACAGAGCATTAAAGCATTATACTACTATCCAGAACAATCTCTGCACAAAATTTTAGAACCCTTTAAAAATCAGTAAGTGAATTAAAACAAATCAATTAAGAAATTCTATTTCCATAAATACAAATACTCTCCATAAAGTCAAGCTAAATAAAAGCAAACAATAAATAAATAATAATTAAATTAGTAGAAACTGAACCATTGATGTAGTTTTAAGTCATATTTCCATTTAATTGTTGTTGTTTTTTTCGTCATAAAATTAAAAGAAAAATCAGATCAGTTTATTTTCGAAGAATATAATGAACGATGCGAAAAGATGAGCGTCTTCACCAAATAATGGACGATGAAATAATTCTCGTACTCCGAGGATCGATGCCACCTCTATTAGCCGGGAAATTAAGCACGCATAATGAATTGGGTCAACCAAAAAAAAAAAAAAAGATAATTATTCTTTCTCACGTTAACTGTAAAAGAAAATTATCTCTTAAAATTTCGAGATACTTGTTTAATGGCGGCGGTGCTAATGAACTCGATTTAAAAACAAGAACATAAACTCCCGCGATGCCATTTAATGAAAGACGCACGATTTAATATATCTCAATTAAGTATTTACGCCCGAAAATGTAACGATCGATAGCAGGGTGGTAAAGATCAGAAAAGGAATTTATAGTTGTCATGATTATCGGAATCTAACTGAACTGATGCGTATGTAAAGAGAATAAACTTTAATAATACAGTTTTTAAAAATGCACTTTTATTAGTTGCTGAGGAATAAAATTTATTTTATTTTAATTACTTTCTGTTTTTTAGTTTCTTATATAAATATTATGGAAGCTTGAAATCAAAACTTTCCCAAATTCACTATCAGATGGTGCCACGCTTATGGGACCAAAATGCAATTAAATTTACAGATGAACTAATAAACAATTCTAAAAAGTATTAAAATAGTGTATTATTATCGGAAATGTCACAAGTGCATGAAATTTCAAAATACTTTAACAATCGGAAATGAGAAGGGGAAAAACTCGATAATGAAAAGAGAGGCTAAGAGAAAGAAGAGATAAGAGAGGCTAAATAGAAGTGTTTAAACAAATCCACAATAGCTCTCATTTTATGCTCCAACACAATACTCATGAAGAGTGAGGTATGAGACTAGACAATTATAAATAAATGTGGATCTCCCTCTAAGATTCTGATTGGGCAAATAATATTAGGTAGATAGATTTTGACAGTTGCAAAACTCAAGCTGAGGCAAGACTGTGATTGCAGTATCATTCATATAGAAACAAGAAAACAAAATCAAAGCTCCGTTTTATTGTCTTCTTAAAATATTTTATGAATCAAATTCATTTTGCGGAATATACGGGATAATAATAATAATAAATACATATTTCAGAGCTCAATTATCCAGAAAGTACCGAAGAAATTCAATGCCATTTCATATATTCGTACTATTGAGAGCAAGGGGGAATAATGAGGAAAAAAATACAAAAAAAATAAGATTTACAGTTTCGCCACCAGTAATGCTGCAGGCTGGGTTTGGTCAATAAAATAGGCTTAAAAACTAAATAGATAAATTTTACGCGATTGCCTGAAAAGGGCATTTTTGCTAAGAAATTTATTGAATAGATTTTCTTTTTTACATATTTCCAATTCATTCATTAAATTTACGATTCAAAGTTTATTCTTTTATTTTATATTTTAGTTTGAATTTTAAGAGGTTGTATTCTGAAAATGACTCCAGACTACATCTGTAGAGTGGGTACGATTCTTTGACTCGGGTGAATTTTTCGCATTTAAAAAATATACAAGACATTTTAAATAACCAAATAATAAAAATCAAGCGACGAGAAATTCGCTTAATACACACAACTTCTGTTGCAAAAAATAAATTATAAACTTTAAAATAAATAATGTGGCGGTTAAAAACGATTTGGGTTAAAATGTCAATGCAGAAAAATGAACAAAATATCAGTAATGTAATGTCAAATAAACAAAATATCAAGAAACAAAACTTTTTTTTATGTTTATTTTACTATCTAAATCCCACTTACCCCTTCCACATCTAATTGCGAAAAGGTAAGATATTTTATTTATTTATTTTTTTTAATAAATCGATTTCCCTTTAATCTAAAGAGTATGAATAATAAATAGTGTTGTATTTGGCCCGTACTTTCTTTGTAACTAAATTCTAAACATCAATGATCTAATTATCATTTGTATATTATTAATTAAAAGCGATACAAAAGCCAGGCAGATTTCAGTTTGATCCTTAGTCTCGGATAACAGATGCTTCAATTTACATCTTAAATTTCTACATAGTTCATGGCTCTGATTAATATGATCATCACTTGTTTTTCTTCACAAAAATAGTATAAAAAATAACCAAAGAAAATAAATGGGCATAAACATGCTTACCATACTATTCCATTGTATTCAAGTAAAATATGAATGCACTTACCTAAAATGAAATGAAAAAAATTGAGTACATAAGCATATTTGGCATAAACAAAAATTTACTTCCTCTAAAAAATTTAATTTAATGTTTCTTTTTAATGCAAAAAATAAATGTTTATATAAAATATAACAATACGAAAGTTATTTTTTTAATTTTCTATAATTTATTAAAAATTTTAAAAAATTATTTATTTTAAATGAACACGGCAAATAACAAATAAATAAAATAGTTTAATGTTTTTGTAATATTTTCATTCGATACGAAAAAATAGCCATAATAATAGCAAAATATTAAAGATAAAATAATTTTTCTAGGCATGGAAACCCAGTTTTAATTAATAAAAATTAATTATTTAATTAATTTTACAGAAACATAAAAACTATTTCTTGTGCTTCTTAGCAACTGCGAACAAAATGTGACGAACCGCGTAAAAAACGCCGAAATTCCGCATAATTTTTAGCTACAATTTTTTAAAAAAATCGCTCATAGATAAGGGAGAGTTGGGAGGCGTAGAACAGACTTCACAATTTTTTTTTTTTAATTCAATTGTTTAGACTTGCCAAGAGTGCAGTTTATAAAATTTAAAAGTATGTTCTTTATTCAAAAAATACCGAAACAGGAAAATACAAATAATTTATTTGCATAATTAAAAATTCTAACATTTCTGTCCCACACCTCCCATATATGAGGGAGGTTTGAAACAGATATGAGGGAGGAATGGGACAAGGTTTGAACAAATTAAAAGTAATAAATATTGTATTTTAACATCCTTTTCATTGAACGATTTATGGTTTTGGACATGTCAAACAAGAGTTGATTTTGAAATCCCCATTAGTGCTGCCACTTCTTGAAAACATTTATTTTCTTTTATAACTATTTCCATTGATTACAATAAGTTATTTTTTAATATATTTTCCTCTATCTGGATGCTTTTCCTTCCATATTCGTGACATTTTTATATAAAAAAAAAGTATAAATTTAGTAATTTTTTAAAATTTAGGATGACAAAAGCTTTAATAAAAAAACTTTCATAATTTAGCTCTATTTTTTACATTACTTAATATTCATTATAATGCTTATTACTTTATTATATGTACTGTAAAATTTCCCTTAACTGAAATTATGTAATAAGCTAGGTTTTAGGTAGAAAATAATTTTTTATGTGAAACGATACAGGATGATCTATAATATGTATTCATACTTTATATGATACAGTAACTGACAAAAATAGAGAATAACAAAACATGTTGAAAGATACTGGTGCTCTTAAAGAAATCTCGTTACAGAAGTCTCGCACATGTTCATTGAGTGCAATTCGGGATCTCATAAAAATGAACAACTGTCTCGCAAATCGAAACTGCAATTATCTATATAGAAAAAAAGGGGGAAACAGAAAAGTCGCGAGTTTCCGCATTGCACAATCGCGAATGATCTAGTTTCGTTTTTAAAAAACTATGACTACGATATTTTATTCTTGCAGTCTTTAGAGATCGGCATTTTTAAATGGGAGAAAAATAACAGAGAAACTTAAAATTCCCTGTATTTTTGTTCCCTATTTATATGACGATTTTCAAATTCGCCTGCATTTTCCCGGTTTTTAAAAAAAATGTTCAAATTCCCTGTGTTTTCCCTGAGTATACTAACTGGCAACCCTGAGTATACTAACTTGTATATTTTAATAAATTTAAAATCATCAACTTACTATTGCATTGTAACATCCCCAAACTTATTAAACAACATTAAGAAAAATTAAAAGCTTTAATCATTAGCATATTTATCTATTTAGAAAATGTATAGAAATGTAATCGAGCATATCCCATTCCTCCTTCATTGATAATGCCCCATTTCTCACTCTGCAGAATTTTGTTTTAAAATGCATATCACATAAAGCAAGCGACATTTACACTTCATTTGGTTTGTAAACAACAGAGAGACTCAACAATATTTAAGTTTATTATACATTTCAAATATTTTTATTTTACAAATAATAAGAAAGAAAGAAAACATTCAGAAAATCTGTATTTACTTTTGAGGCACAAAAATCAAGTTTTCTGATTTAAACAAAAACAATATTATAGCTAGTGTAACAATTAATTTCAAGCAAGGGACTCTATCATACAGAGAAACTAGAAATAGATTCTAATCTTTTATTTAGATATAAATTCCAGCTATCCCATTCCTCCAAACTCTCTCCAATACATTCCCACCCTCAAGGGATGTATCAAATTTAATAGCTCTAGGTCAAACGGCCTGGCTTGTACAGCGCCAACAAACACACTCTCATCTTGATTATTACTGAAGATATTATTCAGTCCCCTCTGCCACTCACTGTGTTTTAAATTATAATAGAGTTCAATGAACCAAATGAAATCTATTTCCTTGTCTATTATCTAAACTTCAAGTAAATTTTCAGATGCTTGCATGCTTAAGACTGATAAATCCATAGTTAAAAGAAGTATGATAATCAGGAATGATTAAACAGGGAAAAACAAACGGAATAAACCCCCCCCCAGAAAAAAAAATACCTTCTTGCACTCTCTAATAAAGAAGTTGTCCAAGAGGATGCCCTGGATGCCACTGGCATACGACAGTTACGAAATATTGAATTTAGAATTTTTACTGAATCTGTCGTGTGATCCTTGGAGAATTTTTTAACGATTCATCCCTGGTATGCGATTAAATATAACTAAAAATAGAATTTATGTTTTAGACGCGTTTTATCCAACCGAACGAAACCAAAATCTGAAATAAAATGACATTCATAGTCTCAAAATCACGTACCAAATTTGATAAATTTAAGTCCTAGCGTTTTTGAGTTATCGCATTTACATGCTTCTGAAAGTACAGACCGACAGACGTCCGATCCTTAGTTGGCTTTGGTTCACAATTTGTTGTAGTGCCTACACTGTAAGTGATAAACTGTGTACAGAATTCGTACAGCTTAACTTATATTGGTACAGCAGAACAAATAGATTTTGCTCAAAATTTGATAGATATTTACGAATTTCGTGTAAAGATCATATACCAAATTTTATACGTGTAGCTCAAAGTGATTTTGAATTATCTTTGTCACAGGCAATTAGGCATAATACCCGCAATGTGTTTTTCGAATGAAGGGAAGTCTGAAGCGCGAAGATTCGTCAAAAACTCGAGTTCGAATTTTTTGATGATTACAATACTTTCCGTATGCCTCGTATATCAAAAGTCAGAGAAAGGCGACACATCTATTTCGAAGGACAATATCTCCAGGTGAAACTTCCGATGGATAATGCAAATGCGAAAAGGCACAACAAAACTTTAAAATTCTTCAGGATTTGATATTCAATCAAAGTTTCGCAAACGAAAAAAAGAAAAGAAAGAAAGGAAAGAACCTGGAGGCCGCATATAATATTTAATAAGGTTTCAAGCAGAAACATACATCGATACTTTTTTACAGAGTGGCTTTAACTTCCCAGAAAAATAAATTCGATTTTATACAGGTGGAAGATGGTCTCTTTTCTTTTAAAGCTTAGATCCTCAAATGGAGATAAGTGCACAAATGAGGCCAGCGAACCCCACCAAATCCGAATTTTCCAGAATACCAGAAATACAAGGGAAGTAAGAATGGTTGTTTTAGAATTCGATTTCGTAGAGGAATCCCATTCCAAGCAGAAAAGTATTTTTGGGAATGATTTTTTTTTTTTTTCCAAAACAAACTACTTCATAAAATTTCATACAGGTTTTTAAGATACCCCCCCCAAAAAAAAAATAGCAGATACATAAATATAAATACCTATATTTCAACGAAATGCTTTGCAACTCTAAAATCCCAACACTTAATGTATATGTGTTTCAAATTCATTTCATTCATTTATCACCATAAATATTGAAAAAGAACGATTTAAAATGATGGCAAATTCCTCCTCTTCAAATACCGAAACTGCGTTTCTCATTTCTTCTTCCTTTTTGCATAATTGTTACATTTTACGTCTGCTTCCATACTTAACCCACGTATGAAATTTAAAAATTCATTTTAACAAAATAAGTGATAAAAGGAATACATGAATGCTTATTGAAAAAAGCAATAAAATGAGAAAAGTGAGAAAAAAAATCCCAAAAAATAAGCTCTAATGATTATATTATATTATATATATATATATATATATATATATATATAATCTACTCATTGGAGGACAATCAGAAATTATTCTGATTAACGTAGGAATTATTTATTAGGGTTACATTCACACAAGTTTAATTTCAAAACATTGTTTACGGAAAATCGCCCGTATCATGCATGCTAAGAGATGTCCAATACGCTAGATACAGATAAAAATACTTTATAGTCCGGGATAGTCTGGTTAGTAGGGCATTGGATTTGCATTCCCTAGGCTGTGAGTTCGAACCTCCTTGGCCAAAGACCCCCCCCGTGTATATTGTGGCTGGTGCAAGTATAAATCCGTCGTAACCACAATGTCCTCCAAGTCGAGACAATACCACTGGGAGATTGGATCATAGGTGATCGTTCTCTGTTTCGGGTCTAAATTACGATCTGTGAATGAAATGTATAAATGAAGTTCGCCCCAAGAAATGGGCTGTAACGCATAAGTAGTTCTTGGCCCTAGTTAGCGCCACTGAAACAAGAGACAGTAAAATTCGGCTTAAAATCGCTGATTTTGTCGGCGGGCTTGTCTATGACAAGTTCCATATGATACACACACAAATTTATATATATATATTTTTATCCTTCTAAAATAAAGGGAGGTAATAAAACAGCCGAAGCGTACATAAGATAGTACTTGCAGACATTAACAACATACAGGCAAGCAGCAAACATTATTAAACAAATAAATTGCAGAGGAATCTCACTGATAGAATGTAATTTGTTATTGAATCGCTCATAATGTGAAACACTCATTAGGTGAAACGATTTTTTTCATTACAATCTATGTAATTAGGACAATGAGAAAAAATTTGGAAAATAATACTCAAACAAATTTATAATAATATAATTTATTATTTACAGTGCATGCTTATTTTACAATATTATTGTCTAAAAGACATTTGGCTTTGACTATGCTTCAAAATTTGGCGAAAATTAGAAAAAAATTATCATAAAATTAAAGCATATATAGCTACTGTCTTCATCTTCACTTCTTAACATATGGTGCAATAATTTATCATATTTTCAGCATCTCTGTCTCATTTGTCTGGAAGACTGGTGCTTTGCGCCTATTATTTCTTCATCTCCTGACCAAATCTCCTCCGCAGCTTTTTGCTGTGACACAGAATGTAGTACCATAAACTAGTCGATAGTTCTGACTATGTTCTTCCACCAGCTTATCGATGTCGTTTACTATCTACCTCCCCCAAAATCTTGACCAAAACTTCTTCCATATATATAGATATAAGGGTTTTCTTCAAAGAAGTACTCAACACAAACTGATACAGGCCAATCCAACATGCGACGTCACGATATCTCCCGGGCTCTTTTTCTGCGGAACTTCACTCGTTCAGCGACTCACTTTTTTACATTTTTGTTTCGCTCGTTAAAAGAGCTTTGACTGTATTAGCAGCGTTCCGGTGGCAAATCATAGCTGGTTCTAAAGCGCACTGATTGTAGCTTTCGATAGAATTCTGTAAAGAGAGAACTGAGACAACTCGATATCGCTCTTTTATGTTTTTATAGTGCCCGTGACTTATTATCGATATTATTTGGAGAATTTCCGAATCTAAAATCTGAATACAGATATCGCCAAATTTGTTGTGTTTTCTAGACTCTTCCATTTTTGTTACCGAATTCGTCGCCAAGGCAATGGATCACTGACCTGTCAACTCTTCAGCATCCATTAAAATATCTACAGAACTCTCTTCTTATGAGACTAACAACGCAGAGAAACAATTTAACAGACTCCTTATACTACTCCCTCCCTCCGCCCCCTTCATAAACTACATATAAATAGAAATTAGATCAGTAGCCCTGTATAGAAGGAAAAACGGTCCGATAGCAGAATTGACCGCCTTTCGCTTATTTTATCTTCTCAGTTCCAGAGTGCTCAGCTGCTTGAGACAGTTAATGTCACAAGAGTGACTACAATATTATCGCTCGTTATAAATGTCGCAAGGGTGACAAAAACTGGGAAATGATGGCAGTGCTATAGACTTTAGTTCATCACGTCATGTCATGGAAAAATATTCAGAACATAAACCATCTATTTGAGGATTATTCTTATAAGCACGATCTTTGATGCAACCTCACAAGAAATAGCTTGACTAATCCAAAAATTAGCGGTTGCAAGTTAAAAATACAACAGTGCCGTTTCGTAATTTATCTTCCATTGATTAACAAATAACTGCCCTCGGGCCAGCACTGGCATATTGAGAAGCCGCATCGCGGATTGTGTTTTCTGTGGATAACATCGCAGTAATAGTACGATCTTGGCTCGATGATTACTCTTAACAACGCTTCTATGAGCAGGAATGTTTCCAACATTTACGTTGTAAAGTCTGATCGGAACTTTATACAGAACGTTTGTAAGAATTGGAAAAACACATTCGTTAGTAGTTTCCAGTATCCTGCTCATCTTAAAAGGGCCCCTCAACTTTGTTTATCCAAAGCCCGGGATCCCTAAGACTTAAAAGCACTCAGACATCCAGCAAAATCCATGTCTAATCGCATAATGGTTATCACTGCAACTAAAGCGGATGGCATGCAAGATTCGAATTTATTCGCCACTGCCTCTCTAAAGTTACACGGAGCTATAGTAACACGAAATAAATATTTATTTGTACTTTACGTGCAAGATTATTAGTAATATATATCTCGACTGTTTCATTGTATTTCAGTATTAAATATAGAATATCTTACGACTGGATGTCGGATGTATTTGTTTCCTGCTTCTGAATCTATCTGAAAGATTCATTATTCAATAATCAATTCGCGGAAGAAAAATCTCTAAAGCATGTAATCTATTTACTGTATGCGACCAGTGAATTATTTAACAAGCATATATTTTAAGACTGTAAAGCCAAATAAGCTGGACCGATTTTACAGTGAAGGATTCAAAAAAAGAATAGATACAACAATGAAATAATTTTCCTTAAGCGACCATAACAAGTGTTCATTGACTTATGATAAACAACGTATTATTATATATATTTAATTATAAATTTAATGAAACAATAATGAAATGGTAGTTCATAAGTTCTTTTTCATTGTCATAAGACAGTTCTTTTCCATTTGTTCAGTTAAAATGTTACGTTAATTTAAAAACACATTTTAATTAAATTTTATATTTGAATATGCATGTGAATATGTATTCACGAGAAGTGGGTTTTTTTTAAGCCTTCGGGGCATCAGGTATCTTAGCAACAATCCTGTAAACAAGGTAAACCTGGAATAAATACTACACCCCGGGCGCAATTCCCTCTTGTTATGCCTACTGATGCACAAAAATCTGTGAAGAAAAGGTGAAATCTTAATTTTTTTCTTTTCTTATTGTAATAACGTACTGCATTATTAACGAGGTGTAAAAAGTTTTTTAAACATTTGGAGTTACAGATGCTCTTGACAACCGGGATATTTTGGGGGCAGAGAGAAAATTTTTCCTCTCCAAATCCTTGTGTCCTCGGGATATCTTTCATGCATTTTAGTTACCATCTCAAAAACAGAAATTTCAAATCAATACTTTATTCAAACTATCCCAGGGGAACCTTATCGTAAATCAGGTAGTTTCAGTCTTTCCTCGAAAAACGCAATATTTTTTGAGAGGGGGGGGGGGAGGATGGGTTCCCTCTACCTATTCTCTTCGATCAGAAACCTGCCGTTTCTTATTATATGATATTTGCATTACGGTTATCAAAGAATGAATCAACTAAACTTAATTTTCCTTTTATAGAATTAATTCTGTTATTATTCCATATTCTCATGCTTCTACTGTCACACCACTTTATGTCGATGCTGTTGTTCCTTAAATAGTTAATCATTTTATACTACTGAAAATAAATTTATTTTTTATAGAGAATCAAGTTTGCATTATATATAAATGTATGCACGTATGTAATGGTATTCTTAAATTTTAATTAAATCCTAATTAATTTCTCATTTTTATCTTAAATTAGCCATTGTTAATTCCAGTCTAAAATGTTATTTCCTGATCCAATTCCCACTTCTTTTATTTAATTAATTCTAACACGCACTCTAGAAAACTGATGACTTTTGAGTTTTTCTCACTCTCCAAGAAAAGGGATAAAAATCAGAATCACACATACATTCCTTTCAAAGATATTTAAGCTTCCTTTTCCTAAGTCTACAGGTATCAAAGAAATCTCAGTCAAAATTTTATTGTAAAATCACTGACGAGAAAATTTCTGCCATTTTGCTATTGTATTGCAACGTAAACGGACGTTTATCACTCCTCTCTAGTACAAATTATGACTACAGTGGTGAAATAAATCTAAAATTTCAAAAGTTTCTTCTTTTCAACCACGCTTATATAAAATTATGTTTACTCACATTATATAAGTTTGAAATAGATTAGGTTACCAATAATAAATGATAATGAACAAGTGGGAATGTTCTTCTCTCAACTTTCTCATATATATACATCTACACAAAGCAGCGTTTTTGGGTTTCACAGCAATATTGAAAAAAACCTAATCAGATTGAAATTTTGAGTAGTTTTCTTTCCGCCCCACGGAATATAAAATTTAATGCAGATATGAAATAATGCTATCAAAATCACAAACCAAATTTCAATCATCTAAGTTACTGCGTCTTCTATTAATAGCGTTCACTAAATCGCAAATATATAGAAAGACGGATGGTCAATCCTTCGATGGATTGGATTTAAAACTTGATTCAGGTCTACGGTTCTAATGAATGGTGTATCCGGTAGCTGTCCAGTGGCAGATGAATGATTGTGACTGCGGTTCTATCATGATGCGGAACTTCAAATGCTCCGCACCATCTTGAATATTTTCCCTGAGGAACAAGAAAATGGCGTTGACCCTATCAACACATGAACAACACATAAGTATGACATGAACAGTTATACTATGCGATTCGAAGCCACTAAGATGCACAAAATGAACAGAGCAAGTGCAAAGTTATCATAACGTGTTTTCGACGTCTATCGCAAAATGCAACGTTAGTGGAATTATGACTATCAAATGATGCATCAGAGATTCAATAGAGATGAAACTCGGTCTCTACTGCCAGTGAGTTACCAAACACGACTGATAGGTCATAGAAAATACGCCATTTATAATTAACAATTAAAAAAATAAAAATAGATTAGAGAACTGCATCTGAGAGTCAGTTAATACGTTGTTATTTCAGTTCAATAAAAACACTTGTTTTCATCTTCGGCTGGCTATTGGTGAGAACAAAAGGCTGAGGAAGATTATGAAATGAGGGAAGGGGGTGGGGGGAATAAGAAAAAGAGGAATTCTGAAAAAGAAGGTCCACTTTTGTTCTAAGAATTTTTATTCTGCTCAACATCCGTAACAGTGCCTACGTATTGTATTTGTCATGAAGAAAAAGGAATCGCCAAGGAGTTAGTAACTTTTTTTTAATTCAGGGTGTACGTCAAAGGATGTTTTCATCGTCAATCACGTTTGGCACTTGGTTCTTGCTCTGGGTGTTAAGCTGGTTGCTAAACAGTGCTAATTTTTCCAATGTCCCAAAGTTCACTTCAACATATCGGCTGTCGAAAATATCTTTAATTTTTGAAACTTATAGAATGTTAATATACTCCGTAACATTTTATGGAAACATCTAAATCCAAAAATGGGCAATGTGGGGATAGCATACTAATTGTTATGATCTATATATTTTTCGAAATGTTATTTTAAAAATATCTAGAATAACCACAAGAGTACCTACACAGCAATCTTGAATCAAAAAACTGTTTTCTTCCTTTTTCGAAATAAAACGAACTGATCTTCGCAAACATGGAAAACAATCTCAGAAGAAACGTTCTTATCTTAATATAAATAAAAGTCATTGTGTTATTTGTGTCCATACGTATGTTCCTTCTATATAACTGGGTCGAATCCAACCACACACTCATTTTATATGGTAAGAGAAAGATGACTGCCAATTTTCACAAAGCACAAAAATTAGTTTAAATATTTAATTCATCTGAAAATACATCTTTTTTTTTAAATTATTTTTTATTTTATTTTGAACTGCTTTACTACAGCAGTTTTAAACTTTCTTTTTTATTTAAATGCAATTGCGACAACGCTTTTATTGGTCTTAAAATAATGATTCAATGATGTTTAAAACAAAGCTTAAGAAAATCGCTCGAACGTAGACAAACTTTCTTAAACTTCAGCATTTGTGAACAAAGCTTGTAATGCCAGACATAATAAATATTAATAATTTACGGGGGGAATCAGCTGTTGGTGGTTTTTAAAAATCGTCTTGTTTAATTGATCATCACATTTTAAATCAAAACAAACGATAAAGGTTTTAGACGAAGAAATATATATATTTGTTATTATACATGAAAGGATTTTAATAACGGGCACCGCCGAGTATATCCAACTTTTCTACATATATCGAAAAGCAATAATGTTGCATATAAGAAAGTTATTAAATTATTTATGAGAAAAAGATCAATTTGGATATTAAAATCGATTTCTAGAAATGTATTATAAATCGATTTAAAACAAGGAGAAAAAAAACCAACCTTTCGTATCCAAAAGTGATTCGAAAGTATAATAATATTTCGTATGATTCGCTTATCGATAAAATTTTGATAAATATCACAACTAAATAAGCACATTTTTCTTAATTATTTCGCAGTAAGTTGGATGGTTATCGATGTATTTTCCTTCTAAAGATGGAGGCAGGAAGATACAGCTGGTAGCATTAGAGACGAAATAATGTCAGTGAAACGGGCATTCTAATGCGGTTATTGTAATTCCTAAATATTCTTAAGGATTTACAGCTGCATTCACCAGGCGGCTGGTGAATGCAGCTGGTGAGTATAAATTACGGTGTGGGAATGGCTATATCCTACCGATGACCAGGCGGACTCATAGGAGCGGTTATACCTTGGCCAGTGATGGCTCTAAGGACTAACCATAATTGCTGCCAATGCTGCCGCTTTGTTCCGATCTTCAGTTTTAAAAGCGAATGCCATAGGGCCATACGGAGTAACCTTTGTGGCTACAAAATTAATTATATATGCAGATCCATTTTTGTATGTTAAGTCAGCAGATTTTACTCTTCTGCTGTCTTGCGAGTATAAAGGTAGTTTATACTGTAGGCCTATGTGAAAAGGAAACTTTTGAGGAAGTAGCACTAAGTTCAAGCACAGTAGTTTAATAATCGACAGGATGTAAAATAGCAGCATCCCAGGTCCCTCTATTCGAAAGAGGATCCCTCAGGCATGGAAGTTGAAAAAGTAAGGAGCTTCTTTCTAACGAAGAAGAATTCTTACTCAGAGACAGGACAGAGAGAGTGGAGGAGGAACTCTTAAAGCTGCAAGGTTTCACAACAATTTGTTGAAGTCTAAACAGGCCACCAAAAATAAAATCTGCGTCAGGCTTTCGAAGTGGATAGAGCTATTCTTAAGCAAATGTTTGGTTATATGTCAAAAAAAAAAAAAAAAAAAAAAAAAAAAGAACTTTCTTTGCTAATACGAAGTTCTTAATTTGGATGGAAAGTCCGCAAACATCCTCCTTACATCACCGTTTTCTAAGTGACTCCTGAATTTTATGGTCATAACAAACCAAATCTACACGGTAAACATTTCAGGAGAAACAAAGCAGATTGTTACTATTCCAAAAAACTATGTATCTGCCAGTGAAAACGAATCTCTAGGCTGAACAACAACACGGACGCGTTTTAGGTTCGATTTCACTGACTTGTCCTCTTCAACATTGGGGAAAGTAAGAGAAACAATTTTTTTACCACAAGTTTAGAGGAAGATAACAATTGCGTGCCACATCGCGTACATGTACGCGGTAGTAACATTTCCCAGACGGCCCGTCGCACACATGTGCGAAGGACATTTTAATCTTCATAACCACTTCGCCCTATATTGAGAGACACAAAAATGTATTTTATATAAGTGTCTGATGCTTGTGGCTTGCAGGGAAACATCTTTTTATGTGTGGTTTTCGCAATATTATATATATATACTGGCACCAAAAAATATGCTAAAAACTGATAAAACAAAAGCAATTTAATCAAATCATACATCACATAAAATATTTGATGTCAAATTAATACAAATTGAAAAAAAAAACATTTACAATATTATGTCTTGCTGGAAAATATTATCTACTTGACCTTAACATGCAATGCGTTAAAAACATATTGATGCTAAAATTAATAATTAACGAATTAGCGCAATGTTCTAACAAAATTCAACGAACAACACTTTCAACGTCATGTTCAATAGTTGTTGCGAAAGAATTATCAAGTCGGACATATAGAAACCTGAAGAAGTTAATTTATTCAGCAGCAATTCACAAACATGCAGAAAGAAAGAAAGAAAAGAGTCTTTAACAGAATGAATACAAGCAAGGATTTATTGTCCACAGATTTCTTTGTTTCTATGTTCCGTATTCTGACTGCATTAAACTGATATTTGGTTGCTTATATCATCAGTCTCTGTTTTCAGTTTATGTCACTTATTCAGTTTATATTTAAATCGTAAAGCTAAAGCACCACGTCTACAAACGGATTACTACATTCCACTATTTGAAGCGAGATATCTTTACACGGCATTCATTATTTGGACTTTGTTGGCGTCATTTGTTACATCGTGTTTCGAAATGCCTACCATGCAAATAAAGAGTTCAGTTAGATGAGAATAATTTAGTGAAAAGAAAAAAAAAAGGAAGAAAGAGAGAATGAAATGCGCCACAATACAGACCACCTCCATTCAATTGAAGCAACATACTTTTACGATCTCCAGTCCAAGCAAATATACTTGAACGGACACACAGATTGCAGAAACAATAGGAAATAAATTAATAAAAAAAATCATGCAATTTCTAAACTTTTTACATTTGCTCAATTTTTATAAAAAAACTGATAGCATATTTCAACTTTCAGATTTAAATCATTTTTGTTTATCGACTAAAAAATACTTTAAATCGACTTTTAAATTTTTAAATTATTTTAAACAATTTAATTTCATTCATTAAAGAAATGTATAACTCATTCATTATTTACATTTTGTTTTGAACTTTTTTTTTTCTACTAACCGCGAAAATGCTAGAATTCAATTATGATCATCATTTTATCAATTTTTTGACATCGTTTACATCAACTTATAAATTAGCTTGACTCATCAGCTTTTAAATAATATAAGAATTGCTTAAATATTAAGTCATAAAATTCTTGTTTTTTCAACATCAATTAAAATTCTAAAAATACAATGGAAGTGAACATTTATAAACTGATGGGTGCTTTCATTAATCACACGATCTAAGTAACTTCCATATCATTTTAAATACCCCAGATATTCTAGCATTTTCGCGGTTAGTAGAAAAAAAAAGTTCAAAACAAAATGTAAATAATGAATGAGTTATACATTTCTTTAATGATTCCAAAAAATTAGGAGGTAGGAATAATTGAATGCAAAACAATGCTGGGATTAGAAACTTAACTATTTCGTATCTTTTGATCGATTTAAAATTCTAATGTAAAATACTGAATAAAATTTCAATCGAAAAGAAACTGACATTTAAATCTAGGTAAGTATTTTGGCAATGCGAGAGACGGGGGGGGGGGGACTGGTCTTCAAAGTAAAGAATGGCATCACTTCCAGAGTAGAAAGCTGCCTCATTGCAAAATGAGCCCCACTTAAAATTTCTAAGAAAAACGAATACTTCTGAAAGACCACAATTTCACTTTTGAAGGCTTTTAGCATCAGCAGGTCAAATCCAAACATTTTTAACAATGGTTCTTGAGGCCAAATCTTTTTGAACCAAAATTCGACACACCGCCAAATCTCCGAAAACTATTTGACTATTTGCTACAACGTTTTGTTTTAAAATTCTGTGCGAAAGAATTAGATAATTCTTTTAATGCCACGTACGGTAAAATAGGGCTTGTCTCGTTTCGTCTCCGAAAATGCACATAAAATCATTTTAAATCCCCCGAAAGTATTTAAATCCGTGCTATTTCGAGTAAATGCTTTCGCACTAAGGGATAAGGACACATAATACAAGTTCTAAACGAAAACAACTCAGTTAAAGGAGGGAAGGCGATAGACAAAATTTTGATAGTTATTCCCAAGAAAAGTTAAAATGTGACGGATGGGAACTTCTGAATAGAAAATTCGTTTATGGAAAACTACGGCAGAATGATACCGCCATGCGTTAGAAGATAATTCAGATTTAATTCCTAAACATTACAATCTATAAATACCCCACCCCCTCCTGAAATTTTGATTATATCAGGTAATTGAGATACCAATGCAGATACAATTCAAACGAAATACACTGCTCAAAAACATTTTAAGAGAATGTAAAAATCCTCTGTGTGCAATAATTGTTTTAGAAAATAAGGCCATCCATTTCCATAATGAAGTAGTGATTACTCATTTGACGACGGTTGAGCCTGTTTTTGCGTTACATTAAATTTTCTTTTGACTTATATTTCGTTATTTCTTTTACATCTTGCTTCATCTGATTGAATGGCCAGCCTTCTCCAGACTATTTCTAATAATATTTTGCAGCTCTATTTATTAACGAAGCTTTGAATTAAATACAGCTGTAAAGAAACATCAGTCCGAAACTTTCGGCTAAAAATTTGTTTAAATTTGACTTGCCATTCGACAATAAGTAGAAAAGCGATTTCGGTGCTACGTACGTTAGTATTTTATATAGAGAGAGATTAATATTAAACACTGGCATCAGAGCAGCAAACGACAGTGGAAGAAGATTGTTTTATTAAGCATGTATATTAAAATCGTCCAATGCTTCCTCGAATTGGAAGTAATCTTAAACAAAAGTTTCAAAATATTCCACAAGGACTGTTGACAACTTGATTTTTTTCCATACTCCATTCTTGTCAGTTATTTAAACAGCTTCGGGTAACCTGTTGAACAGCCTGTCTGAGATGTTTTTATCCATCAAAACTATATGTCACTTAATCACGTTAACTGCGTTTGCACTTAGTTTGAAAAATCGAAATTTTTAAACTGTCGTTTACTTTTCTGATCTCTTAATCAGAGGGAGTGCTTCAAGCCGACTCTCTAATAAAGGTGTTGAATTTCACCCCATCCCTCGCGTAAAACTGTAGACCTTGGGTATTTTGATTTGTTTGAAAGAGGGGGATTTAGGGATTTTTAGCTACAAAGGCTGTCATCCCAGCGTTCAACAATGTGTCTAATTAATAAAACCTTGGGGAAAGACGTGAATGGTAGGGGTGCTCAGATTTTTATTTTCAGAGCCTGAAAACGAGAGTCTGGACTTCCTAATGTAATAAGAAAAAACGGTATTTATGCATTAGTTACATGACATTGGAAAGCAATAATTAAGATACGTTGATCTTCAGCGTAAATCTCAAGTTTCTACAAAAGCGATTCAAATTTAGGCGGTTTTTTTTTTTTTTTCTTTCTTTTTTTTTTTGTCGATTAATCGTTTACGTGTTTTGAGAGTTTCTTCACTGAAAACACTATGATGAGCTTTCAACACGTAATTGATGCCAATGGAGCACGCGCTGAGTACATTCAATAATTGAATACATTTTAATGATTCTGACAGATTTTTTGTCCTTTTTTAGGGGCCAAAATTCTCCCTGGTGGTCAAAATTTCAATTATTTTTTTATTGCAGATGTCTTTTCTCCATGGTCTATACAACGTATATATCAAGTTTCATAAAAATCTGATGGGCAGAACGGATTTTAGAGAAGTTTGAATAGGGTCACTTTAATTATAACCACCTTGTATTTTCTTTAACGTCGATTTTTTATAACAGATTTTTTTTTTCAGAAATTTTTTTTTCATAATCCACATAAGGTATATACCAAGTTTCATCAAAATCCGAAAGGCAGAACGAGTTCTAGAATGGTCTGAATCGAGTTACTTTAATTATAATCCTCCTGTAGCTTAAAAATATATAGTTCCTGAATTAAAGAATAAGCTGCATTTTTCTATGCACTCTTTAAATATTGGGGTTCAACTGATAAATAACAGGACATTTCTCATTTTTTTTTTTTTTCACAATGCGAAGCAGTTAAACAACTACATAATATTTCTAAATGAATAGAAATCTAACTCAGGAACTGCAAAACAAATTGAGAAATTTTTATACCAAATTTGAACAAAAAAAATATGTATGCATTAGAATTGAATTTATGAGGTTTTTCATTAGAAAATTTTAGCAAAAGTAAGAATATGAGAAAATAGCTTTCAAAGGTGTAAAATAGCATTAAATCGTATATAAATGCAAATATAAAAATCAGTGCAACTTCCCCAAAAATGACTTAAAAAAATGGTTTATTAAAGAAAATTAATCAAACATTTAAGAACATTAAATTTAAAAAAGTTTTATATTTTCGGAAAAAAAATCGATTTTAAACATAATTTGATGAGAAGTTCTTTCCCACTGGCCTTAAAAAAACGACTAATTTAAATGCATCCAAGAGATACAAATGGATAATCTTGCCATCCCGAATCCTATTCACAGCAGTTTTCCTTCGTTAGCGAAGTAATGCCGCAGAAACGAATTAGCCATACACAATAAGCTCCATCAGGATACACAGCACCTACAGTTCCACTTTCAACAGATAATTTACTTCTCCATTAAGAATGGCTTCAATCTGCGAGGAATCGATTTTCTTTTTTTTTTTTAAGACGATCCGACTCTATTAAGTGTCGGCCGATCGTCTCTCAATTAACGATTACAGAAAAAGAAGATCGATCGGCCGGATTTTCCTCTTGTTATAAGAAACCGACTCTCGCTTAAGAAATCAATTGTCGGTTATAGGATGGTTTAGATGAAGCGGGCAATATTTCAATCAATTTCTTAAAGACTTTTCATCATTTATCTTTCTTTACTTCATGCTTGCCAAGTTGGAATTTGAAATAGTTTTTCCACTCACTTTCTGGTGTGCTAAAATTAAGAAATTTTATAAGCTAGAGTGTTTTCGATAACAGTCCAAGATTTAAATAATTTCAAATCCTAATTATCATTTCATTAACAAGTCTACTTTGCAAGTGACAATAGTGCGTAGTGAAGACGAGGAAAAACACTGATCACAAGGATTCCACAGTATTCAAAATAATACACAAAACGGCTAAAAAACAGAAAGCAATTAAAATGCAAAAATATATATTTTTAAGTACAACAATAAAAGTGTGTCTTTAAATACATTTTTTATTAAATGTATTTAAAATTTATTCTAAGATCTAAGGTCATTCAAAGAAGAGGTTTTCTAATGACTAAGTAAGGTTAAAAAATAATTAGCTAGTGGAAAAACAGCATCGTAACACTGATGTTAACATAATACGAATATGTCAGGCTTAGTCATATTTCAAATAAGACATGCGCCCTATTTTGAACATCATTCCAGCCAAACAATGTGTTTTCTAATGTATTCACACAACATGACGGGTTATGCACATAAAGCATATCAATAGCAGCAATAGTAGCAGCTAAGAGTAAACATTTTGATGAATTTCATCCACCTGTTTCTCAGAGCGTTCACATATACTTGAATGTACAGGCCAATAGATTTGTTAACCTTTTGATGGCTTCGGTTCAAAATCTGTAACACATAATTCTGACAGCAAAACTATATGAAGCATTTTATCCATTCAGCAAGTTACGTTTTTTGGTTACTACATTCACGTGCATACGGCCTGAGCAAACGACCTCGAAGACGTATTTTGCCTGACAAAATTAACTCATTTTAGAATTTAAAAAGAACTAGCATTTAATAAGAAATTTGTTTCAAGGGAAAAATAACGACAGCATATCAAATTTCAACCACTTAGATTCTAGCTTTTTTTTGACTCATCCTATTCGCGTACAAAAGAATCTAGAGACAGACATAATTCTAAAAAGGATTATTTTTTTTTTTTCCCCTCAGAGATTTTAGGGAGGTCTAAAAAATTTCTCAAAATATCGAAGAAACCTGTAAAATATTTTGTTGCGCATCGCACACGAGAAGCATGTGATATGTTATTGGGATCGCGTAAGACTCGAATAGTAATACGTTACCTTATTAGCGAAAGAAACTGCACACACAAATTCAGGTGGAAGGGAGTGGGGGTCAGAATTCAGCGATAAAATAACGCGTTATTTAAAGATATGAACTATGGTGTCCGAATTTAATCGAAGCAGTGGCCACAGAAAACATCCCTTCAGAAATTGATAATTAGTTTCAGGGGGGGAAAAATCGACTCTTTTCTTCCAGCTAATAAGCAAAATGAACACAGAATGGAAATACATTTAGATGGGCGAAATTAGATTAGTATTTTCTTGAAGTAACGACGCTTTGGAGTTAAAATAAATAACAGGAAATAAAATTTTTTAAACTTTCTTAATTTTTTATCTTAGTATGATGAATTGCTCTATTTAATGAATTATTTTAAATGAATATGATCTTCCACTTTAAACAAAACTCATGGAACGAGGACGAAAGAAATTTGAAAGTGGGCGATTCGAATCCCGGCTTTATATTGTCACTCATGGCAGATCCAGGGGAAAGGGGGAATATTGGATCTATGTACTTTTTTTTTTTTTGTCAAAATCAATTAGAGTACTTTAGCAAACCCTGATACTTTCTACCCAATGGAAATAACAAAAATTCAATGAAAATTTAGAAAAAATCAGTAACCTCTAGAAATCGGCACATCTAAGCTCGACTATCTTCAAATATTCTACACATTGCTCTTAGAATAACATCTAGTTTTCATTCAGTAGATTTATGCTCATACTGAAACGCTCAATGGATTATGTGTAGTCCACAAGTAACTAGAGCCCACAACTTTACAGTTATTTTCGCAGTTTTTCTTCGACGTGTTTTAAAAAATGTTAATTTTCATTTGGTCCTTCTATACTAATTTGTATAAATGCCTGCGTAAATCCAACTTGATATAACTTCTTTAAAATTCTCAAACAATTCTTGAGAAGTGGAATGCCTTAAAAATATTGATTTCCAATATCTTGTGGATATTCTATTGATTGACTCACACCAATATCTTACAGTAAAATCCATTTGGTATCTTTGTGAATTGTGGTTCAAAGCTTTGTCAAAGCATATTACAATTTTTTTTTATTATTTCAAGATTTCTTGAGAGATAGTTGAAAAACGGAGCTAGACCGTAACAAATAATGGGCGACACTTTTGTACGAACTAAAGTATATTTTTTGATTATTTCACTTTCAATGAACATATGTGAATATGTTCACTGATGAACTCCGATATATCATCTATACTACTATTATAAATGAGAAAGTTTGGATGGATGTTTGTTAGTCAATCACGCCAGAATGGCTGAACGGAATTGGATGAAATTTGGCACAGAGATAGATTATAGCCTGGAATAGGACATAAACTACTATTTATTCCGGTTAATTGAGTGGTTAAGTTTTTATTAATTAAAAACTAACTTTTCTGCCAGATCTTTCCCGCCATTTCCCCGCCAAATGTGTAAGGCTACAATTGTTTTTTTTTCATGCTAAAGAGATCAGGCTTAACATGTTTTCGCCCGATTATTTCAAACGATTCTGATTATTTTTTCAGTGTTTGATGCATTTAAAATTATACATTGTTAATTAATTATTTTTTCGGATTCATTCTGAAGTTCTTTTAAATTAAAATAAAACAAAATAAAGGAAATAAAAAATTTCTAATCTGCATGGCGTTACCCCAACTGCGTAGAAAATTCACGCAGTTGAATTACACCAACTGGCGTTGAAAATTCACACATGCACAGTGTGTTCCGATTGCTGACAACTGCATTTTCATTTTAATTAAAAATTTAAAAATTAAGTGTATCATACTGCTGTAACTATCTCAATCTCGATCGATAAATAAAATAAGTTTGACTTGATTTTAAAGAAATACGGACTTCAGTTACTGTTTTGTTTTATTTCAGGTACACACTGTAAATAAATTATACTTAGGTAAGTTGTGTGCTTTTGTAATTAAATTGTATTTATATTAGTTATACATTTTTCGTATATGCTTATAGTCTTAAGTACAGCGGTTTTTAGGTTAGTTTTAATTTTATTGATTTGTTATTATTTGACAGTTTTTCGAAATGCCCGGAAAACGCAAATCTAATCTTTCGAAGAGAAGTAATAAAGCTCGGGCCATGAAAATAGCTAGAAGACCTGTTTGAAATTTTAGTGCACACTTGCGGACTATCAAACCCCCTCCTGCTGTGGGATAAATACAAGGACGCTTTATCAGAAGATATCGTGCATAGGCTGGATGGCACACACAATAACTTAATCATTAACGGAATTTTGGTATTGATTGAGGATAAAATAATTTCCATACCCCGAAAATGCCTCGCTGATTTCGGGCTACCCACACCGCATCGAAGAAGGGAATTATCAAGCACAGTTGTGAAGAAACTAAACTACGACAGAGCGGTTTTAGAAGCGCAGCTCAATGAAATGACACCAAGATTACTTCCCGAGCAGTGTCAAGTCTACGAAACGATTCTGCGCCGAATAAATAAAGGAGAGGAGGGATTATTCTTTCTTGACGCACCAGGGAGTATGGGTAAGACGTTTGTGCTGAATCTTCTGCTAGCCCAACTCCGCAAGGACCGCAATATAGCTCTGGATGTAGCTTCCTCGGGCAAATCTTCCGTTTTCAAATTGCCGCTTAATCTTGCAATCGAAAATACCGCAACATGCAACATCAACAAACACAGTGGCCGGAAATTTCTTGATTATATCATATCAGACTGTGTTTCCAACAGCATCATAATCATACGGTTTGATAACATTTTACATTTTGATCAGACCGTCAGTTCTCATATATGCACATCAAAATTTCCACGCGAACGAAGTCGCGGATAGTAGCTAGTTGAATATATTAGAGGACGAATGTGACGCAACCAGTTTAAATGCCCATAAAAGTTCAGCTTTAAATGATTACTTTTGAACTAAAAAGTTCGAAATCGTCTTATATTCGGGCATCAAATTTGACGTTTTCGGACTATCATTTTCTTCTGTATTTCTTTTAGATATAAAGTCCAATATCAGTTATGACTTTTTTAAGCTGGCATGTTTTCCTATTTTGGCATGACTAATAAATGTCTGTTTCCTCATATTACTTAAACTAATTATCTTTTTAAAAAGCGAGAAGTACACAGCAAACGGATTTTGAGCAACTTCTCTAATACATTCAGCAAAGTTAGTTCATATTCATCCAATATGAATTAAAAACGGATTTTGAGTAGCTCATGGCTTAGAAAATTCTCTAACCTACTCTGAATAAGTTCATAATTTATTGAATAATAAACAAATCGTTCAATAAACTCACGCGTAAGTGACTTATCACCAACGCGATGCTTCCGTAGATTGAATGTTGCTATTCCCGTTAGAGAAATGTATTCTAATCTCTCATGCAGTTGTAGCTGTCTCATTTGCCGCAATCCGGGAATCTCATTGGAAAGAGAACTGACTCTGAAATCGAAATTAGACTGATCTATACAGAAAAAAAGTTTAGCTGGTAGAAAAGAGACAAGTTTCCACGATTACACAGTTTCGTTTTTGGTGCTATGGCTTCGATCTTTTATTCTTGAAAGAGATCGGCATTTTGTAGATGGAACTTGAAAATTTTCAAATTTTCCTGCCTTTTCCTCGGTTTTGTTTTTTTTAGATGATTTTTAATTTATATGTACTTTTCCGTATTCCCGGTTCCCCCGGTGCCGTGTCACCCTGCATTCAGGAAATGTAATGGTAATACCACAGCGAGCTTTCTTCCTGAAGTTTTTATTTCCTATATTTATTTATTTATTTAAATTTCCTGATCGCACCAAAAAATTTTAGAACTATGATAAAACTTAAGCATTCAGTTTAAAAAGCGAAATCAGTACACTGGAATAAACACATAAAGCAAATACAAATTGAATAGAAATATATTCAATATTTCTATCCGATTCTTATTTTTTATTCGGCGACATTTTTGAATATCAATGCTGTTAAAAATAGAAACGTAGTTTAATCGATTCTGTCTATAAGTTTATTTTTCACTAGCGTAAAATCATTTCAACGCACGAACTCTACTGCTTTTTTTTTTTTTTTTTTTTTTCATCATTTCGCTGCATTCGTTCTCAAGAATCGATAGAAATCTGCAAATAAAAAGCAGAATATTCTCTCGCAAACTTGGGAGTGACGTCCCATCGCTTGAAATTCCAAAGTCTTTAAAATAAAACAATACAGTAAATGATTAAGCTTTTATTTTCAAAATGGCTCTTAATACAACCCGTTAAAAAATGAACTATTTAAAAGGATCTTGAAAAAGATGAAGGAAGACACTTTATACTATTTGTTAAAAATTATAGCCGGGGGGAGGAATTAATTTATTTTTATATTTAAGCTAAATATATTCAAGGTTTATCGAATGTGCCAACATTTTTCAGAGGAAAATCTTTCTATTACAGCATACAACTTCTATATTCTAAGAAAAAAAAGTAATAAAACTATATGTTTCCGTTTTTTAAGACTTAAATCGCCATTTATTACTTTATTTACAATTGAAATTGTGAATTTTAATAGCGTTTCATGTCCTGAGTTTATCTACTCAGGACATTTTATTTTAGAACGAAACAAAGTTTTTCTTAGCCTTCATTCTAGTTGATTTCCTTATCCTGGCTTAAAATTGAACCAATTAAATGCTTATCGCTCACTCAAGTTTAAATGCCTTGTTCAAGGAAGAATTAGAAAATACAGCAATTTAAGGCAACCTAGAGAACAAGCTATAGAACAATTTCTACACTTTTGATGATTAAAAATAATTACTATCGTAAAAGAAACTATACAACAACAAAAAACTGGAAAAAAAACGCGAATCAAAAATAAATAAACTTGCAGATCAATTTTACACCGTCACAATAAAATAGAGATAAAATCTGAAATGTATGCATATTTATTATCTGAAAGATAGCGTTGTTTCATTTCATTTTTCTGTTACTATCACTAAACACAATATCAATTCTTTTCATGTCATCAAGAAACTGAAAGCCTTAGTTTTTCTTTCTTTCTTTTTGCAAACAAAACCAATTATAAACACCGATTTGTTCTAAATTCCCTACGTTTCTGAACCAAAAGGGGGAAGAAAAAAAAGATAGAAGGAGAAAGAAAAAAAGCTTTAAGAACGATAAGAAAATATTCCATATTCTTTAAGACGGATAGCGGAAACCTCTACTTCAGAGTATTCTAACATGAAACAGCGTTTTGGGTTATTTTAAAATGCTTTTCAATTTAGATTCCGAATCACGGTGGATGTTCTTTTAGCGTGAGTCGCAGCAGTCTGTTTGTGTTATGTTGCAATTTGGCAGACCGATCCAAATATCAGGACGGGCATTTGCGCTTCGCCATCAGCGGGACAAAGAACGATCAAGCCACAAATAACAGATATTTTCTAGACAATTCCTGCCGGCAGGTTCACAATAACAATGCGGTAAATTACAGTACGGGCGGAATTTTCGCGAGAGTGATTGTTCAGAAAAACTCATTTCACTCGAAAGGTATTCCGAGGAGAAAATAAAATTTCATCTACGGCAGCGGCACTTCTCTTCTCTTCTGCTAGCATTACACTCTCTCCGTATCACAAAGACGCAGCAGAAACTTTCCTTTTCAAGATGTTTGGATTTCCTTTTCTAATATTCCGTTTTTGCGTTTTGAATACTTCAATTACATTTACTGAACTGCTTAAGACTGAATCCCGTGATTTCGAACCAAGACGAAATAACGGAGAAGAGAATCCTTACTTTCTCTTCTCCCACTTGTCATCGATGTCTGGCGAAACTCACAATTTTCGAAATGTTAACGCTTCGAAGTATTTTATCCACAAAAAACAATCTTTCACCACTCAAAAGTTTAAAAACATTCGCTTCCTAATTATGCCTATTTTATTCACAAGTATGGAAATAAAATAGGCATATTGTTTTTTAAGGTTGTATTGAAATTCAAATGAATGTCATTATTTCATTTAATATCTGAATTATAAATGATTTAAATAACTAATTAAGGTTAATCAAGTAATTAAACATCATGATAAATAAAAATTTCTTTGGACATTAGATCTGATGCAGAGTTTTCCCTTTTATGATAAAATAAACATAATATTTTTAGGCTAGTATTCATAATTAAAAGTTGAAGATTCGTCACGCACAGAATGCAGTGAATAGTATCACTTATCGAATGAAGAAAGGCAGGACGAATCAAACCTTAAATAAAACGAGACGACGGTGCTTCGGGTAGCGGTTCGCAATTGAATCCATCGTAAAACATTCCTATCGCAGGCATTCAGAAACACTAAAATCCTACAGAAGAAGAAACCAGTGACATTCAAGAATTTAGTAGTGTGCGAGTTTCGAGGGCACGAAGTTGCTCACAAATGGGACAATTCATAATCCGAGCTTAATAAGGAAATACGTAATGGAACGTTAAATTGTATTAAAAATGATTAGAATTTGCAAACAAATGACGCTATTCATAAGAGACAAATCCGTAAGAGGGTACACCTGTTGAAAACAAGATTCCTCATTTTGAATATCTGTTCTTGACATATTTTTAATTTAACTCGTCTTTGTTTTTTGTTTTTTAATTTTTAATTCGATTTTATATTTGATCTCTGACGTGCCGAGTTTTTAAATTTGTGCACTTGAGTCATTTTGAAAATAATACGCTCTTTTAACACTTCCAAACTTATTTTAGTAAGTCGAGTGATTTAATTAAATTTCGATCCCGTTTGTTTAGCGCCATCTAGTTGTGAAATTGAAAAAAAAAATAACACAGTTGCATGTTGCAAAGTTTCATTATTGCCGTTTTAAACATGAAAAACAAATTAAAAGCTAAATAAAACGTAACACAACTTTAAAAAAAATTCCATTGACTAATAGAGCAATAAAAATATGCGTTTCAAACTTTTTACATTAAAGTCTGCATTCTACTTCGAATTCTTTTTTTACAGTAATTTCATACAACTCAATCTTAATGAAGACAAAAAATTTACTTGAGTACAGAATTTTCCTCCAATTTAAATGAATTGAATTACTTTGGATATAATATTTAAGACAAATACGATTTGGTACGAAACAAATATTTTCTTTCACTTTCTCCTACACGAAATACAAAAAGAGAAAATAATGTAATCATCAAAATATCAGCGCAGCAATTGAATAATAAAACTTCAAAACAATTATTTCAACTTATAACTAAAATGCTCGTTCTTATTTAAAAGTAAAATTTCTATTGCTTTTCTGAATGAATTTATTACATAAAAAAAAAAGGGTCCTCGACTGAATGACGGATCTTAAAAATTTTTGGACATACAAAGTACTAACTTAATTAAAATTATTTAACAAAATCCATTTTTGTTTGCAACTTCTAATTTTGATATTGCATTAAATCAGATTTACATGCGATTTTTATACTTATATCGATAGGAAATTCGAGAATGGATGAATGAATAAGCCGCATTCCACCGCACAGCAAAAATGGACCAGGTTTCATCTGTGCTTGAACAACAACAACTTTCATAAATTTAATAAAATCAGTTCCTAAAAAAGACTCACTTAGAAATTATTATTAATTAAATTACTTTCTACTTTTTGGGCTTTAATTTATGATTCATCATTATAAATGCTGTGTAATACTGAAACGATTTTCCTGAGAACAACTACTAAGCGCCCATCAGCATTTAATTAGATTAATCTATTAACTGACAACTAAGTTCTGAAAGCATTAAATTACTGAATTGTAAACAAGAATACACAAATGGTTAAAATTTCAAGGTTCTAGCACATCTAGAAAGATCGATTCCATTATTCTGTGCCCGAAACAAACGAAGCTGAATAAAAGCGTCTGGAAAGAAAGAAAAAAAGAAAACTTCTTCGCTGTCACCCAAAGGGAGCTGAAGAAGAAATGCAACATATTTCGCCACGAGCGACTAGTTGTGATTGCACTTTCAACCGATTCAAGATGAAGGTTTTGTTAGAAATCCAACTTTTGAGAAGAAGTTCTCTTTCAAATTTTTGCACCATGAAACAAAAGGAAAGCTTAAACTAAAATTCGTCACCATTAATTAAATAATTCAATTCTTATGAACGATGTATTTCCATATCTAGAAAAATTTATTCCATCTTTTTCTAACAAGAATGAAATATAACAGCCATTTTAAAACTTTTTAATTTACTATCATTTGCCTTCCATTTGCAACGCGTAATGTTTAGTAAAATTCTATATCATTATTTTAAAATTTTAGTCATACTAAATTATTAGTAATAATAAGAGAGCTTTCAATAGTTTTTAAAAGTCATTTGATTCAACTGATATTCTCATTTGAATTAAAAATTAAGTTTCAGACATTAAAAGGATTTTGTGCATCATAATAATTACTACATAAGTTTTTTTCACATTAAAAATATTAGGTATTAATATTATACCAGGCAACATCGGGTTTACCAGCTAGTTGTCCGGCTCACGTCATTTTCAAAGCACGCGGAATCGGCATGATTCGTTAGTAAACACAATGGAGGGAGATGCGCCACGTCGCCGGGACAACATTCGGTAAGGAGTGGCTGAATATTGGAGTGGCGAAAATAAACAATGCTAATGCAAGAAATACACTTGCTCGCTCTACCTCGTAATGATGCGAGAAATAAATCACAGTTAAATTAACATCTCTGAGGGGGAAATATTCCGACTTAAAGAGACTTGGAAAACTGCAATGATCGATGCATTCATTTCCACTTAAGAAGCCTCGTTAACAAAATCGAGAGGCTCATTCAGTTTTATTTAACTTGAGAAGATGCAATTTTGCCGTCGATTCCCCATTCACTACTCAGGTGCTAGAGTTCTCAAATTCTGTATACTTGCGTGTTCACGATGAAAGCATACTATTTCAATTTATTTATCAATCAATCGGTAGTAGCATAATTAACAATTAATCAGCATTCTCATAATGAAATGTTTGGATAACTGTTTTGATAGCACCCTTGTGACAAAGGATAATCACATTGAACACTTATTAGATACGCCTAGAACTTTAATCTTTTTTCTGCATAGAATTCAAATTTTTCCTTCCTCTCATTGTTCAATGGAAAGTTATAGTCCTTTACAACCAATCATAGATTCATTTTGAATTATCCAGTGTATGAATGTTTTTATATAAGCTTTATGAATTACAGCTGTAAAGTACAACACATCCTCTACCCAAAAACTCATAATTTATCCTACAATTAAAATATGCAATAAGCAAAGCAGCAACGAATGGCTTTGCCAAATACAAGACAGAGCCGTACATTAATCAGTTGCAACCTTCGGGGATTATGCCACAAAAGTAAGAAAACGAAAAAGTAAAAAAGCTCAGAAGCACTTCGGCTGATGGCAAAATGTCCTGATAAGAAGAAAAACTGACATTAGCAGAGCCTGCGCCTTCCCTGGGCTGAAATTCTTTAGTTTCGAGGCAGCGAACTGGGCAACTGGCCAAACGACATTTTTATTGATCTCAAAATGCGAAATTTTAAAATTTTTCAATAAAGATACATAAGAAGAATGGAGCAGGATTAAAAAAAATGAAGAAAAATCACAGACCGCAACTACATATTCGCATTCATACATAACATATTTAATAAAACGCCGTTATTAAAACACACTTACGACTGTACTTAAGTACACTCAGTAGTGGACTTTCTACGTTTTAGCATTGAATTCTTAATCATCTATTAAAAAACGCAGCAATAAACTTCGCAATCATTTTTTTTCATTTCTAAGTGGTGCTACGAGAATGAAATCAAATTATAATTAAAAGAAATCGATTAACTGGCGGTTAAGGTCAGAAAATATTCTGTCTATGTGAATAAAAAAGCATACGAAATTTAAAAATTTCAGTACATTAGGGTATAAGAGAAAACACAGCTACAAAATCCCTTATTTACAAACATGAAACACGTCAAGTTCAATAAAAGCGCATAAAAAATATATAGAATGCAGAATAAAAGAAATGAAGAAATATTCAATGCTAAATCTTTAATAAAATTTTTTTCCAAATTTAAATTTTGTGATTTATTTGGACAGAATTTTTAAAGCTAAGGCGGCAAATGAGATTCAACTGTGCCATGTCTAAGATCTCATTTCATATTTAAAAAAAAAAATTTCTAACACGGTAAGCAGAGTTATTAGTATTAATCAAAATTGGATTCATTGGTGTCAAAAATTAAAATGACAGAAAACATTTATCACAATTCTTTCAAACAGTTATCGATATTAATTTTTAAAAAATGCTACACATAATTTCAAAACTGACCTCTACAGCATACGTATCTCATGTCAATTAAATGGCAAAAGTACAAGTTTTTCACGAACATTCAAACGAGGCAATTTTTTCTATTCTATGAATTTAGTTGTCTACAGAGTAGTACTTTTTCCAAGAAAAATAACAAGATTGATACAATAAGTGTAAGAAATAGTTTAAATAATGGACTGAGGTGGAAAACCGATATTGCATTCGTAATAAGTCGATCTAAAGGCAGGTCGCTTGATGATTAGGAGCATCTCGAATGGTATATCCACGTTATAATTCAAATGACAGGAATCCTCAAAAAGAGATCACCCCAAAAATATGAGAGCAGCTAAGAATTGTTATGTTCATTAAATACACGATGCTATCGAAATAACGGCAAGAACACTATCTCCATACTCTATTACCACATCTGGAAAACATTTGCAAGATAAATTACATACAGATGGTTAGCGGGAAATAGTTGTTACTCCCCCAATAATACCCAGAAGAAAATCCGCCTTTGAAGAAGCCAGGTACTATATTCTTGGACAAAAAAAGACCAGGGACTTTCATTTTCGAGATTCAGGATCCAGAGTGATTCACGACGAGTCAATCATCTGGACAGAGGCTAGGATCCTAGGATGTGTGTGTGTAATGATATTCCTAAATCTAAATTAAATCCTAATCAATTTCCTAATTTTTATCTTAATTTAACCCATATTAATTTAATTCTAAAGTGTTCCCTTATTTCCTGATTCAATTCCACCTTTTATATTTAATTAATGCTACACAAGCTCTAAAATTCCTGCAATCGACAAGTTCCCACACTTCGAGTTAAGAGATAAAAATCTGTCAGTTTAAACAAATTCTTTTAAAATATACCTATTTTCCCCTTACCTAAATCAACTAGTGTAAAGGAATCTCTATTAGAATCTCGCATTATATAATCATGGGGGGGGGGGGATATCTTTGTCGCTCTTTTCTCAGTTTCTTCCTTGTACCGTGCTGTGGATTGACGTACTTCGTCGCTCCTTGCTTGTACATAAATTATGCCTCTTGGGATGGAATAAAAGAGAAGTTTTAAAATTCAAAATGTCTTTTCTGAGAGAGAAAGAGAGAGAGATAAAGATATATATATTCATTCAGAGAAGAGCATCATTTCAAAAATGAGTTATATTGAAGCATAGAGATCCGTCAACATTTCAAGGTGGAATTTTTTCGAAATAAAAATACAAGCTAATATCCGGTGTCATCTACACAGTTTGGAAAGTTTTTATCGTATTTTGATTCTCCTGATTTGATTTAAGCCCTGGAGAAGAGCAGTCATTTGTTTCTTTCGGAAGAAGGCGACTGGCCTGCATATTGCATTAGTGTCCTCATACATCAGAGGACAATCTGCAACGAGATCTCGGCTTACCAGGCATTTGGCAAGTTCAGCGCTCCTATAGCTCAAAAACAAACAGAGCTCTTCATAAAAACCATCTCGCAGACACCCACGCAAATCTAGCCACAACCACCGACAGATTCTGAACTCGCACTACGTGACGTGATACGAGGGTTGGTCTGCGCGCACATAGCGGAAGAGAGCAGCTCTATGGGACAACCTCTTTTTTACTTTCTCGCTATGAGAAAGTACATTAATCTTAAAAGATTCAACCTCGTATTTGTTGTTGCTGACGAAACTCCACATTTCAGACTTCCATGAATCTGAAAAAAACATTCTTGGAATTATTTCTATCTGTTCGTGAATTCGATAACTCAACACCACTTTGAACTAGATGGTTGAAGTTTTTGTATATAATTTTAACTCCAAATCTATAAATCTGTATCAATTTTTTGAACGAAATCCATTCACAGGAAGTCTGTCTATCTGAACGGGTACAAGTAAACACAAAAATTGTAAAACTTACAGAATAGAAGAAAAAAGTTTGTTACACAAATTTAGCGCGTACGTGTGTGTATGAAAAAAAAAAAATGAAAAATCAACGAACTTTTAAAGAAGAAATCAACATATTATTCAGTCATTACTCTTTATATACGTCTGTTATTCTACGATAAGAACTGTCCAAAAGCTTTTCGTGTTGAATTCTATTTTTTAAGACTTCTTGCGGATCACCGGGAATGTCGCACCATCCATTCAGCAGATATTCGACAATTATCTGTAATTATATTAATTGATTATAAAAAAGATTAAAGTAAAAAATAACTAAAACAAAAAAATTACTTAATTGATTCTTTATTCTACTTTATTAATTAATGTCTATTTTTAAATATTGCTTTTACCAAGTTTATTTGAAAAATCAAGACTACACATTAAATGAGTTCACTAATGTATTATGAAACTTCAGTTCATCCCTCAAAGCTGTAATTTATTAACTTTCCATCACATCCAGAGCATCTTCTCTCAGGAGATATCGATTCATCTCGACAGGAAGCGAAAGAAAAGAGATAACTCCTCGAAGACGTAATAGGCAGAAGAGAGAGCTTATTTTGGCAGGCGGATGATCGACGGAATATGACAAACTGCAGACTAGGTTACATTACCTGGAACAAAAAATAAACATTCTTTTTTTTTTTTTTACTTGCGAAAACGATCTAACAAGAGATCTATTTTTAGCCCCCACATAAACGATGATTATTTATCTTCGTGACGAATGCCGAATGGACTGCAGCCTGACTGCTGCAGACAAGTTACAAGGCAGATGAATTTCATTACGTTCATTGAGATATAGATCTCAGCCCAGTGCTTTGTGTTTTGTAATAAAGATAGAAAGGTATCTTTTCCTTTCTTCCAGTGTCAACCTAAATTTAAAAGACTTACAATTTTGGTGAGAAGACTACAAACCAAATTCCATTTATCTAGCCATTGCGTTTACAAATTATAGAGTTCAAATTTTTACAAATAGATGAATTGATCCCAAACCTGAGAAAGATTTATAATTCTGATAATAAAACTCCATATTAAATTTAATCATTTTAGCTCTCTACAGTTTTGAATTATCGTGTACATGACAGATTTTTTTAGATGGATTTCATCTGAAATGTCCATTCAGGAACGCATTTTCTTTTGGTGCGACGGGTTTCACGATCTCGAGGTAACCCAGTGTCTCGCTTTCTTTCAATTTATCCTCCCCTTTGTCTTCTGCTTTCAACTTTTATTTATACTTCCCTCGAAGGTAGGCGAGGGAGCTCTGTACGAGAAGCTGCTTCCGCTGTGTTTGCTTCACCCCCCACAGATGTTCACGATGTGTGGTGATGCATTAGATGGGTGGTACTCCAGTCACATGGATGGTCTACTCAAGGAGATGCTAAATACCGCTTTTTAAGAATAAAATACTTCAGAAGGCGTTGCCCAAATTTGAGTAGATATAATTGGTGAACTTTGCCATGCTAATGTATGTTCCTTTTATTCCTAACATTGATTTCATGCATAATATTTAATTTCTATTTCCATTTTGATCTTTTGGCTTTGCATTTCCTTATTATTTTAAATGCCCCCCCCCCTTTTAAATGAACACGAGTTTGGCAAAGCTTGACCCATGATCGACTTGCGTCAGAAAAAAAAAATCAGTCGATCAATCATTCGGAATTTGGCGAAAATTCGCAATTTATGTTCATTTACCATGCATCCAATGACGTGTTCATTCTATTTTTGAGATAGACAGGCCAACAAAGTTCAAACATGGGCCTTTTTCGAATTCGTGGATGTCTAAAACACATGGATTCATTAAAATCTCGAGGAAGAAGTTTTTAACGATTATAATATTTCTCATTCGCATGAGCCATACACGTGAAAGGTTTTTTTTATTAGTTAAATTTTGCATCCTGTGCGAACGACGTCAAGAACATATCCCCTGCCTACTCCCTCGTTCCACCACTGAACTGAGCAAAAACCCAGTGGGTCAATCGGTAGAAAATGGATTTGGACCGGAACTTTATGAAGGGAAAAGTATGCAACAGTATGAAGAGTTATAAACATGATAGTATTACAAACAGTTTTTCGATTTTGTTTTATTAAAGTTTCTTTTCGTACTAATGAGTGAAATAATTAATAATAGTTAACAATGCTCTATATTCAGAAAAATGGTGAAGTGAGGATGAGTCAATATATCAAAATAAGGGGGAAAAAAGCAACTTTTCTTTATTAAACTTTTATTTGAAAATAGAAATAATCCGGTTACAACGATTTAATCCATGTTTCGGATAGAATGAAATTTTTAAATCTGGAACAAATCGCACAATATGTTACAGAGTTATTGATGTCCTGGACGCCATTTTTGGAAAGCACCTTAATGAGAAATGATTATTCAATGTTTTCAATTTCAGAAGAGAAAATCTCACTCATATTATCTTTCTCAGAATTTTTAAAACTGCCCAAGTCATTTCTTATTTCCTCTGTTTTATTCTAAGGACTCTATATGCAGCGACATTTGACAAACTGGAAAATTGTTTAATGAAATTTGTCGATAATTTGACTTTTTTTTCTTTTATGGGGCCATGAATTTTCTACTAAAATAATCTCAAAATATTGTTCACATTTGGAATATATTTTAGATAATTAAGTGTATAAACTAAAACGTATTTTCATTACTTGATAGCTTTTCATGAATTCGTGTATTGAGTTTTCACTGGTCGTAAGAGAGTTTTTAATCCCCTTCATTCACTTACAAAAATAGAAATAATTAAAGTTAAAACTAAAAATAATTAAAAAATATTTAAAAAACTCAAATCAATAAAACATTTTTCTTAGAAAAATTCTGCAATTAGTGTGCACAAATACTGCAACATCTAAAAACGTAACTGCTTACACAAAAATTACTCAAAGTGGAAAGGACCCGAGGATGAACAGTGAATAAACAAATAGGAATGAATGGAGAGAAAAAATGAAACTAGCGTGCAGACGTCCAAAAAATTTGTATCATTATTAATAAAAGTAAGCTGTATTTCGACAGAAATTCCTGCATTTATTATCATTTTTTTTCACATCATGAGTTCTGCAGGATAATTTTCAAGCTTTTCTTATTACTGCATTTTTAAGCTCTTTCATCGTTAAAATCCTAATAAATAAAATTATTTCGCTTTAAGAAAAATTTGTTTCCATTTTCTTTAAGATATCCTTAATTATTTAATTGGCAACCGTATGGTTCAATTCTGGAAGCAGTTTTCACCAATTCAAATGCAATATTATGCCGATTTAAAATTCGGTCTCATACGTATTTCTTTCATTCCCGTAAAATTTCTTACATTCATAATGAATTAAAATTTTATCCCACATGTAAAATTCCTCCGGCCTTTCTTTGACACCACATCAGGCAGTTCTGGGGGAGGGGAGAATTGAAATTAAAACGGAATCATAACCATGCATCTTTTGTAAAGAAGAGTGAAAACGATAATCTATATAAAACTTGAAAGACAAATGAAGGCTATTAGAAATGCAGGATGTAAACAAAAATTCGTTTTGCAATTTGCATTTTTTTTTTTTTTTTTTTTTTTTTTTTTTTTTGTAAAAACAAGAGTTGTGGTTTTTTTCCAGAATAAATGCTTGTTTCTATGGTGAATGCAATGTTGGTTATTATTTCACGTAGAGGAAGGTATTAGAATCTTAAAATTGCACATTCGATCATATCAACCTCGTATTGTGAAAGACAATCAAAAAATGAACTAGAATACATTAAACAATATTTTAACTACCCTTTTGTTAGTCAATGGATAAATAGAAGTACAAAAGCAAAGTAGAAACAGAATTAATTTGCATTAGGTAATTGCTTAAGATAAATATTAGAGATAAGAACGAAATCCTACATAAGATTATTATTAAGCGTTAGTGAAATATTTATCTCCTTTCCCATATGAGCATTTTTACCTGCGTTTGTCGTTTATCGCCATTTACACCACAGCTTCCCCGGTCCCTCGAAAACGTAAAAAATAGCGAAAGAGACCTCGCAACACTTTCCAGCAGTCCCTAACTGGCGCACTGAAGAAAAATAAAGCGGGTTGAGTTATTCCCATACTTCCAGAAACTTTCCAAAGGAAATAAGCTCAATCATTAGATCATGGTGGCCTCTTGTGAACATTCAAAGACATTTTCTTTGGAATTCTATCGAAGGCAAAAATAACTGAAAAGAACTAAGGAATGGAAATATTGATATTCGGCAATAATCATAGATTTATTTTTCTCGAGGGAACAAAATAACAATTTCCACAGGACAACGAAGTTCATTCGAAAGTTATCATTTATATACACATAAGATCAGGGATTTTACATTTAAAGAGCATATACCACGATTATCTCGGATGGTACAATTGTGTTCAAAAGCTACAATGATTGTATTCACATAAAGGAATATAAATGAAATAATTTTTTTAAAAAAAGCGTTTCACACATTCTCACCGCATTGAAGAGTCATTGAAAAATAACAATCGTTTACAAGAAAGCAACTGGCACTTCCAAGTAAGTCAAATGTTATTTTACGTTTATATATAGATAAATATTCTCACTCTTGGAGCTAGAATCCTATTTCAAATTAGTTTAGGTGCAGATTCCTTTTAGCGAGTGTTGTTTCGAAGTTATAATATTGAAGACTGAAAGAGAAGTTCGATTTAATGAAAGAGGTAGAAAATCGGGATGAAAAAATAAAGACACAGAGTATACATATAATTTCGGCAAGCAATTTTGAAAAATCGTTCTTATTTGTCCAATTTTTAAAATAGTTTTTTAACATAGTTTCATTTATGTAATTCTCTTTTTTAATCCCTCTCCTAGGAAACTATATGTTTTTGTTTTCAGTAACAAAATGATCAAAGGTTACAACATATAATTCTGTTCAATGAAATTTCTATACGGTGATTTCCTTTCGATAATAGTGGCTCGTATCTGTAGGACGCGACAGCAAATCGAACTTTATGTTTGAAGTGAGTGGGTAAAAATTCCAACACATTGGATTTGTTAATAACGAAACAGATTCCTCATCAATAATAAATCCTAATATTTCCTATTACGAGTTATTACATTTTCTACAATATATAATACAATATATAAAATATTCAAATTTTCACCATTTTTTAATTAAATTCTTTAATATCAACATTTTATTTACGAACTATTAATTAGAGTTATTTTCCCCCTTTCCCCTTTGATTGTAAAGATTGCATTTAAGATGTACTGTTTCTTACTTGAAAAATGTTTCAATATGGTACCTAAATTTGCCAGAGAAAAATCCATGCACAAACATATAACAAGTATTCAAGAATAAAGAAATTATTAAGATGATAGTATTTTTATTTAATTTTATTTATTATATTCTTTTGAGAATTCATTAGATTTTAACAAAAATTTGAGAAATACAACATATAATATTTCCTATTACGTTTGCTTTCCTATAACCTTTTTTTTTTCTGTTGCTCTTGATTAATTAACCACCTCTTAGAGACCCGCTGTTCGCCTACCATTTATATATATAAATAATTGGGAAAAGCGAAAAACTAATTCTCCAACCATAACTACCAATTTTTATTTCGTATAAAAGTTCATGCCAGCCTAAATATGTCAGTATGACCCTTTCCTCGCCAAAACCGTCCATTCTCCAGAGGAATTCCAAGAACAATACTTCACTGTACGTTCTTAATGTGTACAATGGGGGGGGGGGGTCTTGACGCAGTTCCTCATCCATACCATTAAATAAATTATTAAATGAAACGATTTTTTGACAACTTTTATATTATATGATTGCTCATGATTCCCTTGATACATTATAAAGAGTTTTCTCCCCCCCCCTCCTATCTTCACTTTTAGTCACTCCAAAATTGCTCGACATGACTGATAAGAGGGCAATCTTATAGTCGCCGAAGGTGGCGGCTAATACAATGAGCATTATTTTTTAGACAACCAATTTTAATAAACTGCATTTTTTCAAGGCAAAAAAAAAAGTTATTTTAAATTATACTAGCACAATAACGATAGAAAATTCGTGCAGATTAGGTAGAGAATTCGGTCAAAGCTTTATTTTCCATTGTCCCTCGAAATGGAGAGCAAGGAATTAACCCACCACTAAGGATCGAGAGCATTCATATGAAATAAAAATTTTTGAAAATCGGTGAAATGATAGGGGCTGAGCAGCTCTGTCGATGTTAATTCCCTATAGCGAATGAAGAAATATGCCCCCATAGGAATATGCTTTTCCGATTTCTATCGAAAATGGAGAGCAGTGAGAGCAAGCGACTATTGATGATGTATTTAAGATATTATGAGTTTTCATATCAAATAAAATTTTTCAAAATCGATATTCATTGATTCTAGTTGGAGAAGACAGTCGCAGATTTTCCTCATAGAAACGTACAGAAAAATAGTGTTTTTGAAACTCTCACAATGGAGAGGGTGGAGGGTAAAAAACAAGGAACTCAACTAAAGGACACGCGGTTCCATAGGAAACAAAAATTGACGAAATCGGATCACAAATTGGGTTTGACTGACAGGTTTTTTAGATTTCTATTATTATTTTAACTATGTGTATTAACCTTAAAAATAGTAATCATAGCTACCAGAAAAGTTTGCCTGAAAAATATAATAAAAGGTTTAGTTGCACGTTAAAATTCATTTTATTCATTTGCCTTCGGAAGGAAAGTTTACAACATCGCCTTTTTGGAATACGAACAAAGCTGAAACCAAAAGGATTTCGAAAGGAAAATTCCAGAAGAAATAAAAGGATTAAAATTAAGAAATGGGAGCAAGACTCGCAAAGTTTTTACAACCCTCTATCTTATAGATAATGGATAGGTGATTGCATAGATAGATAAAATATTCAACAAAATATGTTACCTCAAAGCCATGTACGTAAATGATGCTCATCTAAGCTGAAAAAAGACACATTTCCTGTCTGCTTTACAAACTGCACAGTTAGATTATTGCTTTTCAAATTGCGCATGACATTAGAAAAAGAATTGGGGAAAAAAACTCTTCATGAAGTTACTAAATTAGACATTTTGAAAAAGGCCGATTATCACGGGCGTGCAACTCGTAGAAAGCCGTACATGTTTACACGATAAAACATTAGATTTTGCAAATAAATATGTTAATAAGCCTCTATAGTTTTGGGGAGAGGGGAGGGAGCCCCTGCAGTTTTCTTTTATGAGAAAGACTTTCGCATTATTGGAACCAAAGGGCTAACATAGTACGACATTTGAGTAGCAAAATCTTTTGCCTCTTGTGAGTGCGACGGAGGTGGTATAGTGTATTGGGGATTGCCAGTGGCGTAGATAGTTCAGTTTTTGTAAATTTAATACAATGGAGTGAAACAGAATGCACAGCATTCGACTTTTGGTTTACACAGGACATGATCTTAAACACATCGTAAAGTTCTTTCTATATACAATATTAAAAAACATTTGCGCCAAATTTAAACTCTATCGAACACTTATGGCACTTTCTGGAAAATATGATTTGCTAGCATGGCATAACTTCGAAAGACATACTGAAAAGACTAATTACCACAGAATGGTATACCATTTTTTTTTTCTTTTCTTTTTCTGAGAACACATCCAAACTAATTGAATGTATTCCCCATCAATAAAGGGTTTAAGCATCGGAGTTAATGAAATAGCAACAAAAACTTAATTGACAGTTCATAGCAACTTATTTTAGCATACTTTTTTTATTCGAAAACAAACTTTAGTTTTTGTAACTATTTATGACATTTTTAATATTTAAAAAAATCGGGTTATTTTTCTTAAGTTGTTGCTAAAAGCTAATGAATTCTTTATAGAATGTATGCATAAAATAAAATTAATATCATCATTATAATATGATTTCTTTTATTCTTGAATATTTGCCATGTATGCAAATATACATAAATGTTGAATATACAGATTTTTCTGACAAGTATCTTCTGACAAATACTATGACTTATTCTCATTGATGTGGTATAAAATTTTAAAAGGATAATAATCTCTGTTCTATATAAGCACTGCCACAATTCAAAAGAAAAATAAACAAAAATAATTATTTGAATGACAACTATATTAAATAATAATAAGCTGTTTTAGGGAATTTACTCAAGTAATGTTGGTTTAATCCCTACTACAGTCGTTATTTGTTTTACAACTGAGATGTTAACAAATTAATTAATTAGAGAAATAAGTTGCTTGGTTTCATATTTTGTATAAGACTTAATAATCTGATTTTAAAATACTTTAAGCACTCGAAAATTGGCAAATGAAATTATTTCCATGTTTGAAAATCAGTGCGAACAATAGTCTTCAGAACCGAAGGAAAATAAACCTCCTATATAAGCTCTAAAATCACTGCATTGACACAATTAACTGCGGAAATAATTATTGCATGGAAGACCTTCGATTGAAAAGAGGCATTGGTTTAGTTTATATATATCTGAAACAACAAGAGGACTCTTACAGGACTCATCGTCATTTGAAACGTTATCAGATAACGAAACAACACCTTCGCCGGACTCTTGCAGCGGAAGCGGAAGGATTCAGGCCCACCGAATTTTTGGTGGAATTCGGTTTGAAAACGGAAGCCGATATTTTGCCATCAGTTCAAAGAAAACAGAGAAAACACTACACGCCCACTCTTTCCAGAATAAATCGTAATTTTTCTGGTGTGCACGTGCCCTTTATTCTTTCTGCCTAATATAACGAAGAAGTTTGATTCATCCATTCGCATACAATGACAAATCTGATTTCCGCATAGAACTGATCTACAATTAAATGGAAATATAAAGCAATATTGAATATACAACTAAAAAAACCCACTTAAAATCTCAAAGGCAATAATTTAAAATTATAGTAATTAAAATAATAATAGATGTTCCAAACAGTATGCACCCTCTAGTAACGAAGTGAAGTAAATTCTTAGATCAAGGGGTAAAGAAGAAGAAAAAAAATCGTCCGTTTTAAGCGTATCTTTCGAATTTCATGGCAATATGAATAGAAGGATGAAAAATGTCTCTCTTAGTAAAATTCTACAATCGGATAAAATTAAATCGATATCAAATTTAAAAAGAGGAATTTCCTCTGCCCAACAGAAGTCCAGACTAAAATAATGAAACAAAAAAATAAAAGCATGCTTCGTGAAAAACTTATGTCCAGGCGCGGGTTCCGTCCCGGGTACATGTGCGGGGACCCAAACGCCCCTGGAATTCTATTTATAAATCGAGCCGGAAGGAGTGGTGTTGGGCGAGATACGGAAAGAGCGCGGGAAACAAACAATTTGGGGGAGGAGGGAGCAGGCACGCAGCCCGGTAGGGGGACGCAGGAAAAATTCATAAGCAGATGATGCCGTAGACAAACATTAGGCGCACAAAAGGAGGAAGAGCAGGTGATAAGCGCGCATCTGGGCATTTCTCGTCTTCCTGTTTGCAAGCTTCACTCTGAACGGCAATTTGTGCAAGAAAAAAGAATTCTGCAACTTTCTCGAGAAGGTCTTAGTGATACGAAGGGATAATAAAGAAGCCGCGTTCTTTCACTCCTATGCAGAGTTAATGGGATTTTGCACATTCCTAAATAACTTAATACAAGAATTTGGGATCGCAAACACTGGAGGAAGCAAAAATTATTTTCTCTTTACTTTCACAAGATTTGAAAAAAAAAAAAAAAGAAATGGATATCCTAAAACAAAATAAATAATAAACAAATTAATAATAAACTGACATTATAAATCATCAGCTTGTCAAACTCCTATTTTATATCCAAAAAAAGAATTTTATAAAATTAATATACTCATTTTATTATACATTGCTTGTTTTTCATATAATTATTACTAAATAAGAACATCTAAAAAGCAGATAATACGATACAACCTGAATGATAAAAATGAATTTTAATTTAAAAAATGGAATTTTTAATTTGTTAATTGCTTCATGTTTCTTTAGAAATATATCCCAATTTTTGTCGGTAGTGAATATTAATTACATACAATGATTTTAATAATATTTAAAATTTAATAAAACTGTTCAATAATAAAAATACTATATATTTATTACGCTAGTTAAATCATGTCAAAATATGTTATAATTTTAAACACATCAATTTATTTTTAATCTACATCCCACCATCCATATATTCTTACCGGAAATAATAATAATAATAAAAACATAGTAACTTTCATACCATCGTAAAGAAGGTTTGAAACCATCGTCGTCATCAAGGGTTTAATTATTTATTTTTTCATGTAAACTTAATCGTCTGTTTTCGATGAATTTCGCGCATCCCTTCAAAACACCGGCTCTCTTAATATATCATAAATATCATTACATATTTCCGGTACTCTGATGTTATGGAAAATCCAAACAATATTATGGCGGTAATTTTATTTAGCAAATGCCGGTGATACAACTATTTCTCGCTCACCATTCCAAAAAATGGAGGTGATCTGATATAATCTAAATCTTGCCTTTACGACAAACATTTAATCCTATGTCTTCAATCTCTAAAAAAGATGTTGAGATTATAATAATGGACATTTTTTTTATGAATAACAATAAATAATCTTCGGAAATGAACACAAGAGAATCTTTACTTAAATTATATTTTATGTAACTTATTAAAACACAAATAATTTTATCCTTTGTTAATAAACTTAAGCAATTCATATTAAATTCTTTTTCATATATCAGCCAATAATATGCTATTTTTAAATCACAAATGAAAACAAAATTTATCAAACTAAATAAAATGCAAGATAAATGAAAATTGAAATGCTTTTTTTTTAACAAGACAAAACTTATTTTTGCATTCCCCAAAATTACTCACCTATAAGTTGATATATTTATCTTTCTTACCGAGAAAATATATTTGTTTTAGCCTTTTAATATGCAATTTGAGTTTAAATTAACCTACAAATTGAACAGATTCAAATCTTAACTAGATAGAATTATAAATGCTTGTCATGACAGAGCAGCACGAAAGCCACCTTTAATGACACTTTTGCTATTTTCCCCTAATATCATAATCAACCAATCATATTTGACTTATTAAAAATTGATATTTGTGAAATTAAAAAACAAAACATTTTATTCGGATTTTCTCTCTTATAAAAAAATTGACCTAAACCATCTCGAGCTATAAGAGTAAGACCTGATCAGAAAATATGGAATTCTTAGCTATGGTCAAGATGATTTCAAAGCAAATTTTGGTTTATTTATTATTATTATTTTGTCTATTGTCTGCTTATTTACTTCCTCATTTTCAGAAGGTTAATCATTAAATTAATATTTCATGTCATCTCAATGAAAAAAGCTAATTACACTATCAGCAATAACTCAAAAATTATTTTAACGCAAAGTTGTAGGTTAATCACATCCAGCAATTTGTGTATACATGTTATTTATGTATACATTTAGATATCAAATGTGCATTAATGGAAAAATTTTTAAGTGGCATTCAGTACTTATAAAGGGCATCAATTCAAATTCTTAAATGAAGGAATGAGGGAGAATGAGATTTCATCGAGGAAACATTCATAGAGAAAAGACAAGAAGAGGAAACAAAAATAAGTTGATTAAAGAATTTCAGGCAGGGGAAGAGGTGTATGAAAAATTAACATTATTACTAATTAAATTCGTAGATATTTTTTTAAACACTAATATAATACTTTGGAAAACGCATGTTAAAAGAAACAAAAAGTGTAGTAACTTTATTAATTTTAAGATTTTTAAAGAACATATCAGATTTTTTTCTTTTTGTAATATGAAATTAATATATATATATTAATACAATAAATGTTAAAGTAATATAAAAAAAAGTAGAAATTTTACAAAATTTCTACTTTTAAGTTATAATATAGTAAAAGCAGTGGCAACTAAAAGTTTCTTAAAAAATTAATATTCACATGCTGAAATTATATACAATTTATAATTCATCCCAGCATTCATACTGTACCTATAACCAAACCATATATTTCCAAAATTTCTTTGGCTGATTTTAATGTATTGTATAGAATACATAATCATTATGACAGATTTAAAAATCATTAAAATCATCCCAAAATTAGATTTGATTATTCAAATGAACAGTAATAAAATATATAAACATCCTAGTTTATTTGATAAACAAAAATACTAAAAGACACTGATTTTGTTTCTCTCTCCACAAATAAATTAACTAAAAAATTATAATTTAATTAAAAATAAGTAAGTTAAGTATTGAATTATATAAGTATAGTATAATTATAAATATAGTCACAATAAATGTATTTGAAATACATATCTACATATTTGAATTACTCATTTCTCTATATTCATCAACTTTAATTCATCAAATTCTAAATAATAATAAAATAGCTTTAGTTAATTTATATGATTATTCTTTAAAACTTAACTTATATGTTTCATCTCAAAAATTATGTTCATATGAATACAAAAAAAAAATCTAATTTACAGTTACTTGAGATTAAAACTATAAAAGGTCTGGCATAAGAATCAGAATATGAGATGAGTCATTCCTTTTTAAGAATGATCAGAAAGAAAAATGAAAATACCAGTTAAAACTATGAATAAGCTTCTTACTTTTAATTCAGAAAAGAAAAAAAAATAACTTCCTTTTCAATTCTTATATATATTTATATATGTGTGTGTGTAATTACAGTAGGAAAATTTATGAATCATTTTTGCTTCATAACTAGATATTTTAAAATAATACAGATCCTCTAATGTACTTTTGAAGGAAAAAAAAATCACAATTCATATTTCCATATATGAATTTCAATTAACAAGATTTGTTGCAATTTACCATTGTCCAGATTCAAAAATAGCATCAAAGGAAATTTCAAAAAATTATGAAACTGTTTGTTTATAATTTATAAGGTAAAACATTAAATTTGGTTTTAGTAGCAGCAAAAACATGATTATAAAATATAAAATAATGTCTCCATTTCTAATCTTATCTTCATATTTGCTACAATTATTTAGCTACTGGTTTTCATCACTTTAGCTGTAGGATGCAAGCAGAAGAATTTTATAAAAATAAATTAATGATAAAGATATAAAGTTAAAAAATTATTATTGAAAAATGCAATACAGCTTGAAATTATCTATATCCTGAATTGAAATATTTGAGTCTTTTAAATAATAACTAAAATTTTAATGTATTTAACAACTATAATTAAACAAATTATAGCTGCATTCTTTGATAAATGCTTGCAGTATTCCTTGACAAATACATGATTTCTGATCTTTTTCAGTTTAAAGCATTAAGCGTTTAAAAGAAAAATGACAATTTCAACAAATATCAAATTTATTAGGTTGAGAGAAATATTTCTAAACATTGAGTAATATGTAAAATTTCAGGAAAGAAAAATTAGGAAGGTATATTTTCTTCATACAAGCATATAGACTACAATCTATTATTCACAAAATGTACAAAAAAACCTACTTAAATTCGTGTTGGATGTGACGGCTGGCAGCGATAGCATCACCACAGCCGCACACATTGTCATTCCAATCCACATCGGCGGTAGTAAAGGAAATGTTAAAAAAGCACTTTTTAGGGAACCTCGTAAAACTCTTTAAAAGTCGAGGACCCTGTTTATCACTCAAAGTTCATGAAGAAATTTAAATCCAATATGAAATATAACATAATCTAACTAGAAAATTCTACGAAAACACACAATCCCTGTATGTTTACAATCCTTACACTCTCGTCATGCATTACGATGCCATAAACACAAATCTACGCGTAAAATCGGTGACACGATCAGCAATTGTTTCGGCTCCGAGAAGCCGCCCTGAGAAGTGACGTTTGTTGGATTTGAGAAATATACATATAAAAAAAAAAAAATTTCATTGATATTTCTCTACTTCAGAACTGTAGTGATGTGCTGCCATCTATTGAGAAAATCTAGAGCTAAATATTATTGTCATGCGAAACGGCGAAACTACATTTGTTTGAAGTTAATAGATTTTAAAAAAGTCAGAGTTTTTCTAAGTTTAAAATATTTTTTAAAAATTTAAAATTAATTATTAATTGTAAAAATTAATTAATAATTTTTCTGTACATTTAATGCAAAAAGTATGATAGTAAATTTATAAACATCTCCAAATTTCTGTTTAGAATCATTTCTTTCAATAATATGAGAATCAATCAATTTGTTGATAACAAGAAATTTCCTTTTAAATGAAGGTTGAAAGTTGGAATTCCAAATACCTAAGATTGCAGGCTGGTGGATCAAAAAATTAATTTGGATATTTGAACAATGAATTTGTAAAAAATACAAATCAATTAATTTTAAAGTATTCTCACCTCACCTCACTATTTAATGAATTAAAATATAATTAATTAATTATTTATAATGTAATGGAATTTTTAAATATTCTTTTAATATTCATGCCATATTACACCTGATAGGCTCCAGATAAAATAATAATAATGTTATATTTGTTTGAAGTTTATCATAATATTTACTTTTATTTTTAAATAAGGGAATCATTAAAGAATAATTATGTTCATTTTTAAGTATTTTATTATTAGTATCATTTTTTCATACAGTACATATTAAAAAAATTAAAAACTTGCATATATATTTCACTTTATGAATTACTTAAAAAGTTGAAATATTTGAGTGTGAATTATTAAACTGAAATGATCATTTAATTAAAGAGCGGGATTTAAAAGGTGTCTTGATTAGCTCCGCAAAACGCCTGAATATGCAATTGCCATGCAGCATTCTCACTCAGTCATGTAATTTTCCTTTTGCACCCGCACCATTCCTGGGCCATAATGTCAAAAGTGAGTAGAACAATCATTTTGAAATTAAATTAGAGAAAGTGGCGTTAAATCGAGGTACTGACGAGCATTATCCTGTTGCGGCATAAATCGTAAATATTTTATTTAAAAGTAGCTAATGATTATTTTAATAATTATAAATTTCCAATGTTGCTACAGGCGATAGGCGAGGATCGAACTCGCAACCTTATGGTTCGTAGCCGAGTAACATGACCATGAGTAATAGTAGGAAGTAAATATTTTAGTAGTAGCATAAAGGAGGAAAAAAGGTCAACATTTAAATTTTGAATCTCAGTGGCGTCTTAAGGATTCTACCAGTTCGAGATTGTCTTAAGGCTGGTTTAAGATCAGGTTGAGATACAGTTTCCTTGGTTTGAATCTTAGCTGGTTGGGACGCAGGTGTAATCTTCACACAAGTTGGAGTTGCAAGCTGCTCTTCAGGATTTTCTTGTGGTAGTAGATACGCTGGCTTTAATCTGTCTATAGTTACATTCACTTCTTTATTCTTTATCCTCAGAGTAAAATATTTTGGTGTAAGGCTGATAACAAAATATGGACCTTCATAAGGGGGTTCGAGTGGCTTTCGTACTCTATCAATGCGAAGGAAAACGTGAGAGCCGGCGTCCTGGCATAGAGGTAGCGCGTCTTCCCCGTGATCTGGGCGTCCCGGGTTCGAGTCCCGGTTTGGGCATGGTTGTTCTTCTGTTGTTCTATCTGTGAGATGTGTGAATGTGCCCTCCTGTAAAAAGGGGTTGTGCAAGCGAATGAATGATGCGTGAAGTGGCAAAGTCGTACTCTTGGCCCTAGTTGGCGCTGCTATAAAAAATAAGAGACGTCCTCCTCAGGCTTAAATCGCTGTCTTCGTAACAGCGGGCTTGTCAGTGGCAAGTGCCATAAGAAACAAACAAATAAAACGTGAGAAGTTGATTCTAAATCTTTGTGCACAAATATTTTTGGATGACTTTTTTGTTGAGTTTCTTTTGGTCTTATCAATTCCATAACATTTTGTAAATCATTTACAAATGTTCCTGGTGACATATGTGGTATATTTGCATCAAAGAATTCTCCAGGAAATTTGATATTCTCTCCATACACCATTTCTGCTATTGTATAATTAGTATCGTTGTGGATCGCAGTTCGTAAACCCAAAAGTACTGTTGGTAACGTTTCACTCCAAGATACATTATTGTGGGCTTTTAAAGCAGCCTTTATCGATCTATGTAGTCTTTCTACCTTTCCGTTACACTGCGGGTGATAGGCTGTAGTATGTGAAAGCTTAATGCCGCAGATTCTTGACAGATTTTGAAATATCTCGGATGAAAATTGGGTTCCACGATCAGTAATAAGCTTCCAAGGTACTCCAAATCTTGCTATCCAGTTGTTATAAAAAGCTTTTGATATTGTTTCCGCAGAGATGTTTTCCAGCGGAATAGCTTCCATCCAATTCGTGTATCTATCTATACATGTTAGACAGTAGGTGTTACCATTTGAAGGTGGTAGTGGACCTACAATATCGATATGTATTTCTCGAAATCTTCCTGATGGTTTTTGAAATTCACCCAATACTGATTTTGTATGGCGGGTTATTTTAGACTTTTGGCATGGAATACACGACTTCGCCCACTGCTGGACATCTTTCTTAATATTTTGCCATATAAATTTTGAAGAAATTAATTTTACTGTTGATTTAATTCCCGGATGGGACAATCCGTGAAATTGATGAAATATCTTCATGCGAAAATGTTTTGGTATATAAGGTCTAATATGCTGTGTTGAAGTATCACACCATAAATATTTTCCAGATGGAAGGGGATATTTTTTAAATGGCAAACTTGTAGATTTTTGACAGGTTCGAAATTCATCATCTTGTACTTGTTCCTTGGCAATTAGTTCATAATCTATTAAGGCAATTTCCTCAATTCTTGATAAAGTATCCGCTACCACGTTACTTTCTCCTGTAATGTATTTAATTTCTGTTGTGAATTCTGAAATATATTGAAGTTGTCTAATTTGGCGTGGAGATGCTTTATCGGATTTTTGCAAAAATGCGTAGATTAATGGCTTGTGGTCAGTATACACTGTGAATTTTCTTCCTTCTAGAATATGTTTGAAATATTTAATGGATAAATAAATTCCGAGAAGTTCCCGATCGTATGCACTGTAATTTTGTTGTGCGTGGTTAAGCTTCTTGGAAAAAAATCCAATTGGTTTCCATCTACCATTTTCAAGTTGTTGTAGAACTGCACCCACTGCTGTATTTGAAGCATCTGTGCACAATGAAAGAGGTAATTCTGGATTTGGGTAAGATAGCACAGCAACATTTGCCAAATATTTTTTACATTTTTCAAACTGCTCAATGGCTTCCTTGTTCCAAGTTATTTTCCGATTATCTTTTTTCTTTGCTCCTTTTAAGTATTCGTGTAAAATGGCTTGAGTACTAGCGGCGTTCTTCAAAAAACGACGGTAGAAATTAACCATTCCAAGGAAAGTCCGTAGTTGATGAATAGTTTCTGGCAGTTTAATATTGAGAATTGCTTTAACTTTTTCAGGAAGAGGTTTTGATCCTTCAATTGTAATTAAAAATCCTAAAAATTCCAGTTCTTTAACTCCAAAAATAGATTTAGAAATATTAAGTCTCAATCCATATTTTTGCAATCTATCAAAAACTAATTTTAAGTGTTTTACGTGTTCTTCTTCTGTAGTCGACGCAATTAAAACATCGTTTAAATATGGGAAAACAAAATTTAGTCCTCTAAATACCTCATTGATAAATCTTTGAAAGGTGGAAGGAGCATTACGCAAACCAAAACTCATTACATTAAATTCATACAAGCCGAAGGGTGTTATAATAGCAGTTTTTTTCTTATCAGCTTCATTAATCGGAATTTGGAAATATGCTTTATGCAAATCAATTTTAGAAAATATTCGAGTATTCTTTAAAATGTGGTTGAAATCTTCTAATCGAGGTATAGGGTAACGATCTGGTATGGTTTGAGCGTTCAAACGTCGATAATCCCCACATGGTCGGAAGGAACCATCTTTCTTAGGCACCATGTGAAGAGGGCTGGACCATTGTGATTTAGATGGTCGAATAATATCATTTTCTAACATGTATTGAAATTCCTGTTTTGCTATATGTAATCGCTTGGAATCCAGTTGTCTAGCTTTGGAATAAGTAGGTTGTCCTTTTGTTGTGATAAAATGCTCAACATCATGTTCAAATTTAGATACTGTTAAATTAGGTTTAGTTAAATTTGGATATTGTTGTAACAAATTAGCATATTTAGAAGTTTTATCCAAAGTACTAATAACATCATCAAAAGATATTGTTGTTACGTGGTGTCGAACGGACAGATTAGTTATTCCATCAATAAGTTGTTTGTTATGAATATCTATTAAAAGCTTAAATTTATTCAAAAAGTCAGCTCCTATTATTGCTTTATCAACTTTAGCTAATATAAAAGGAAGTTTAAATTCTCTTCTAAGTCCTAAATTTAAGTTCAAAATTTTAATGTTGACCTTTTTTCCTCCTTTATGCTACTACTTTATCCTACTTTCTAACGTAACGTTCGTTACTGGTAGGGGAGTATATGTTGCGGCATAAATCGTAAATATTTTATTTAAAAGTAGCTAACGATTATTTTAAAAATTATAAATTTTATTTTGTAAATAGTTGTAAAATTCAGATTGGCAACAGTGATACTTTTGGAACTTGTTGTTTAAAAACGATGCTAGAATGTTGAATGAAAATAAGTTGATGTAAATTTGATAATATTATCTATATGTAATATTTAGTTTTATAGTACGTTTGTCTGCATTTTATTTTTGTTGATGCACAAAAATAACACAACAATCCGATAGGCTAAGAAATCTTCTCCGACGGAAGTACAGACAAAAGCTGCCTAATTTAACTTCAAAAATCACACCCAATAAATAATTTCACAGCTAATTCAATTATAACAAATATTTGCAATAATTAATTGCGTGTATGGTGTCGAATTTAATAAAAGACAATTACAGAAAATAAACGTTAAAGAACATAATTCAAATGAAGTCGACCACTCTAATATTGGAAATAAATTTTCGCTTTGTTATTTAACAAAACGCGCTTAACAAACGCTCTTAACAAAATAAAAGCCGAGAACAAGTGAAAGTATTTATTATTATTAAATTCGGTTAATGAACGATATTTTACTCTACTGAGTGAAATATTTACTCGAATACTACATGAATTGGAATAAAAAATTTCAATATTAGAAAGCTCCCTAACATCAAATTTTGATTGTTCATCACAATATGAAAATTCAATTATAATTGTTATTGCTATTTGTAGTGAATTAAATAAACATTTTTTAAAAATAAAATAACTTTTCCTTAGGAAATTTTAATTATGATTATCAAAATTTTTGATTTAAAAATTAATTTCGGGAAAACATTTCTTCATGTTAAATTTTTAAATGCAAATATTCTGTGTTTTTAATTCCTTAAATTAAAACAACAAGTAGGATTTATAGTGAGAAATATGGAAAAGTATTCATATCCTGCAAAATTCGAAAAATTTTTTCAATACTTGTTACTTAATAATATTTTTCACGCACGTTAATGGTAAAACTTAAAAAAAAAAAAAAAAATGCTTACTTTGAAAAAATAAATTAAATTAACATATTAAGTTATAAAACACAAAAGTACTTTGAATAGAATTTCAAAGCATGAAAATGGAAGAAACCTTTAACCTAAGAAATCCAATCAATTATGCCGTCTCTTTTTTAATATTTCCGCCCAGTTAAAATAGTAGCTCGCGTGCATTTATTAGGGGAACAGCATTTCATAAGAAGCGAACTGCATAGTCTAATTCAAATTTAGATATCACAATAATTTGAAGTCCTAAAAACTGAACTCATAGTTAAAAATGAAAATTGATCACAAATATGTTTCAAGTTACGCACCACCTATCGATGGTTTCATTTTAGGAGAGTTAAACTGGATCCATCTTCAGAGTGCCCCACATATTTCAAAATTTACCCCAAATGATTTTAATATGAATTTCTCAAAAATGACAAGATATCCCAAATAAGTTGCATTTTATTAAGAAAAAATGCACCGTCCAAAATAAATAAATAAAATGAGAGTAGAAAGCAAAAACCACCATTTGATTTTTTAAAAGAAACTTTTATTTGAATAGTATACAATAACTGCGAATAAAAAAAATATTGAGTTACAAAAGATAAAGAAACTTAAGATTTTTTTTGTATCTTTTTTAAATCAGAGGAATTTCTCTCTGAAACTTCTTCGCATATTCTCAAATTAAGTCGTTATTCCCTCTCCCTCGCATAAAATTGTGAGCCTCGGCAAAAGACGTGAATGCCACGAGTGGTGCAGAATTTTATTTCTGAATATGATAGTTATGCACTTCATTTTATAGCGAATAAAATCAGTACCTCTGCATAAATTGCGTTCTTGAGATTTTTTTATGATTAATCTCTGTCCTGAATTTAATACACCAGTATAGGATGGTAGAATGTGTATTTTGGATGCCTTTTCTTCCACCGACTGGAACCGAAATTTGATATAAGATTACAACTGTTGTCAAAAAATCGCATGCTAAATTTCACTTATATTGTAGTATTGTGTAATAACTTATAAGCCAGTTAACAGCTACGCTACCCGAGCAATTGCTTTTGTATCGTGGTCATGTTACTGGGCTGCAAACCACAAGGTCCGAGGCTCTATCCTCGCCCATCACAATCCGCCATAATATAAATCTTTGTTGCATGGCTAAACACGCTTTGCCGAATTTACCTTTAATTAAAGTATAATAACATTATCAATTGATGAAAAACTGCCAGCCATATAGAGTAATAATGACGAATTAAACAAATATAGATGATGATGCAAGGGACTTATGTCCATCGACCAGCGCGAGGCAGAAGTTCAGAGCAGGCCGGCGAAGCCAGGAAGTGAGTCACTCGCTGGGGAGCGAAATTCATCTCCACAGGTGTTGGTGTTGCTTATCGCCAGCTGGCGAAACAAACAATCATTTATTGAATGTTTGGCCACTGCAAGTCCTTTAGTTTTTTTGTTTTGTTTTGTTTCTTTTTTTAAAATGTTTATTATGTATATACGATAATAAAGACCGACAAACTCTCCACTCTTTGACGAATTTGATGCCAATCTTTATTTCAGATGCAAATCTATGTATAAAATTTTATCTATCCAACTCTTTACGTTTTGTAGCTATTGCGTTCACTTGCACTTTTGACAGTTCAAAAGTCTGTCCGAATGGATTTCATTAAAACTCTGATAAATATTTGATGATAAGTGATAAAAAATGACATTTGTTTTATATTACATAAAAAGTTGGTTAAAAGGATTTTAAAGTCAATTTTTGAGCTTGAAAATAGGCCGCTTAATACAACACTATTAAAAAAATTATATGAAAAATGAACAGCTTCCCATGTTTATTTTATTTTGTAAGAATTATTTTTCCCACTTGCTTGTTAGTATATTGAAAAAAAAAAAAAAAACCTAATGAAAAATGACGTTAATACGAAATCTCAAAGTGCGTAATTTTTCTAGATCTTCGCCGTTTTATCGTGGGAGCTATAAAAATGGAGGTGTACGCCCGTGAAGTAGTCGAATTAATTATCTCTTAGAAGTGCTGATCTCCAGTGAGTCTTTTATGAACGTTTTGTACTGTTGCAATTATTTAATACCGATTTGCTGTTTGTATGCTATTGCTTTCAGCAAGTGTTTTTTTTTAATCCACTCTTCGCCTATATTTTGCAATCTGTTTTCCCTGTTATCGAATTTTTTTGAATTTATAACAGTGCACAGCTTCAGACGAATTTCCAGTAACGATATTTTTAATTAATATCTGTTCCATCAAGACATTTTATCCAAAGGCATTTGGAATTATATAATTTTTATTATGAAATAGCTAGAGTTGACAGAAATAAATAAATAAATATATGTTCTGATTACGTTGCAGCATTTTTCATCGCTGAGCAATTAGGCACAAACTTTAATATTTAAAAAAAAACTATATTTTTCATGTTTTTTAAAAAATTGTTAATATTAATTAATTATGCTAACTAGTATTTAACTGCTAACGTATGCCACACAGAAATAACTCTTATTATTTATTTTCTAACGGCAACAGTCAAATGTAAATAATCAGCGGCACGTTTGTTTTGTTTTTTTTCTTCTGTTTTTGCCGTCATAAACTTTCTTCAACTTGTTAATACTTGATATTCAAAATAATCGAACGGAAAGGCGAATTTACTTTTCAAACATCGATCAACAATAACAATAATAAGCCGGAATAGATAAACGGCAAGAATTTGTTTCAAATTAAAAATCTTAACCGATGATTCAGACAGCATATGTTTACCCTTATTGGTAGAAGATTAACTTACTCCCATCATTTTATGTGATAAATATTAATTCGTCTCAACTAAATTATGCTTTCCTTGGATCAGCAAATGAAAAAAAAAATAATATATACATAATTAAGGTCCATTTATTATCCAATTCACAGATATTCAATCCATAAGAATTATAAAAATTTTGAATATTTGGTTAAGATGTCGAAATTACCCTCTCCTCCATTTTTTGTTTTAAGAGGCCATAGTGGATGTGTTACCGCATTACATTTTACTGATGAAATCGACAATGCATTAACATCTCAACCTACTTTAATTTCAGGAAGCCAAACTGGAGAAATTTTTGTATGGAATCTTAAAGTAAACACTTTTGTAATTACTTTTACTTTGACCTTGTTCGAATATAATATTAAGTAGTGTAAATAAGCTTTTTTCTTTGTGGAAGATTTCTTTAATTCTCATAACATCTTCATTATGAATTTTTCATTTTTTATTATATAGCTAGCTTTAGTACTAAGATTTCATTCAGTAGTGACACTAATGTTCCAGATCTTTTATCTAAGAATTCATCATATTGTTTAGAATAATTGGTATTTTATTAGTTAATATCCTATTATGATGTCAAACAAGAATTATTCTGAGATATAAATAATTTTAAATCATAAGTGGATATTGAAGACAATATCTAAGTTACTATTTTAATCTCCAATTCCTGTACTGCATCAAGAAATAGAATGATTACCTGATAACAGTATGGTTAAACTATTTTACCTGCCAATTAAGTGAGATAGATATAAAGTGTGAATTTTAATTAACATACAACTTTGAACAAATAATTTTAAGTTATTATAGATAAAATTGCAAATTAAATTTTTGAGAAAAATATGAAAGGAATTTAAAAGATAATATTTTGTATATGAGAACTTTTTGAGCATGATATATTACTTATATAAAACTTCTTAAATATTGATTTAAGGGTTTCTTTTATCATGCAAATTTTCTTTTCATATTATTTATCATTCTGCTAAAAACATTAGGTCATGTTCAGTGGTGGCTCATCAGTTCAAAATCTAGCAATGCTGCAAGATATGTCTTAGGTGGGGTGGGAGGACTGAAACACATTATTATTGAAAACAGGAATGTGCTCTCTTTGATTCTTTAAAATACTTGCACAACTTAATACGTGTTGTGTTTAAATAGTGAAGAGAATCAAATATGCACTTTGGATTTTTTTCTCAAGGCCAATTGGATTCAAAATTTAGGTTCTGATGTCAAGATGATAGACTAAAATTCATTTATCATCTTTAGCCTTTATGTGTTACTGTGTCCATATATATATGTATATATAATATAATTTAATATAATTAAAGATATATCTATAATTCTAGAATAAAGATCATATATTAAAATTCATTCATCTCATTTTTTGGCAGTTATGAATTATTGCATTCACAAATGAATGAGCAGAGAGAATAGATAGATAATCAATTCTTCGATAAGTATGATACAAAATTTGATACAAGTAAAGAATTTTTTTACTAAAATAACATGCTAACTTGTAGCATTTTTGAGTTATTTTGCTCTTTACATGCTCAAAGACATATTGATAAACTTTAAAAAAAAAATGTCAGCCAAAATGTGTTGAAAAATCTGTAATTTTGATTTAATAAATTGTATACTAAATTCTTCCATCTGCATTTTAGCATTTCTGAGATCATTTGCAAACAGGTATTATTTATTTATTTATTCATTTTTATTATTTTTTTTAAATTTAAGAAAGTCAATGACAGATACTGATTCATCAAAATCCCGAGGTCAAATGTTTTGATGGTTGCAACTTTTTTTTTGTGATGAGAAAATAAAGATTACTTTTAACTTTTATCAACCAAAAATTCTTGGGATTCATAATAAAACATTGAATTTGCTTTTTTTTTCTTTCCTTTTAGCAGTATTAATAAGCGATATTTAATATTTTTTTCAATCTACTTAAATTAGAATCAAAGAAATTTCAGAAACACATGCAAATTGTTATTCCTTTTCTCAACTAACACAGCAGGGGGAAGAAAAATCACTGCAAATGTTTTTATATTTTTGTTAAGAATAATCAATTAAGGAAATATAAAGAAAATTATTTTAGTACTGTGCATGCTAAACCGGAAGCATTTCCTTTCCCCCAATATTAAAGTAAAAAAAAAAAAAAAATTAGGAGAAACAAATTAGGTAGGGGAAAAGGAGAAGAGAAGTCTATCAATTTATGATTTTCCACAGAGCTGAGGATAGCAGTCTTATGGCAACCCTTAGAAGTCAGTTTTTTCCTTTTATTTAGTGGCAATTCACAATGTGCACTTGGCACAGATATTCTATGCTAGAAGCAGGACAGCTAATGATTTTAATTTTGATGCATTGTGATGTTCTGGGCACTGATAAAAGGTTTATTGAAAGTGATTGATAAATGGTTTAATCTGTAGTCGGTTAAAATCATGAGTTATAGAAAGAAAAAGTTAATAAATGTTGTGAAATAAATAGGTAAATAATAAATTGAAATAATATGGGGTATACTGTGATTCTGCAAGTCCAGTAACAAATCACTACTGGTTATGTTTTGAATGTTAAAGATTACTTCTGTAGAAATAGTGTAATATTTCACCACATAAATACCAATTCTATCATTAAATAAATAATTTTCAGTGAAAAATTTTAGTTTGGAAAAGTTTTTAAAAAATAATTAAAACAGTATTAAATATTTTCTTTTTATTATATCTTATCTCATTGCATTCATTCATTGGTATTTGAATTAAAGAAAAATTGATATCTTCTAAAACTACTAAATTTTAGTGAAATATTCTCCATTAATGCATATCAGTTTCCTGCAGATATACACAAATATACAGGATGAACTGAACTGAAATAGCATTTCTATTGTTGCAAATAATACAACAAACTTCTTTGTATCATTGGAAAGGACTGATAAAAGGAATTAAACAGATAAGATGTGAAAATGAGAACTTTTGGGAGTGACACAGCAATGCTGTTGATTTAAAAAAAAAAAAAAATTATTTATTTTGAACATAATCAATATTTTCAGATTTTTATCAAATCTTTTATTGTTGCTATAAATGGAGTACAGCAATTTCTGAGTGTTGAAGATAATTTCAGAAGGATTAGCATTGCATTTTGATAACGTAATTGTAAAAATTTCGTATTTTTACACTTTGTGCAAGTGGTGGATTTTAGATATAATCATATGCCACTTGTGAACTTTTGGTTTAACAGAATGTCATTGTTGATATTTGTCAATTGAATAACATGATGTCTTTGGTGGATTTTTTTTTGATAATTAACCACTGATTACAATAAGCACTGCATCTTTGGTGATTAATCACCAAGTTTAATGCACAATTATTAAACATTTTATCAATTAAAATATGTAGTTGAATGTAATGATTTGAAAGACTTTAGAAAAAGGGGCATTAAATAATTTCTTTTAAGGCCTTTTCTAATTATCATGTGTTTATACCTCCATATGACATGGTTATGAGAAATTATTTTATTTAAAACCATAGGTTTATTAAAACTTGCATTATATAATTACCATTTGGTAAGTCTAAATTGAGGCTCGATGACTTGTCTTTCTTAATAAATTGACTATCATTAGATTCTTTTTGAGTTCCATCTCACTATTCAACTGACTCCGTAGAATTTGTAGTGAATAGTGTTTTTGATGGAGCATCTGATATCTTTAGTATCAAATAAATAGATATAACTTTATGAAATTATATGATAAAGATGTGTGTAATAGAACTGACACAGTAACCAAACACTTGCCTAAAATAATTAGGATTGTGAATTCCATATATTTCTAAAGATGTCATTTATAGAATTATATTAAATTAGTCTCCTTTTACTGTTTTTTTCATTTTGAGGTTTCATTTTTCTTTATTGCAGTACGAATTTGTGATATTAATGTACATAAATCTCCTTTTTTTTTCCAGTTCTGTGATAAAACCTATTTATTATTGATATGTTACATTACAGGAATAATGATCTTTTATCTTTATTTATGCAGTCGTTAATGCTCTTATTTTACTTAAACTTCTGTTTAGATAAAGCAATTTTAAATTATTTCATATTTTGCTAAATTTAATTATTAAATTGTAAGATGTATATTTCTAAAATTTATTACAAATTAAAAACTTTTTATAGTTATAAGTAAAAACATTTAATTATCATGACAATTCTATAGGGACTTGGAAATTTGTATTTTTGCTTTAGATTAGCAATTTTTCAAAACTAGAATAGTATTGATAATTTGTATAATATTTTTTGAGTCATTAAAAAATGTTTTTGCAGCTTTGAAACTAATGAGCATTCAAATCCTTTCAGACCTTTAGAACACAATATAAATTTGAAGGTCATAGTAAAACTTCAATTTTGTACCTTAATTATTATAAAAGCTCACTTATAAGTCATGGGAGAGATGGGATTCTGAATGTCTGGAAGTTCTTAAATGAGCAGTGGACAATTACAAGTAAATATTCATATTTTATCCAAACTATTTTATTAAATTTTTGATACATTATTAAATTATATTAGTTGGTATATTGTAGTGTAAATTTTTGTACCTTTAACATAAAAATATTTCATTTTAATGAGATAATATATTTGGAATTGTGGGAATGTGAATCTTGATAAAATATAACTATTATTTATAACCATTAAGTACATATTTAAAAAAAATTTATGTCTGATTTCAATGGTTATTATTAAATTAATTTTTGATTGAATAATTTTTCACTCAAATAATATCTGAATTTTAAGTAAATAATATTTGTTTAAGAGATACTTGCATGTCTACAAACATCTAATTTCAGAAATGTGTGTAGCGTACTTAGTGATTTTATACCTTATCCACTTTACAATTATGAATTCCTCATGGGAAAATTTCAAATTTATTAATATTTTTGTAGAAGAGAATATGCATCATTTTTTAAAGTTTAACATGATATACTATCAAAAAGAATCAAGCACAAAGATATCAAAATGCTAAGGCCCTTTTCTGATCACAGCTTTTCAACCACAGAGGCAATTATTAATATAACATTGCATTTAAACATTTTGATTACACATTATAATCAATGAATAAATCAGTTATCATTTTTAATGAATCTTGTACAAAAAATATATTTAATTTATATAAGTAAATATTTGACTGGAAGGAATGTAAAAGAATCTGAGTAATGTATAAAAGTATCTTTACATTTTAAAGTATCTTTAAACTTTATACATTTAATCTAATAGTATAAAGCATATTATTTTCTTTGTATGTAAAAAAAAAAAAAAAATCATTCCATAAATAGTGATTATTTGATGGTGTTCCTTTTGAATTTATATATACTACATTTTTTCATTAATTTAAAAAATTGAGCTATTCAATAATTAAAAAACAACTGAGAAATACTAAACAATATTTAACAATAAACAAACAGTATAAATAGGAAGATTCTTTAATTTTTAGCACTTTTCTAAAACTTAAACCATTAGATTAATGTAGATTTAAGTCTAGTGTAAAATTTTTATGAGTACAAACTTTTAGAAGAAATGAAAAAGCTTTTTCTGTAAAAATCTATGTTTAAGAAACTGATAAATTTTGATTGTTAAAAGTAATGCATGATTTCTATTTTATTTTAGGACAGTTTCAATCACCAAATGTGGGATTTTGTGCTTCAATATTTTATTTTGCAAACAATGAGCCACATGTTGTTTTATTCAATGATGAGACACATACAGTAGGAATTTACAACTATGAAAATGTAACTAAGGAAAGAACACTGAAAATAAAAGATGTTGGAATGTGCATGTGCATGAAAGCTATTCATTTAAAGGAAAAGGCTTTTCTTTTGATTGGCTATGAAAGCGGACAGATTGGATTATGGGATTGTGAATCAGATAATGAAGTTTCTCAGTTAAAGCTCCACAACGAACCAATAATGTGTTTAGATTATGATACGCAGCATAAAAAGAAAGGTATTAGTGGATCTGTAGAAAAGGTAATAAAAACTTGGACAATACAGGAAGATTTCACTTTAATTAAAGTGCAGGAAGTTATGTTAAATAATGATGGAATCATTGCTGTTAAGATAAGAGAGGATGGTAAAATTTTGATTACTGGTGGAAGTGATTCTAACATAAGAATATTTAGTTGGAAGAGTTTAAAATTGTTAGCTATTTTAGACTTCCATGAGTTTTCAATATACTGTTTATCTTGTTGTTCTTTTCCTGTAGGTAAACAAACATCTATTTTTGCTTCAGGGTCAAAAGACAAACGCATTGCTCTTTGGTCCATTTATTAATAAGCAGAAGAAATTTGGACAAAATAATGGTTTCTGGGAAAGATATTAAAAATAAAGTTTTTCAAAAATGAATAATGTGTGAAAAATTAATTTCATGTTAGTGATGTATTTTATTGTTAACAAATACTATTTAACATTAATAATTGAGCTTATGTAGAAATATATTTGGTGTTCACATCTCAATGAAATAGACAAGCAATATTTAATAATTTTTATAGAACTTTATTGTAATATACTGACGCTATGCTTATGGGTGTCTGTGTGTGTATATGTGGGTAAATTTTACCAAAAAAGGAGTTTTTTATTCAAACCACTTCATCATTACAAGGTAAGTTTTAATTAACCTACAATTATGAGTTGAAATAACTCTCTGAAAGTTGCGAAAAATGTATGTAATGAGTGATAACATCTGAGAGAACTGTTTAATGTCATTTGCCACATTCCTTTTTTTTTTTTTTTTTTTTTCTTTTTTCTCCTGTATATATCAAAAAATGTCATTGCTAAAAGTTTGATATTGTTGCTTTAAAAGTGAATACTGTTTCTATGTTGAACCTGTAGTTTAAGAAGTTTTGATTGAGTTGATCAATATCAGGAGAATGTTGATAAGAAGAGGTCTTGCATTACTTTAATATTTTTAACCACTTACTTTATTTTGGAACATAATGTTAATTCAGGTGTAGGTTAATTTTGTAACTGAAAATTTATTTAGAAGGCTAGAAAAATATCGTGTTTTTCAACATTAAAAATAGAGCAATGGTAAAAGATATAGGAAAAAGCGTAAAGGTTCCAAAATTGTTGAACATACTATTCAAGACATGGGGAGACGAATTACGCGAAAAAAATTAATTCCAGAAACACCGATAGATGGCGTGGTACAACAGAAAATATGCTGAAAAGACACAAAATACACATTTGTAGCACATTTTATTCGAACGCATCAAACATTCAATGACAAAGACCTTATCAATCCGGGGAAAACTGTCCAATATGGTTCCTTTCCCAAGATGCAAAATCTGCATTCTGTAGACAGCTTGTTCAGCTCGGATCGTAATTGATCGATTGTGATGCTTTTCACAGGCAGAGTGATACTGTCTTTCAAATCTGTCAAGGTTACCAGAGCCCTCGATAAACAAGATTTTTTAACTATCCCCACAGCGAAAAATCATAGGGATTAAGATCTGGAATACGAGATGGCCAGTTTGTCGAGAACGCACGACTTATTACTCTACCATTAGTAAAATATTGCTGAAAAAACTGTTGTACACAGAGTCCAATGTGTGGAGGTGCTCCATCGTGCACAAAGGTAATTGAATCAAGATATTGGCGCTATTGCATTTGGGGTACAACGCAATTTTCGAGCATGCTTTAGTAACTCCTGGCCGTCACGGTGCATGTCACAAGGTCATTGCGTGCAGCCTCTTCGAAAAAAAAAAAAAAAGGTCCAAGAATAAATGTGGCTGTGAATCCACATCAGACTGTAACTTTCAATGATTGAAGTGGAATTTCTTGGAAGGTACGAGGGCTTCCCGTGTATTAAAAGTGATAGTTATGGGTGTTGACTGTTCCACGTAAATGGAAATGTGCTTCATTGGTCCATAGAATCTGAAATGGCCACAATATATCCATTTCAACTTTAGCCATAAATGTCAATGCAAAGGTCAGTCGCTTCTGCCTGTTGATGAGCAGCAACTGCTGATTGTAACGAATATTGTAGAGTAAAAATGTACTATTTTTTTCAGTACATTCCACACTGTAGTGTAGGGAATACCGAAGTGCTGCGACACTGCACGAGTCGATTTGCGTTCTCGACCCGGCTGAACTCTAAGATCTTCAGTTTTCTCGAATCGAGCGATCATTCTCCTGAAAGCTTGTGGAAGTAATGGTCCTTTTGCGTAAATTCTTAAGTCGACTAAACTTTCTAAGTGCAGCTGCAGAATTCCCTTTGTTTTCACTAAACAACTTCAGAAGCAAAGTATATTCTAGCAGGCTGTCAGCCATCGCTATAAGAATTATATTTTCCCACTTTTATGCCTGGAAAAGTATCTACAAACCAAGAGTTTATACAAATTTTTGCTTACAGTGCAAAATTGCTGTTCCAATTAAGTTTCTTCACTTTTTCATCTTTTTTTTTCATATCAGCAATAGAAATTGAAAAGGATAAATTTCATACCACATGTTTTTTATTTTATTTTTTTTTTGTGTGTGTATTTGTTCATTTCCGCATATTTCCTGTTGTACAGCGCCATCTATCGGTCTTTTTTGTTTGTGTGTGTGTGTGTTATCCGTTATTTTGGAGCCTTTGCACTGAGTAGTCCGCTGTATAGAGAGCTCAGAGTAGCGGTGTTTTAATTCTGACCACCTTGTTATATAAGAAAGATGAATAAAGAAAATCATATAGCATTTTTTAAATCAATATCATAAGCGCACAACTACATCTTGAAGGGCTTACAAGAAGAAAAGAGAATTATTGGAATGACAGAAGCAGATAATGTATCATGTAGATTTTCATCCTCACTGTAATATTCCAGAAAAATAGTTTACTTATCTCATCCCAATACACCCTTCTTGCCACTATACATTTTTCAAATAATTCTAATACTAAATATACAAAATATAAATACACAAATTATAAAAATAATAACTCTGCAGCTAACATTTCGCTTTGAATATTTTCTTATTCAAAATGCATTGTCTTCCAATAAATCTTTCACAAAATGAAAAGATCAAATGGATTTAATCCACTGAATTGCTGCTTGACTATCTGAATTTAAAATTACAGCATCATCCATATATTGTTTGTATTTCAATTCAGTTAATAAATATACAATCCAAATAAAGTCTTTAAAAATTACAGAAATCGCATATAATTTTGCTTCACATGTTGAGATGCTAACACTCACTTTTGTTTATAACATTTCCAGATAATTAATGAATCGTTTCGTAAAATTATCCTATCAGAAAATGATTATCATTTTTTTTTTTTTTTTTTTTCATTTCCCTAACTAGCATTCAAAAAGGCCAAATTTGTAATCATAAATCATTTTCTTATCTTTTGTACCTATTTAAGTATGCAGTTTTTACATTAAAGAACTTAACAAACAGATTTAATTTTGATGCAAATTCAGTTAATAATTGGGAAGATTCTTTGTTTTCGACAGAAGAATATGACTCTATATAATTCTTATATTTTATCTGGTTAAAAGTAGCTGCAACACACTGCCTTATATTTTATTTCTCTGCATAAATTTTGCTTTAAAGGTTATGACGATTTACGTTTTATTTTGCTAGCTTCCCTACTATTTTCCAAGCTTCCTGGTCATTTAATGAATATTCTTTTCACATGTTCCCTCTATTTCAAACCCATTCAAAATTATTTTTGTTATCGAAATCAACCTTTCCAAAGAGGAATGGTGGGTTCTGGGAATTACAATCAGAGAAACTTTGTAGAATTTCCCCCTAAATCCTGTCATAAAGACGATTACAATAGGAAGATTTCTTATATCTCATTATCCAATCCTACTTCATTGCTTCTTGCTTGGATATGTATTGTTACAAAAGCAATTGGTAAGAAACCGATTTAATGTTATTGGAATTCCTGCCGGACAATAAAAATATGTATATGTTTAAGAAACATTCATTTGTCACATCTCTATACAATTGCATGAAAGAATATTAAGAAAAATTGCTTTTACATGCAGAATCCAGTTGTGGACCATGAACACAATTCATATGTAAGCTCTCTGGAGCATAACTGTCTTGAATATTTAAAAAAAATAAATAAATAAAACCTAAAATGGATGTTACTCAGTAGTTGTTTAAGAAATTTTGACTGATAACTTTCATAAAGATAAAGATAACCCTTATCGAAACTATTATAAAACAATGTATTTGTCCAAAGTAGGAATAAATTAGCCAGTGACAGATTAAATTAGGAGGCTCTTTAAAATCATCATAATTTCCATTCGCCAAGCATTATGTTTAAAAATATTTTTAAATATTTCTAATATATAAATGTATATAATTTACATATATATATAATTATATATAATTGTTGAGTTTTATAATTTTTACATTATTTAATTTCGTATGTTAATCCAATCCAGGAATAAGATTCTAAATACGATTAAAGAATCCTTGTTTGAAATACGATCGGTTTTTTGGTTTAAAAGTATAATGCTATAAATAGGAGAGATTTCTGCTCATGTGCAAGATCTTGACATCTAAAAATTGTATTAAAAGTATAAATATTGTGAGATAAACATTTATTCAATGAAGTATAACAATTGGAATACTTCATCGTAACTTTATTATTAATCTGGAGAATAATATTCAAAATAAGTTTTAAAAAAGAAGAAAAATATATGAAACTATAAAAATCGGTTGCGAAATTCGAACCTGCAAAACTTTGGAAAGCGCATTGTCGCTCATTTGATAAGGCCAGAGTTCCTTAAAAATGAGTGCTAGTATATGTCTGAAAATACGATCAACAATTCCTAGTTTGAAATACGAGAAGGATATTGGTTGAAAAGCACAATAATATGAATACGAGCGATTTCTGCGCATCTGCAAGAACTTGACTTTCAAAATTCCATTAAAATTATAGTTTTCTGTAAAAATTTATTGAATGAAGTATAACGGGATAATACATCGTGACTTTAGAATTAGCCTGGAGAATAATATTCAAAATAAATTTGTTAAAAGAATAAAGACATAAAACTATAAATCAGTTGCGAGATTCAAATCGGAAACTCGCATAACTTTGGGAAATGCACTTTTCTTCAGTTGATAAGGAAATAGTTGCTTAGCAGGTGAATGCTTCAAAATACGATCTACAATTCCTAGTTTGATAAACGATGGGTTTTTAGTCTAAAAGAACCATGCTGAGAATAGGAGCGATTATTGCCCATTATCAGGATCTTGACTTTCAAAAATTGTATTAATTTTGTAGATATTTTGAGATAAAATTCCATTCGATGAATTATACAAGTGGAATAATTTGTAGAAACTTTAAAATTAGTCTTGAGAATAATATTTAAATTAAATTTTAGAAAAGAAGAAAAATATATGAAATTATAAATTGGTTGTGAGATTCAAACCGAAAATTTGGAAAACGCACTGTCCAATGTATGAGGAACATTCTCTATGTAGCTTCACCAGTAATCGAGTAATGTGCAGTCATTATTTTAATATCGCTATATTTTCTCAGCCATAGATATTTAGGATAATTAGGGTCTATTAAAAATGTCTTATGTTTTTGCTCCTTCAATTATACTTCTTTTGACAATGTTTTTCATTAACTATCTAAATACATTGGAAAAGATCTTTATATAAGGAAGGCACCTTTAGTTTAAATGTCTGAATGTTTTTAAAAATTGGCTGAAAAATATTTGCAGTATAAGAAAAATTAATTTTAGTCAGAATCAATTTATCCTGACAAGCATTTATAATTCACTCATGACATATCCAGGAAAAGTATTTTATTTTTATTGATATCTATGAATTTCTTTATGTTGTCAAAAACTTTTAAGAGTACTTTCGCAATGACTGATATTTTCTACCCAAAGAAGAGAAAAAAATTTCGAAGAAAATCCCAAAGAGACAGTAGCTACCAGGAAATCAACACGTCTAGCTAGCTCGACTATCTTTAAATATTCTACGCATTGCTCTTAGAATAACATCTAGTTTTCATTCAGTAGATTTATGCTCATATTGAAACGCTCAATGGATTATGTGTAGTCCACAAGTAACTAGAGCCCACAACTTTACAGTTATTTTCGCAGTTTTTCTTCGACGTGTTTTAAAAAATGTTAATTTTCATTTGGTCCTTCTATACTAATTTGGATAAATGCCTGCGTAAATCCAACTTGATATAACTTCTTTAAAATTCTCAAACAATTCTTGAGAAGTGGAATGAATTAAAAATATTGATTTCCAATATCTTGTGGATATTCTATTGATTGATTCACACCAATATCTTACAGTAAAATTCATTTGATATTTTTGTGGTGTATTTCAAAGCTTTGTCAAAGCATATTACAAATTTTTATTGTTTAATAATTTCTTGAGAGATTACTGAAAAAAAAAAAAAACAGCTAATTCGTTACAAATAATGCACGACATTTTTGTACGACAAAGTATATTTGTGAATGAACATATCTGATATCATATCATATGTGAACATATGATATATGTGAATATGTTCACTGATGAACTCTGATATAGCATTGAATGCATTAAGATATACCATTAAAAGATGAATGTAACACAATAAGTTTTAGTGCACCTAAAAATTCAGCTTTAAATTATTGTTCTTGAACTAAAAATTTCGAAATCGGCTTATTTTTGGACATTAAATTTGACATTTTCAAACTTGGCCTATCATCTTCTGTACTCCTTTCAGATACAAAGTCTAACATCAATTGGGGCTTTTGATGTTGTCAATTAGGACTCGCAATTTTAGTAGTCACACGAAAAGAAGGAAAACATACAAGTGCCCGTTTTACCATATATATCTTAATATATATAAATTACGTGTCACGTTGTTTGTCCGCGATGGACTCCTAAACTACTAAATCGATTTTAATCAAATTTGCACACCGTGTGTAGTTTGATCTAACTTAAAAGATATGATAGCCCTTTTTTTGAATTTTTAATTATTAATTAAAAACTAACTTTCCCGCCAAAAAAATCTTCATTTTCCCCATCGCCAAATGAATACGGCTTCAGTTTTTTTCCCCAACAGTCATGAAGCTAGGCTTACGATTTTTCGGCTGATTATTTGAAACGATTCTATTTATTTTCTTAATGTTTGATGCATTTAAAATTAAACATTGTTAATTAATCGATCTTTCAGATTCATTCTTAAGTACTTTTGAATTAAAATAAAACCGAATAAAGGAAATTAAAAATTTCTAATCTGCATAGAGTTACCCCAACTGGCGTAGAAAAACTCACGCATTTGCGTTACGTTTCGAATCCGAATGTTCGAATTATTTATGATCCTATCCGAAAACGTTTCTCAGGAATAAGATATCATTTTCCACAATTATTTTTTAATGCATACAATAAATTTGATACGTTGCAAAGGATAAAGTATCACGATCTTATGTTTGAATTTTGTATTACTGTGCACGGTGGCAATTCTCAGAAATAAGAAATTTTATTTGAAAATGATTAATTACAAACGTTTTAACGGATCACTGATTAATATAACATACTAAAATTCTGCTTTTTTTAAATATAAAGAAGTTTGGAAAAATACTTGGAGGTGCACACGGATAATTATTACTTTTCGTTTTGAATGAATTCCGATTCTTTATCTGACTGTTTACTAAGAAAAATGTTGCACGGCAATAACATTTGTTACCTTCATTGAATTTTCAATTAAATGATTTTATTTCTTTTGTTAAGGATATCGTAAAAAAGGTAAGTGAACGAGCCAATAATAAGTTCCTCTAATCGGATAATAAATAAATATTAACTCATTTGTATGCTAAATGAAATTTAATCCTTTTTTATATAAATTATTGAAGATATGATAATAAAAAATGGTTACAATAATCGTTTCAGTTTTTCATTTCTTTACTAATAAACTGCGTGTACGTAGTTATGTCAGCTATCATCAACTCAGCTATCATTCACTTCAGCTACAATGCTTATCATTATTTAATAAATGTTTCTGAAACTGATTTCATTTTGTAAACGAATTTTGAATTATTGCAACAGACAAATGTATCAATGACGGAATAAATCTCATGGCAACTTCATGTGTGGAATATATAACTTAAAAAAAAAAAAATCTTTTCTTTAAGCTGAGGAAGCCAGAATCTGTATCACTGAAGTTAGAGGATTTATTATACATCATAAAGGGTTTATACTAAGAAGGAAGGTATTAAGAAGGAACAAATTATTTGTTCATTATTTGACAGTCACAATTATCTGTTAGCTCCAAGCGATTCTAACAGATGGCGATATCTGTTGACCGGATTGAGTAAGTATTCTAACAGATGGCCCTGTGTTAAAAGTACCAACGTTTCACATAAGCTACAATTTAATGGCATAACCACCACGTGTTGCTGAGGCTAAAGTATAAGTTAAATTTATTTCGTAGTAAACGCAATACAATGAAATTCAATTGTTCTTACTTTTTCAATTTTTGGTATTAGCATAGCCGACCACGTGTTATTTAGACTGAAGTATAAATTGAATTCATATTATAGTAAAAGTAATACAGTGGAATTCTTCTTGCTTTTTAATTATTAGTGCTTCATTGTTCAACAATCTTTAATTAAAATGCATGTTTAAAACAATCATTCTTATGGCGAAGTGTTGAAACACTTCGATTGGCCATAAACATGCGCGTACAATTGCAAAATGATCCATCAGCACAAATATTTTCTGAACAATTACTAGATATTGGGAACGGTAAAATAGAACTGCAACCAAATACGCAATGCATTAAACTGCCAGACAATTTCTGCACTGTTCTTCAGGGAAAAAATGAATTGATTCAGAATATTTTTCCGGATATACAGAGTAATTACTTGAATCATAACTGGCTCAGTGATCGGGCTATTTTGGCAGCCAAAAATGTTGATGTTGACGAAATTAACTTCCAAATACAACAGTTGTTACCAGGCGATCTGATGTCTTTTAAATCAATCGATACTGCTGTTGATGAAAATGATAGTGTAAATTTTCCAATTGAATTTTTAAATTCACTAGATATACCTGGAATGCCACCACATAACCTTCGATTAAAGATTGGTTCACCTATTATTCTCCTGCGTAATTTGAATCCACCACGATTATGCAACGGTACGCGTTTGATCATCAAAAAGGTCACCGGAAATATACTTGAAGCTACCATTTTAACTGGAAAGTTTAAAGGAGAAGTGGTCCTGTTTGTTGAGATTTGCAGAAACAAACTGTTTTCTTTTCTCCTAATAAAGCTTTTAAAAGTAAAAAATAATCATACATCTAAATTGAGAGCAACTTCGTTCTATCCATTTATTTTGAGACTCGTTAACCGGAGGACGCTTGAACCCCCCATTTGAAGTTGAAAGGGGGGAGAAGTGGGGGGGAAGCAGCACTGGAGGACGGATTTCATTCCGCTAGTGATGGAAATGGGGGAATCGATGTATGGTTGCTTTCGGAAAAGCTTTTTTCGCCAAAATTTGAAAATTTATTTACCCGCCAAGAATGAAGCGCATTTTTGGAATGTATAGGGTGGAGTGTGGTCGAATGTCGGTTGGATCTATGATGAAGGCAGACCTTATTTATGCACGATCTTTTTTAATAAAAGAATAATACCGTGTTATATTATATTTATTTTTGCTAATAATCAAGTTTTATGAATCTAATTTTTGACTAGAAATTAATGTTGACTGTGGCTGAGAACAGTGGGAACTTGGGAAAGCTGAATTTTCTACAGGCGCCTTCTATTTATAATTAATTAAATGGCAAGAAACTAATATGTTAACTCATAATTAAATTCTATCTTCTATTGGTTTGTTAAATGAAATTTAAAGATTTCACAAAGTAATGGAATGAACTTATAAGTTTCTTTTAAATTCTTAATGGAAGCTAAAAATTATGCTTTATTCGGAATACAAATTCGATGTAGTTTTCATTTTATTTCTTGCAATTTGGCTGTATTCATTGGAAAGTATTTTAGTTTTTTTATACTATTAATTTTAATGCCCATATTTTGTTTGCTGTTGTACAAAGCTATATGTTTTTTTTTTTAAATTAGCTAAAAAAAATTTTAAATGATGCTTTTAAAAAATTATATATATATTTTTTACCTAATTAAGTAATAAATTAGTGTTATAGAACATTTAAAACATTTTTTATAACTGCAGGCATGCTTTGATTTTGTTATTTGCTAGTATTTATAGTAGCAATAAAGCATTTATATTTTGTGGTCTAAAAATTGCAATAATAAAAATCTGTAATCTCTTTCTTGCAGTTTTGTCCATTCTTTTTTTTTTTTTTTTTTAATGTTGATAATGTGCATGATGAACTCTTTAAAATGTGTTTTCAAATTGAATAATTCATACTTGTAAAAATATGCATTATAAAGATATATATATTATTTTAGTTAAGTTTTTGATAAAATGTGGCTTATTCTCCTTTAAGAAAGTATGATAACCAAAAATCCTCAAAGGAATCATCAAAATATTCAATATTTTCTATTTAATAAAAACTAATTTTTGTTTTGTTAAAATAAGATTTATATTGAATTAAAAATATATGCATAAGCTGATTAATATTACATGATTTTAAAAAGTACTTTTTCAATACATATATTTCTTATTCTAATTTATTAATTTTTTTTCGTAAATGCTTAATACATTTATTTACGCATACAGCAATTTAATTCTTCTTTTAATGCTAAAAATCAGAATTTTGATTGAAAGTAGCCAAACAGAATCAATTATTTCTAATTATACGATTGGTGTAATAATATTTTAAAAGAAAATTTGTATTAAAAATTCTAATATCGTGGATAAATTTGTTCTAAATGTTGAATTTTCTACTTTTATAATAATGCACAGAAGTTAAAACTTTTAAAGAAAATTTAGAATGTAATTTTTAATTTCAAAAAATAAAAATTATTTTTTAATTTAATATAAAAATATTAGTGCATTCTAAATTAGTCAATAGAATTTTCAATTAAATTGTAAAATATCATTTGTTAATTTTTGCATAATATTTAAGTCATATTTTATTCAACCCTTATATTTTCTCAAGAAATTTTTCTTTTTTGAAGCTTAATTTCTTCTCATTTTGATTTTCAATAATAATTCATGAAATAAAAATGATTTGCTTCACAAGCATTCATTATTGTAATATACAAATATATATTAGTTAACCATTAACAAAATAAACATTTACTCCACCTTAAAAAATGCTATACTAATATTGTTTTAACTTATTCAAATGAGTGGATAAATACCAAGTAATGAATAGTTCTGAGATATTGTGTAAAAAAAAATTATAAAAGATGATAAAAATCCTTAAAACTTATATAGTTTATATACCTACTTTATCTTTTAGAATTAAGGTTTTGACTAAATTATTAAAAAAGACAATTTCTATGAGGATATAGAAGGAAAAAAAATGTTTTAGGAAAATAAAATGGGAAAATAATTTTTTTTTGTTTTAAAGTAATGAATAATTACAATGGAATAATGAATGTTAACACTGTTTATGTTAAATTGAAAAAAATTATTTACAATTTAGAATCAATAATAAAAATAATCATAATCTCTGAATCAAATTATCTGCAAATTAATTTGCTCAATAGGAATTTAGTAACTTGGAGAATACGACTTTAGTCACTTGGAGACTTTAAATCAACTTCCATTGTCCCCATTACTAAAACATAAAGAAAGGCTGATTTCCAAAAATAATTTAGAATTGATTCAATTCACCTTCAGTAAAAATTTTAAACTACTGACACAAGTAGGTTAAAACTGTCTGAGTGGTTTAACTTACATATATCAATTGGATCAATAAAAGAAAATAGATGGCAATCAACTGAAGACAGATTTTATTCATTACAGAATAAAGGATGGACAGAGAATGAATAATATCAGAAGGATCACAAAATATGTTCTGATCATTGTTTTGATGAAGGAGTTTATATGAAACCAGTATTTTAAAAATCAAAGTAGTTTTGTACATTTTAAATGCAACTGAAAGAACTTCCTGGGCCATTGTATTCACAAAAGAAGAAAAAAGAAATCTTTTAGCATATGAAAGCAGTTGAACTTGGATATGTATCATATAATTGGGGACTTCTAAAGAGATAAAGAGAACTTGACAGGAAAAAAAAAATAAACTTAATGAACAAAGAGAAAGCACAATCATTTACAATTGGAATATATGATATAATATATTCTCAAAATATTGTATCAAAGCTGATAATCTATGCAACTCCTCTCAAAATTCAAATTCTACCTCTAAAACATGATTCTTATTAATGCTTAAACCACAGCCTGAAAATTGGAAGGAAAAAAACTGTAAACAGTATCTTTCACTTTTGTTTCCAATATCATTTTTTTAAAAAAATCTTTCTTTTTTATTTAGTTAAAATTACTTTTTAAAAAATCGTCTACCTCATTATTATTCATTGTAACTAAAAAGAATTTAAATTAAGTATGTTAAATGTATGATGTGTTATTCTTTGTTTTTTTATTAATTTTTTAAAAATTTTATGAAATAAAAAAAAAATGATATGCTTCCCTCCCTTTCTCTCTTTTATCTTTATACTTTTTCTGTCTCTTTATAACATTAGCATATAAGATCATACAGTTTTTTTATATGAATACAATTAATTGAAAAATAAATAACCATTGTGGATATTTATCCTTAAAATTAGATACCTGAATGCCATCACTAATCAACTCGCACTAAAAGAAAATTTTACTTTTGAAGAAAAATAATTATTTTGCGAATAAAAGAAACCTTGGTTAATGCTTCAGAAGAAAATTTCATAATTTCCACATGTATTTTTTGAAATTTTAAATACTAAATCTGAATGATAAAATGGTATTTTAACAAAATTTCGAATATGGCTGTGTTAATTTACCTAAGCGTTTTTATTGAACAAATAAAATATCTTGAAGGGTACGAGAAATTGTGTTGTTTCAAGATGTCATAAGGAATTGTTTACCTCGTTTGTAGATTTTTCAGCTACTACTGCAAACATAATATTCCATTTTTTTTTCAAAGATTATTGTTATCAAATAATATTATTGCTGTCATACTTTTTTTTTTGTAATCACTATATTGCATACAAACAAACATGTAATGTTGAGTGACAGAAAAAACAACTTTAAATTAATTACAAAAGAATAAATTCATCTTTACTTGATTAGTTAAATTTTGATAGTCTTGGGAATGAAATGAATTTTATTACAATAATAAAAATTATTGTAGAAATACATTCTAAAATATTTTTTTAGTTTATTTATATTAAAAAGACAATTGTATGATAATGAAATTGAGATCAATAAAAGGATTTTGATATTAAGTTTGGAAAATGGTGTTAGTATCATTTTTGCACAATAATATATTTGGGAATTATAAGAGGAAAACATCAACATTTTGTTTAGTTAAAATTATAACTGGAAATTTTGATGCATTGCATCAAAGCACACGCTTTCATCTTTTAAAGCATGTTTGATAGATTTTCAGTTTCTGGAGTCGGCAGTCTGTCTTATAATTCATGTTAAAGTATAGATAAATATATGAACAACTATATATTTCTTCAGTAAGATTGAAATTACAATTGCATATCTGTATATTGACCTAATGTTATTCTTTGATTTGATATCCACCGGAATGCAGCATCTTGTAAAATTTTTATTCATCTACTATTCTATTTAAAAGTGAAGGGTTTTTTTTTTATCAATTAATTTTAATAAACATTATTTTGATATTTTTCTCTTTTTTCTTTCGCATTTTAATCACCAAAATAAAATTGCTTAAATGTAGTTTCTCAAAGAAAGCTTATTTGCAGAAAATTATTTCTTAGATAGCGCAGTAACCGATGCTTTTATGAGCATAAAGAAAGAAAAATAGATACTTATGACAGTTCTGTAATTGATTTTTCCACTTCCATCTATTTATCTATCTCTGCTGCTTTTGAAAAGCTACCCCAATTTGCTTACGGCAACAAAACCACCGGGTGGTGGTAAGCAGATGCGCTCTTATCTAGTATCATATGTGCTAAAATTGTAGGATTAACGGAATTTAATTAGCTTTTAGAGAAAACTTGGTAAACAGTTAGAAAAGCTGTAGGGAATGCATAGTTCTCATTCTTATAATGTGAGTGATTGATGGATAATGATTCTTTTTTTATGGGATAATCACCATTTTTCCCACGCGAAACTTGATAATTACACTTTAACCCATGCCTGGAGATGGGAAAATTCAGTGAACTCATGATCTAATTTCCTTCAAACAAATGCCTTCATTTTATAAAGGCAAATGAATACATTTTTATTGAATTAAAAAAAGACAAATTAAGGAATAATTAAACAGATAGTTATTTGTTTACACAAATGATATAACAAAGTATTTGACATTCGCATTGGTCTGTGAATATCCATTTTGAACGGATGATTTTTAAGTAAAGTTGATTAAACCGAATTTAATTTTCCCTTGTAGCATATAAATATTACAAACACTTGATAAAGAATATTGGAATTATTATTACGATTTATTTCTTATTTAATACTTTTTTTATCGATGTATTTTAGTCAGTTTTTGAGTTCGCTGTTTTGAGCTGCATTTTAATATAGTTAATGTTTTGATAGCAATAATGGACAAAACCATTTTTTATACAACCATGTCGAATGAGTTTTATTTCAATATATAGTATGTATAAATATATATATATATAGAGAGAGAGAGAGAGAGATTAATTAAAATTATAGTTGTAAATTTTGATAAATTGCCTAAAAGTACACATTTTTATCCTCTAAATCACGTTTGCTAAATGTTAAGCTTTGGGGCGGCAGTCTGTCTTGTAACTCATGTTAACATATAGATAAACACATTAATAATTATATTATTCTTCAGTAAGACTGAAATTACGAACGGGTATCAGCATCTTACTCTAACGTTATTCTGTTGATTTAATATTCATTAAAAAGGACCGAGAAGAGCTATTTGGAAGGCAGCATATAGCAAAATTTTTATCATTTTTATTAATCTGCTTAATGATCAAGATTTTTAACCAAAAAATTTTAATAACATGAGTTTTATATTTTCCTCTTTCTTGTTTGGTATTGTATTCATCAAAGAAAGAAATCGCTTAAAAGTAGCTTCTCAAATAAAGGCAATCGTTTGCAAAAATAAATTCAAGTTAAAATATCGATTTTTATTTATTTTTTTATTATTTTTTTTTTTTATTGGCCTCAATTTTTCATTCGGTTGATATGTCTAATTTTTCTGAAAAGGATGTTGCATTATTTACAAAAATTTTAACATGATTAAATTTATAGATTGGATGTTGTCTCTGAATTAAGTTAGAACATTTATAAGGCAAAAACATATTCGAGATTTCTGAAGGCTAGACCGTTCGACCGAAAGTTGGTTCGTAATTTGAATAATAAATGTTCACTAAGAAAAGTTTTTAAAATTGCAAATAGGTTTTTTTCTTTAAAAATTTATTGACCTTTTAACCCTTCGTCTCAATAACTTCGGAGCGTATTGTTGCATAGAAGTCATTCTTATGCCATTTTAAAATTCAAAATATTAATTATTCAGTGATATCAATTTTATTTCTGTGTAATTTCTTTTCATATTTTAATTAAATATTTTAAAGAATATTTTATAATAATACTTTCTAGTACCTTTGTTACAGGGTTGGTCTTAGAAAACGCGAGGCCCAATCTGAAACTATTTTCTATAATACTTATTTCTAGACAATTTTTACCAGTTATATAAAATAACTTTTGTAAAAAAAAAAAAAAAAAAAAAAAACATTTTTTAAAAGATATTCTAATTAGTGAATTAAAAGCAGATTTAAAAAAAATTTAATTGATTTTTTTAAATTTTTAAATTATTGTTACTATTTCCCTTTGGCAACTAGCTGGTTTGCCTAGAATTAACATTTGCTTTTCAATTAAATATTTTATGTAACTTGCTCTCTTAATAGATTCTCGAGCAAAATGTTTTTAAGCTTCAAATTTTTATAAACATATCACCGATACTATTATAGAAGCCTTTCCTTATTCTGTTCGTTCTTCGATGCCTTTCTCTAATTTTCTATGAACTCCCGTAAAATGTAAACTTGAAATTGAAGCCGGAATTGATAAAACTTCAATAAATACATTTTTTAAAAACCAAACACGTCTTTAAAAAATATATGAGTTCAGAATTAATATCTAATTTGTATTACAGAATATTTACATATTTTATGAATTAAATAAAAACATAATTCAATAATATTTTCTTTGGCCTCGTCATAAAATTTTATTTTTAATTTTGCTTTCTAAAAGATTTAAATGACGTAATATTTTATTTTATTTCAATTAAAAAAGTACTTCTGTAAACGATTATGAAGTCTAAATTTTATACGATCCTTCAGACCTAGGAATCCTATTCCGTAAAATAATCTTGACCATCTAACGTTTCCATCTTTGCGGCAAATCTGACCGAGTTATAAAACCTTGAATATCCTTTAGGACAATCAAAAATGTAATTATTTTAGATTGATCAATCTTGGGGAAACTCAAGGCACTGATTTTGTATCTTCGAGGCAGTCAATGGAGTTCCGCGTTTTTATAAAACAGTGACATTTAAATTGTCATAATTCACTCAGTTTTGGTCACAATAGGACGAACTTTTTTTTATATAATATAACAAAATATATAAAGAAAAATTATTAAAAGCATGCCTCATATTTAAGTCAACTCAACATGGGAAAATAAACCAAACCTTTATATTTTGGTCATATCAGTGGGAAAAGGCTAAGATGAGGTATTAGGAGCAACAATGTAAATGGTTTCAGTTTCTCTTCAGTAATAAAATACAATGTTGTAAAATAAACTTAAAAACTTTTAAAAAATAAAAAAAAAATTATATGGCAAAAAAATTTTCATCATTAAAAAGATAATGTTTTGAATTTTAAGATGCTGTACAAATTGTTTTTCTGCTATAATATTTTCAGAAATTATTGCAAAAACACCAAAATTTCACAAATTTTAATTAACTGAAAATTCAAAAATTCCCACCGAAATTTCAAATTTCCGCACTGAATATATGTGCAAAATTTGGTTGTTATAGATCAAACGATTTTCCCTGTACAGCACCAATACAAACACACACAAATTTATCTTTATAATTAGTGCAGATTATATGCATTATGTAATTTAAAAATAAATTGTTTTTTTTTTCTCATATTCAGTACCGGATGACACTACTCATGTGAAATTAAAAATTAAGTAAATTGACAAGTTAATTTCTAGCAAAATTATGTATAGTCATAGAGAATACAAACGTGTAGTGCAATTTTGAACGGTGTCACTTGAGAGGGTGAATAAAAATTCCATAACAAAACTTCATCTTTACAAACATGAAATGCATTATCTACTAATAATAAAGCGTACTATTAGTAGAGCGATCTCTACTAATAATAAAGATGAATATGTGTTTGCGCGTCTGTATATCTGGGTGTTGACGCTCTATTAATCAAACCGTAAGACATATAGCTACCAAACTTAGTACGCACTTGCTATGTTGGACGGATAAAATGTGCACTTCGGAGCAATTTTTTAAAATTTCATTTAGAATTTTAATTAATTAAAAATTAAGCAAGTTCTTGATGTTTTTTCACCTCGATAACTTTAGAAAATATTACAGTATAAATGTTATTTTTATATATTCAGAAATTTTTTTTTCAATGATTGTAATTTTTTGCAGTATAAATATCTTTTTCATATTTAATCAATTTTCTAAAAATATTTTAGACATATTTTCCAGCAAAAATCTTAAGAATTCCAAGCAAATATTAAACGTATCAAGAATAATTATACAAAAGCATAAGAATTCTTGATGAACACCAAAGTTATTATTAAATTTGCAAAAAAATGTTCAGTTTTCGTTTTACTGTGCGAATTATTATTCTGTCCTTTAAAAAAATTATGACTGGCAAAGCTGATCTCAGGAAAGTAAGCAATATAATTATCTAATTCTGCAAAAAAAAAAAAAACCCTGAAAAATTTACATTAAAAATATTTTTAATATGAAGAAAAATGCCAATTTCTGTTTTACTCTAGGTTAGAAATTAGATTGTATTGTTAAAAGACTAAAAAAAAAAAAAAAAAAAAAAAAAAAATGCATCCTCGATGGTTAGTGGCGTTGGCAGAAAATAAGGAAAATGCATAGTAAAATGAGTAGAATCATAGAAGTCTTCTAATATAATATTTATTATAGACTATCTATCAAAATTTGAAGCTTATAAATAATTTGCTTAAGAAGCTATTAAGACCTAGTTACGTAAAGTATTTAATTGAAAATTTTAGCGGCCATTAACGTTGGCTAGTCAGTTATTCAGTGACTAGTATTAAATAAAATGTTGCTATAGATATAACTCAGCAATAGAATTGAAATCACAAATAGAAATTAACGCTAAATAGAAAATGATTAAAACGTGTTTTTCACACGGATTAATAAACCAAACATACTCGTAAATTTATATATACTTTAAAACATATGCTTTAATTTTTAATTCATGAATGCACATAAGCTAGCCAACAAATGGACAAAAATTTGTATACTATTTGTAATAAGTAAATAGGTCACTATACTATTTATTTCAGTGACTTAACAAAGATTTATGAAAATTCTTTATTTGGTACAAAAAGAAAATTGAAATGCAAGAACATTGTCAGAAATAAATAATTTTTAGGACTTACATAAAAAATAATTGAAAATTCATAGATCATTATTGTCGTTTATTATTAGGGAGCAATTTTTCTAGTTTTTATTTCCTTTTGCGAACTTTTTATATAAATCCGAAATCCAGCTGATTTCAGATCCAATCGATATAACTGCCCAACAATTTAAGCGTCCTTGCTGAATTAATGATCGTAAGTTTGTTTTATAATTAATGATTTAATGATCGTAAGTATGTTTTATAATTAATAATTTAATAATCGTAATTAATTTCAAGTTGGAAAACTTTCTTTCTACAAATGCTAAAGAAACTGAAACTGTCAAGATAATCCGTAGATGAATATATAAATTTGAAATGCGTCTTGTTAAAATAGTGATTAATAAATAAAAATGATAGAATATCCATATCTACCATAATGAAAAAAAGTTTTAAAAATTAAAAAAAAAAAAAAAAAAAAAAAAACTTATTTTTGTGAGCATTTGAGCTCGCAAAAGTTAAAATAAAATTCTTAAAAATAACCTTTCAGGATTACAGGAGAATTCGAATTAAGAACAAATATCTTGTTTTTGAATAAATTCAGTGCAGAATAATAATTTCATAAATTCACATTTCCTAGTTAAAAGGCTTTTATTTAAAAAATCCTTTATTCAAATTTTATAGAAAACACCACTTATATAATGAACTAGAATCCAATGCATAAAATGCTAATTATTTTTTAAAGAAGAAATGCCTTGAAATTTTTATTTTCTGCTCATGAAAAGTTTCGCCACAGATCCATTAGTAAATAGCATGTTAAGTGGACTAGAAGTTAATAATTTCCGTTGCTGAAGAGTTTTAACTTTCCTAATTCTTCTAAATTGTAAATTCTAAAAAAAAGATAGAAACAATGATAGACAAAAAACTGGTAACAATGATGGAAACAGAAAAAAAAAAAAAAAAAAAAAAAAAAAGCTGATACAAAATTAGTAGTAACATTGAAAACGGCTTTGAGCTTTTTTTTTTCACCAGTGAAATATATATTGTTGCAAAATACGTTTAAAATATATTTCAAAAAATGTATTAAATATTGTAAGAAAAATTGTATGATAAACAAATTTGGTATCATTAAAAGGATATATATATATATTTTAATTTTATAATGCTATAAAAACTATTTTTCTACTGTAAACTTTTAAAAAGTTATCCCGAATACAGACCAATATTTCGCTTAATTTTTAATTAATTAAAAAATTTTTAATCACTCTGAAAAGCACATTTTTACCCACCAAACTAAATATTTGCCAAATTTGATTGATACATGTCAAAAAGGCTGATTTGTAAAGTCAGCACATGTACAAACAGACAGAAGCTTTTTCCTTATGTTTAAATATCAAAATTTAGTTAAAATACCAATACATTTTCTCACTAAACATTCTTGCCAGCAGGCTTATGCGTTTTAGCAAAAACTAATCACTCCCTAGCCCCTTTTTTCAATGAGCTAATAATGATTTATTGGACGTTTAACTCGTACGGAAATGTCTGGTCCCAATACCCTTCTCGTGCCCCCCTTTTTTCCCCCTACTAAATAGACAAAGTAGCTGTAAATTTTATGTTGCGAACATACAACACCCTTCGTAAAAAGACTACTAGGATTCTTTTATGTTTGTTAAGGTCCATGACAAGGCGGAAGAAAAATTAACCCTGTATGCAGGAAATATGAAAGAGACCTTATGAACGTCGCCCAACTGGAAACTATAGACTAAAGACCGATCCTGCTTAATTCTTGGTCTTATACTCAAGAATGTGTTTGATATTGTCGATATTAAACACCATTTTTATTTACTTTATTGCTGTTGTAATTAAGGAAAAAGAACAATATAAAGATAGATTAAAATGAAATCTAAAATATTATTATACTACGATATTTCGAATTAAAGGTTCGAATCACCTTAATATTTATTTTTTGTATAATTTCTGTGATAAATTTGAAAAGAGTATATAAGTAGTCTATAGAAAATATAAGGATTTTTTGATCTGCCGTCAAAGACATTTTTTTCCTTAATCTGTTCTCTCCTAGCAGATAACAAATGGTCAAGATCAATTACATGATGTTATTGATACTGGATAAAATTAATGTATTAATCATTGGAAGGAGTAATAGGATTTAATTGAACAAAATTAAAACACAGTGCCTGAAAATTTGCCATTGCAGGATATCCCCTTTCCGAAAACTAAGAGAACTGCTCCACTTCGGCTCCTTCATGGTTTTTTTCTATCATTTTTCCTGATAGGTTTTTCCAATATCCTTCTATTGATAGCGTTTGAAACAGTCATAATAATAGTTTTTATGCAAATTTAATTTAACTTTTTTATTTCTTAAGATTTGAAGTCTGATTGGAAGAATTTACTTGATAAAATCAAATATCATAAATCCCATTATGGGTTTGAAGAGGTTTATACATTCCAGCTTATTTTCATCAAATAATCTACAAACATTTTCAGAGAATAAATGTAGATTATTCAAAGAATAGTAGTTGATTAGAAAAGATATATTGAAATTTATAGAACAATTAATGGTCCATGTTACACATTCAACATTAATATAACAATATAAGCACATACACGGCAGCTGAAAATAAATGCTAAATAGAGAATCAGTCAATAAATATTAATTTTGGATTTTAAGAGGAGTCGGTGCATAACTAAGCAGGTATTCCATGTATGATATGGCTAGAGCCGAAGAAGAAACATGAGCTTTAATGTTAGCTAACTATTTGATAAATAAACACCGCTTTCCCCAATGATATAAGTAGACGGTTTTGTTTCACATTGAAAACACATTTACATTATAAGGATGATTATTGTTAGATGTATACTTTGGAAACGAAATCGAAATAATTAGGGATGTACCAGCTGCTTTCGGTGACCAGCTGGTCTGTCCATCATTCATTTAGTATTACTTTAATTATGTCAATTAAAGTATTTGCAATAAATTTAATTTTGTTAAATTAATGCATGAATTGCAAAAAAAATAACAAGTTACATATAATTGTAAATTATTATAAAAAATACTGTTTATAAGAATTTTTTTGAGAATTATTTTTTTAATACTTAATTTTAGTTTAATTCTTCTTTAATTCTTAGTTTTTTATGTGAATTACTGTTTAAGCAAACTATAATATACAAATAATTAACATAACCTTCGAAAAGAATTATCTTGCAGTTGATAGAGGACTTATTTAATGATTGAGCTAAGAAGTAAATATATTAAAACTAATAGAAAGTTAATTTTTAAAATTGCTTTTTATTAAATGATAGAAAAAAGCCATAAAAAGTTGGTCAAATAAAAAAAATCAACTGTATTTTATTAGGGAAAAAAAAAAAAAAAAGATGATAATCCAGTTATACCTAATTTTTAATTTTATGTTAACCTAAAATAAATGAAATAAAATAAATAATAGAAATGAAGATAATAAAGTAGATTTGAATCTTCATCCAAAATAATATAGAAAGCCAAGATTGTAGATTTTAATTGTTTAGTTTTATATTATCTTTAAAAAATTAAAATGACTATAATATGCGCATAAAATTGTATTGAATATCATTGCAATGTGCTCATATAGAAGTATAGTTTGCTAAACCAATGAAAAATATGTTTAAAAGTATTTTGAAAAATACTAAGATCAAAAAAGAAAAATATTGAATGGAATTAAAAAAAAAAGATAACTGAATTTTTTTTTTTTAAATTTAAAATGTTTATGGTCAGTGATATATTTCGAAGTTATAAAGAAAATGCTGGAATTTTGTTAATTTTTTATTAAAATTTTAATTTAATTTTTGAAACAAGATTTCTTAATATTGCTATCTAAGAAATAGTTAATTGCCAGCCAAATTTGAAAGCTCTAAGTCCAACAACCTGCCTCGAAAGATGCAATTTATTGATAGCATGCCAGCCTATAAATTTTATTATATTAAAAGTGTGAATAATTTTATCTCATATTTTTTAACAAAGAAAAATCGTTCAGCTTTGATTGAAAAATGAAAATGATTTGTCTTTCATTTACAATATTGCTGAAAATCAAAATTTAAAAATTTGTTAAAATAAAGAATATTATAAGATTTTATAATTAAAAAGATATATGTCTAAATATACTTTTATTTTAAAGATGAATTAAAATCTTTTTTTTTAATTTGGAAACATTTTCGAAAGTTATTGCAGAAAAACTTCAAACTTTTTCGCTGTTTTTAAATGATAAAAATTAAAAAATTGCTCTACCAAACATTACACTTTCCTGCCCTCCTTTCCTACATATTTATTCTTCTCTGTATACACACGCGCACGTTCTCCTTTATTAGAAAAAAAAATTTGCATTTAGTAAAAAATTTATATATATATTATATGGAGAGTCCTTGCAGCCAAATGTTATTTCGAATTGCAATAACATAAAGGCATTTATTTATTCAAATTTCGCATGAAAATATTTCTATTATTATCGACTGTTGGAGACGTTTTCTTTCAAATGAAAAATAATTATACAATAATAAAATAAATGAAAAAAAATAATAAATAAATACATTTATATTTTCAATAAGTTATTTAATAAATAATAATTTTTAACAAATGACTTAAAATATTCTTAATAAATAAATACATTTTAATAATAATAAAGAATTTATTTACATCAAAATCAATTTAAAATAAAAAAATTATCAGATGAATTTCTGAAAGAGTGTAAAAGAAACGAGTAAAGTTTCAGAAAGAGTAAAAGAAACGAATCAGTTTGACGATTCCAAGTTTTGGCGGAATAAAATAAAAAACAAAATCGCGTAATAGGAAATGAAAAAGATTGGCATTATTCGCCACAAATGTGCTTATTTGCCAAATCTTATAACCCCTATTATAGCTAATCCTGCAATTGGGATAGTTCTTGTTAGCGCCTATAGATGGCTGTAGACTGCTGGCGCCGTCTACAGGCACTAATTGGAACCTAGCTTGATCCTCCAATACGTCCTCCGGTTAACTCTACCCATTTATTTTGACTCTGATTTTTACATGTTGCCACTTTCAAAAAGTGAAAGTACTACAAGAAAGTAAGACAATGTTTCGTTCCTGGTTTTGCCAGTGCAGTCTCTTTTAACACTGTTGCCACGTATTCCGCTGATACCATCAGAATCTACGATACCCTTCAAAAGGTTACAGTTTCCAATTCGTTTAGCTTTTGCCATGTCTATAAATAAATCTCAAGGCCAAACAATGTCCATTTGTGATTTAGATTTGGAAAATCCATGTTTTTCTCATGGGCAACTATATGTTGCATGTTCACGTGTAGGAAAACCATCAAATCTATATGTGTTAGCTAAAGACAGGTTAACCAAAAATATTGTGCATCGATTACTGCTAAATTAAATTGAAATTAAAAGTATTTATAATTCAAAATAATAAACATTATTGTCAAAGATTTAAAACTATCTGCCCTACCTACCTCATTTATAAGTTTAAGTGTTACGTGTTTTTACTAACAACTTTGTAATGTACTCATTTGTTACAAACTTGAATACAAAAAAATAAAGAAATTTAAATTTATTTTTTTTGTATTGATTTTTGCTCAATATCAACGGTATTAGAAAATCAATCATGGAGGTCCCTATGTTTTTTTACAAATGGCATCTGTGTAAAAAAGCATGGTGGTCCCCATGGCCGTGTTCTCCTACTGTTTCCCTTGAATAGTTTACTACTATGTAAAATAACAAAAACCTTAGCCACAGCAACGAGTGGCCGGGTCTGCTAGTATATATATATGTACTAATACAGTATGTATTATATATAATAATATAATAGTATTTATTTTGATTTGACTATACTCATTTCAACAATTATAAATTTTCATTTATTATCTTATAGTATTGCCAAGAAATAACTCAAAATAGACTAGTTTTCAATTTTTATTTCTTGAATATTGATTATTTTTGTTCCTTAAACGGATTAATTAAAAAAACATATATATCAGCAGTCTTTATTATTTTATTAATACAATGTACATTTATATCATTCCATTCAAGGAGGAAACACTTTGAGAGCTTGCAAGCATACAATAGCAGCATCTGCTTTTGCATCTTTTTTATTAGAACAAGGCATTACAGGTTGATAATCAACACCATTCACTTCTACCTGTAATTTAAATTTTAAAAAAGTTAACATCTTTACATACCATATAAAATTTGAAAAAAGTGCATTTTATTACTTTGGCCTTTTAAAGTATTGACACATTTAAAGCCAAGTTGTTAAATTATTAACATGGAATGCATAACTATTTAAAACTGCAGTTTGTTTGATAAGATTGAAAATATGAATTGAATGAAAAACAAAGTTTATACCAATCTCAATAAATTCAGCATAGTAACTTAACTGTAATACATGTTACTTATCTGGCTATACAAGATGCTGCTTTGAATTCAAAAGATTTAAAAGGACTTTACTGAACACACTGTATACTTATATACATAATGTAAGGAAATGTCTGTCACTATTTGTTGCTTAATTTTCTTTACTTGGAGTATGTTATGAATAAGATATTTGATTGTAATTAGTGCAGAGCTTCCAATATTGGTTACCCAGTTATCAGTAGCATTTCTTATGGATACATTACCAGCTGGTTTGCCAGAAATAATGGTCTCTAAAATTTTCAATTAAATCTTTATGTGTCTTGGTCTCTTAATAGCTTTTTCAGCAAAATATTTTAAAGCTTCAAATTTTAATAGTTATATAACTCATACAATTATAGAAACATGATATTCAGTACGTTGTACTATATATATCTCTAATTTTCTGTCAGCTCCCATGACATTTAAATTTGAAATGTAAGAGATAAAGCTTCAATAAATAAGACTTTTTTTTTTTTTTTTTTTGCTAAAACCAAACATTTTTTAAAAATATGCCAACAGAAAATTGAATCCTTCAGCATGGTAATCTTATGTGTATTACAATATATATAATAATTTATGCTATATTTAAAAAATTATTCAATAAAACTTTTTCTGAATCATCATAAAATTCAGTTTCACCTTAATTAAGATTTGAATGCAGTCAATAATATTTTATTTCAATCACTTCTGTAAACAATTATGAAGTCCAAATAGTTATAGATCATATAAATTATATTCAGTAAAATTATCTTGACAGTCTAACGTTTCAATTTTCTGAGATCAAGATTGACCGAGTTATCAAGCTTTGAATATCATTATTTTAGGACAATCAATCTTGGGGAAAGTCCTAGCCCTGATTGACACATTTTCTTCAAGACAGTCAATGTAAAGGTCTAAAATTGCATGCTTTTATAGAACAGAAACATTCAAATTTTCATTATTCAATAAGTTTTAATTGCAAAAGAGTGGAATTTTTAAATTTAGAATAATACTGTCTCAAGAATATTTTATTAAATATGACTCGCAAAACAGAGGATATGTATAAAAATTAAAAACTGCATGGAATATTATTTATTTCATTCAGATCAATTTTTTATTATATATATAAATTAAGTTTTAGAAATTAACTGTTGAGCCCTGATTAGAGTGGATGTCCTGTATATATTAAACCAATAATACCTTAAATAAAATTGATTTACTGAATTAATAATATAGATATTGTACAAAATCATATACAATTTTTCAATTATTTATTTTAGAGAAAATATATTTCATTTCATACAAACACTTGTTGAAAATTACACTTTTCTATATTTAATTTCCAACAGTTAACTTATTTTTTAATTTAAGCTTTTATCAATATAATGGCAAAACATTGATCTATGCTAATTTTTTTCCAATGCAAGCAAAATGTGCTTGTGCAGATTAAATTTTATTTTTATTTTGTGTGTTATAAAACTGTTGAAAAATATAGTTAAAAAATTAATTGAAAATAGGAATAATTTATAAGTTAAAACATTCAATTATCATTAAAACGATAATTTTTTTGAACTTTCACTTGATATAAAAATCATGTTTGTGTGATCATATTTTCGGAAATTATCGCGTAAAAATGCCGAAATTTCGCTTAATTTTCAATTAAGATTCTAATTAAAAATTCAAAAAATTGTTCCGAGGTGCACATTTTCAACCTCCATGGTATACATATGCTAAATTTGGTAGCTATAGGTTAAACTGTCTCACATTTAGAATACCAACATCCTACCTTCCAAACATACCTTTATTATATACAAGCCAAATAATTTTTTTTTGGAAAATTAACACATGATTTTGTTGATCAAATAAATTAATACTATTTGTTAGACATTTAAAATTTTGTTTCATTAAAGAGCAAGAACTTTTGTTTTTCTTAAATCATCACTACTCAGTTTAATACTACAACCAACTCTCACATTCCTTTTAGTTACTAAGAGCGATTCCAGTGTTTTTATATTCTTTTGGAACAAGTTTCCATTTTGTTTCCTCTCTAATTATGCTAAAAATATTCTTATTATTTGCCTTACTGTAAGCGAAGATTTGGGAAAAGGATATTTTCAACATATTTCATAGTTTTCCTTATATGTGTGTGTGTTTAATGATATTTTAAACTCTTAATTTAAACCAAATTAATTTCCAAAGCTTTATCTTAATTTAGCCCACAGTAATTTCATTCTCTTATTTTCTGATCCAATTCCACTTTCTGTTTAATTAATTCACTGAAGCTTTGTAAAAATGATGCGCCATCAGTTCCATGTGCCTAGTGAAAGTGATCACTTCGGTGCCCTTACCCAAGGTCAACACAAGTATTGAATTGACACCCATCCTGGAAATCCCATGTTATATAAGACTAGCGATCATTTGTTTCGTTCCTTCCGTACTTCTGCTTTTGTTCCGTGCTGTTGTGAACCTGTTCTGTCCGTGCCTGCGTGTAAATAAATTGCCTTCACGGGATGGATTAAAATGAATTTAAAAAATGTAAAATGTCTCTTCTATGTCTTCGAACCTGCCTTCTGCTTCACATAAAATTATGCTCATATTATATATTATATATATATATATATATTATATATATATATATATATATATATATATATATATATATATATATATATATATATATATATATATATATATATATATATATATATATATATATACAGGCTGTTGCCGAATTCGACCGACTAATTCAGAGGAGTGATAGCATCAAGAGGATAAAGAATCGCCATACAACATTGGGTCCCAAACGAAGTTCAATAGGTGAAAATCGCAAAAATAGATGGAGTCGGAAAACTGTTGGAAACTGTAAAAAATTAATAAAAAATAACAAATGTTGTTTCGAAGATGAATTTTTTTAAAGTGAAAGCACATTCTTATAATTTTCTTTTCATGCTGGTAACTTACGGATTTGATAATCTAGGGGGTCGTAAATTACTGATAATGAAAAACTAGTTTAGAACCTATATTTGCAAAAATATTAAAACTTGGCGTAAAATAAAAGCTTGAAAATGTAAGGAATTTTATATTCTATAATTTGATATAAGCGTGTAGGGTGAGAACTAGGGAGTTTTAAAGATATTCAAGAAAAAATAAAATGGAAAACATCGCTGCCACATCAATACCGATGTTCGCAGAGAGCGTTGTCAAATTCGAAATTCAGAGCAAGGATAATAGGCATTAAGTAGATGAAAAATTACCAGAAAACATAGGGTCGCAGGTAACGTTTATTCAGTGAAAATAGCAAAAACAGATGTCGAAAAGACAATGAGTCTGGCGAAGAGAATGGCCATAATGAATGCGAGAATTAGGAACAAGGTAATCGAGAAGAAACTTTCTCGTATGTAAATTTTTCATGCATTCGGAAAAATAAACGCAGTGAGCAAGTATTCATTAAAGAGCATTGCAGAATGGATGGTCGTTAAACTCCATCTGCAAACAACAAGACAGATTTCACGAATGCAACTAAAATGTGCAGGTGCTCCATCGTGCTGGCTTACAATTGTCGGTGTTCACTGCAGTAAATCTGAAAGAACGTGCTGGAAGAAAACAAGGTACTTTGTGCCGCTGAGACTTTCGGGCAGAAGATACGGTCCAAATAGATGACTCTGCAGCAATGTTAATATCAAACTTGTGTTGTACGTTCGACGAGATAGTGATGTGGGGAATTTCGAATGGCCAAATTGTGCGTGTTGAAGACACCTTCTCTCGAAAAGCAGTCTTCATCTGAGAATAAAACTCTAGCAGAAAAGTGTGCATCTTCTTATGTGGCAACAAGCATCCTGCGTGCAAACTCCGCCCGATTTGCGATTTTCATTAAAAAACGTTACCTGCGGCTCTATGTTTTATGGTAATTTTTCGTCTACTTAACGCCTATTATCCTTGCTCTGAATTTGTCTTTCGAATTTGACTATGCTCTCTGCGAACGTCAGTATTGATGTTGCAGCGATGTTTTCAGGTTCCCATTTTAGTTTTTCTTGAATATCTTTAAAACACACTAAACGCTTATGCCAAATTATAAAATATAAAATTCCGTACATTTCCAAGCTTTTATTTCTCTTCACGTTTCAATATTCTGTAAGTATGGGTTCAAAATACACTTTCGTTTTCAGTCATTTACGATCCCCTAGATCATCAAATCCGCAAGTCACCAGCATGAAAAGAAACTTTTAAGAATGTGCTCTCACTTTAAAGAAATTCATAGTTGAAACAGTGTTTGTTATTTTTTAAATAATTTTTTACATTTTCCAACAGTTCTCCGACTCCATCTATTTTTGCGTTTTTCACCTATTGAACTACGTTTGGGACCCAATGTTGTATGGTGATTCTTTATCCTCTTGATTTGCCGGTCGAATTCGCAACACCCTGTGTGTATATATATATACTAGCCGCCTTTGGAGACCAGCCGGTTCGCCAATCTTAATGTTCGTTAAAATTTGAATAATTAAATATTTTATGCAATTCCTACTTTAATAGTTTCTTCATCAAAATATTTTTAAACTTCAAATTTTGATAGTCATATAATTTACTCATAATATTATAAACGCCTTCAGTCATAAAGTAATATGTATCTCTCTAATTTTCTGTTAGTTCCCGTAGAATTTATACTATAAATTAAAGTGGAAAGGATTAATCTGCAATTAATATAATAATATTTTTTACTGAAACAAAATATTTGTTTTGTAATATCATTACTGAAAACAGTCACTGAGCGTTTAAACTTTATGGACACTAAAGAATATCTTTCCTAATTTATGTAATATTTCAAGAATTTGTCAACAAAATATTCTCAGATTCATCATGGCCAGAACGATTAATTTACAATGTTTCATTTTAAATGCATCAAACACTAAGAAAATAAAACGAATCGTTTAAAATAATCGGTTGATCGGTTATTTAAGTAGGTTAAATAAAACTACTTAAAAAACGATGTACTTAAAACTATAAGCGTATACAAAAAATATATAACTAACATAAATACATTTTAATTACAAAAACATGCAATTAACCTAAAAATAATTTAAATTCATCCGTTGATAATGGTTGTCATGGCAACAATCAGAACAGAATGCGCATGCGTGAATTTTCTTCGCCAGTTACTTCAACTCAAATTCGTGAGTTTTTCTACGCCAGTTGGGGTAACGCTATGCAGATTAGAAATTTTTAATTTCCTTTATTCTGTTTTATTTTAATTCAAAAGTACTTAAGAATGAATCTGAAAGATCGATTGATTAACAATGTTTGATTTTAAATGCATCAAACATTAAGAAAATAAATAGAATCGTTTGAAATAATCAGCCGAAAAATCTTAAGCCTAGTCTCATGACTGTTGGGGAAAAAAAAAAAAAAAAAAAAAACTGAAGCCGTACTCATTTGGCGGCGAGGAAAATAAAAAGATTTTTTTGGCGGGAAAGTTAGTTTTTAATTAATAATTAAAATTCTAATTAAAAATTCAAAAAAAGGGCTATCCTATCTTTTAAGTTAGATCAAACTGCACACGGTGTGCAAATTTGATTAAAATCGGTTAAGTAGTTTAGGAGTCCATCGCGGACAAACAACGGACACGTAATTTATATATATATATATATATATATATATATATATATATATATATATATAGAGAGAGAGAGAGAGAGAGAGAGAGAGAGAGCGAAATACTTAACTGATATTGGAGATATTTGTACCATTTTGTAGGGCATTTATTGGGGAAGGTCTTAGTGTATTGAAGTCATATCAAAATAAAAAGAGGAGTTTTATAATTGCGATTTTAATTGTTTTCTTAATACGATTCGCGCATGCGTGAACAGTAATATCGGCTTTGCACTTATCCGCGCGTGTGCGGAAACCTCAAACTTCGCATGTGCAAACAGTAAGAGCTGTGGTATTCATATGCGATACATTTCTTTGTTTACGTCTGATTTTAAACAGCAATTCAAATATCATTATGCCCAAAAGAAGGAAATTCAACCTTGGCCGGAGCACATTAAATGCCAAAACGCTTCGTTTGTTGCGTGATAATGAAAATGTAGAGAGAAAGAAACCTTAGGTTAGCGAAAATCAGAGAAAGAATGTCCATACTTTCTTCAAAGGACAGTCTTCTGCTGAGCGAAGTAACCATCTCTCTTTAAATCGCACTGCAGTTGAATTACAGAGTGAATGAATTTCGCCTGCCTGCTGACAGAGAAAGGCATTTAAATTTGAGACACAGGAAAAGAAGTGTAAGAAGAAACGTTCCAGATATTTGGTCCGAAAAGGAGTACACCGCTATGAATTTCGATCAATGTGTGGATTACAGCCTCGGTTTCAATAGGAACAATGTATATAGTCTGTCCATACTGTTCAGCTTTAGGAACAGCTTTGATATACAGTCATTTTCGCCAAATATTAGCGAAATGGCCAAATGTGTCGAGAACGGCACTAATACGGTAACGGTTGCAAAAGTAACAGCAAAATATTGCCAACCTCGCAAGGCGCAAAATGACTGTATATCAAAGCTTAGCCCAGCTTTAAAATTGAAAGATGAATCAAAAGGCATGTGTTGTTTACAAGGGAAAATCGAAACTATTTTAACAGTCTAAATATGGAATAGCATTGATATACAGTCATTTTCACCCAAAAAGTTTATAGCCAAATTTTAGAGAAATGGCTGAATGTGGCGCGAAATGCAACAATAGCGTTTCAAATCGAAAGGTTCCGAGAACGCTGCAGGAAATTAACGGAAATATAGGGGGGGGATGTCAATTAATGCAGTAAAATGCAAATTTCCATTTTCATGCAAAAAAAAAAAAAAAAAAAAAAAAAAAATTAAATCGAAAATAATGATAGTAAGCAGAAGTATGTGCAGTAGGAAAAATCAAGGTAAATGAACAGGAAAGATCGAAATAAAATAGCATGCAGTAACATAAAAAAAATGGCGGTCCTGTAACCCCAAACAAAGTGCCACCGGAAAACTGCCTGCCTACCTTGCAAGGTGCCAAATGACTGTATATCAAAGCTTAGCCCTAAATATTTTTGAATGTGTGCTATAAAAAAATGTTTTGCAGTTATTTTTGATGATTTCTAAATATCTTTTTGATCCCGCATGACATTCACATGTCATATGGGGTGGAGGCTAGACTTAAATCTAAAACTAATTTTTCCTCTTAGATGTTATGCCACGGGCAATGCTGTGCGGATACTGCTAGTATATATATTCCTTTCTAGTTTTTCATTATATATCCATAATTTTCACCTAATTTCCATAGCAAGCACGGAAATTCTTTGGCTGTTGTGGATATATTAGTGTAATAAGAAATTTAACAACCAATATTCACAGCAAATTAACTGATCCCCAAAAATACTAAGGTCAGACAAAAATTCACTGAACTTGAATTTTACAGAGAATAAAATTTCCCAGATGCTTCATTAAAATTTTAATTTTAATTTTATTAATGATGAGAAATATTGCTTATTAAAATTAGTGGGAAGAATAGGCTATTATAAGCGAATTAATAATATTAGAAAGGTTTTTCTTTAAATTCTAAAATTGCATAAAAATTTTGCACTATTTTTGAGAAACATCACACATCCGCAAGAATATTAAAACTTAAATAACATTTGAATTGAAAAGTTTATACCAAGTTTTGTCTTGTTTTGAAGAGTATATGTAATATATACAGATGAGATAAACATAAAATTACTTTGAAAAGAAACTGTTTCTTGTGAGGAGGACCTTCATCTTTTATAACAGTATATAGAGGAGGTTTCCATTTTCTTTTACTGCAAAGCTCCATCAATGCAGACACGGGATGTTTTCCTAGAACCAAAAGAAACATACAATCTGAACTGCAAGATATATAGTTATTTAAAAGCCTAAATTATGAAACACAATGATAAAATTATTATTATTATTATTTCATATTGGAGTTACCTTGTAGTTCCTTGACAGCATTTGTTATATTGTTCTTTCCACTTTCTCCTTCAGAAACTAGACCTAAGAGAAAAGAATCCAAGTGAATTCATTGTTTAGTTAAATTATATTTTACTAATGAAATGTTAAGCAGTTATTATATACAAAGATATCTTGTTTTTAATTTTGAGTGCTATATATATATATATGTAGACGATAAAACAGTTATGTAATGATAAGACTGCTTATAGAATTAATTAATGGAAAATTTTAAAATAAGCATTCAAAAATGGCATTTAGGGAAAGGATTTCAATTGCAAAGTTCAATCCTTATCAATTTAATATTAAAAAGTTAACAATAATAATATTATATGTTAAACTGTTACCTTTCTCCAATTAAAAATTGTAAATTAGTAAAATAAAATACTAGACACAATGGGTTAAAGATTGATCAATGAACTAAACATATTTTAGTGTCAGATTGTTCTCAAAGTGACAGCTAGATGATGGATGTTCTAAGAGAGATAAATATTTTTATATTAGTCTTGAATGCTAATCTATACTTATAATAAAGCTTAGTGTGTGTGTGTATATGTTGGCGCTCTACAGGCCAGACCGTTTGACCTACAGCTTCCAAATTTGGTACATATATACCTTGGAGATCGGAAATGTGCACCTGGGGTCCTTTTTTTTAATTTTTTTTTAGAATTTTAATTATTAATTAAAAACTAACTTTAGAATTTTAATTATTAACTAAAAACTAACTTTCCCACCAAAAAAAATCTTTATTTCCCCATCGCCAAATTAGTGAGGCTTGTTTTTTTGCCCCCACGTTAATGAGGTTAGGCTTAACATTTTTCGACCGATTATTTCAAATGTTTTTGCTTATTTTCTTAATGCTTGATGCATTTAAAGTTAAACATTGCTAATTAATCGCCTTTTCAGATTCATTCTGAAGTACTTTTAAATTAAAAATAAAACAGAATAAAGGAAATTAAAAAATTTCTAATCTGCATAGCGTTACACCCAACTGCCATAGAAAAATTCACGCATTCACATTGTGTTCTGATTGTTGATAACTATTTTCAATGGATGCAGACTTCATTAAAATTTTTTTAGGTTAGTTGTATGCTTTTGTAATTAAATTGTATTTATGTTAGTTATATATTTTTTTGTATATGCTTATAGTTTTAAATACATTGTTTTTAAATAGTTTTTTTAACCTGTTTTCAACCGATTATTTTAAAGGATTTTGTTTATTTTCTTAGTGTTTGATGCATTTAAAATTAAACATTGTTAATTAATCAATCTGCTCATGATGAATCTGAGAAAATTTTGTTGACAAATTCTTGAGATATTACATAAATTAAGAAAGGTATTCTTTAGTGCCCATAAGGTTTAAATGCTCAGTGACTCTGTTTTCAGTAATCATATTATTAAAAAAATGCTTTGTTTCAGTAAAAAATATTATATTAATTGCAGATTAATCATTTACACTTTAATTTAAAGCATAAATTCTACGAGAGCTAACAGAAAAATTAGAGATACATATTACATTATGACTGAAGGCCTTTATAATATTATGAGTGAATTATATGACTATCAAAATTTGAAAATATTTTGATGAAGAAGCTATTAAAGTAGGAATTACATAAAATATTTAAATATTAAAATTTTAACGAGTATTAAGATTGGCGAACGGCTGGTTGCCAAAGGCGGCTAGTATTGAATAAGGTTAAAATGATATTATATCTGTGGTTCAAAGAGAGTTTTTTTCAATAACTGAATGCAATAAGATTAAATCTATATTAATTAAATGTAGGAAGAAGCTATATTAAACTTCCCAAGAGAGAAATTCATTTTTTACACTCCAACAATTCCACAAATAATTGAAAGCAGAATTTACACATTTTAAAAAGTTTTTTTTTCTCCTTCAAACATGCTCACATATCTATGTATTATGAAAATGCATTTAATTATGATAATTCGATAGCTTTAAGCTATAATTTTTGCCCTTCCCTTTGATCGATTTTCTTGGAAATGCAAGGAATTCACAATTCTTGGTGTTTTCAATATAATTTAAGAGAAATTTATTGTAATCTATATATACTGGTTGTTTACTATGATTTCAGAATTGGTATCACCATCAATTATGTATGTTGCAAATTGCACATTTTTTCACCAAAAAGAATCCAGGAGAAAGTAAGAGCAAGGTTACAGATTTGATAACATCTACTAAATGTGTACAAAAAAATGAATGACTTTATAAAACATGAAGGTATTATTCAAAAATTTAATTCCAAGAACCAGATGAGTTTATAAGGTCAGAAATGATCAAAGCTCTGATTACAAACTCTACTATAATGCCTATGAGAATTACTAATTGAAAGGATAGAATTTACACCTCTGATTCAAAATAGGATAAACTTACAACGACAGAAAAGATTAGAATATGTATTTATAACGGGACTCGGGTTCAAATCATGAAACATCATCTTCCCAACTGTCATACAGAGAAATATATAAATTTATTGTTAATTTTAATTAAAATCTAAATATGATAGCAATAGGAATGCAAATAGTATTATTACTTTAACAAAAAAAATATTCTATAAATTACAAGATACAACAGTAATTCTTAACAGTTGCATTGACCACAACTTTGTGGCAATGAGACTTTTTGCAATGAGAGTTAAAAAATAATTTTCATATGATACAAAACGACGGGTAAAGTTTCATTTGCATATAAAGTAATTGCCCTCAATGTCTACCATTGATCACAAAGGCAATATTCATGATACAGTCCATTTTGCTTAATTCACAGTGAAACATGATGTCCATTAGATAATCGCATGCCAGTTGAACATTTGGCTATCTAAGTTTTTCTTCTGTTTTTAGTAGAATATGGAGTAAACTTTGCCTTAAAATAGTTTTTCAAAATGCTTTAATTTAGTTCAGTTAAAATTCTTATCTCATTGTGAAAGTAACAGAAGAACCATATTGATGAGAACCTTAAAATTCTGGACCATGGTCAGGTGACATGATCCGTTACTGACAAAATCTGCCAACTTCTGAACTACATCAGCTTAACACAGTGTTGAAAAATGAAACAATCTGATGTAGTCTGTGTGACTAAGGGTAATTACACTGAGCGCTAATTACTTATACAATATTTTAAGCACCTTTCTGTATTATGTTAAATTTTTTTTCAATTGCTATTTATAAATCAATTATACTTATTTGTAATCCACCCAATGTTTTGAATTCCTTTATAATATCTGGTTTGACTATAATGAACAATTATAAATTAATGTTCCTTACCTTTTTTATCCATTTTAATATCAATTATTAAGGGGACTAATGAGCCTTCTTTATTCTTTCCAAGACCCTCTCCTGGATTCCAACCCATTTTTTTCAGCAAGCTCATTCCTTTTCCTTCTGTTACAGGTGCAGCACGGGTAAATGCATCCTGCAAAAATATGTGTTAGCCTCACCTCAAATAAATTGATATATCAGAATCTATGAAATCTAGAAATATATGAGGATTTTTTTATTACCACGTCATCAATGCTTGTTTGAAGAATTATTCTAAAAAATCAGAATTATTATTTTAGACACTCTGCAACTCAGCTTTTATTTCATTGACTAATTCTATATTTGTAAAGATGGAATTATGTAATTGATTTTTTATACCTTTTACTACCATGGCTGGATTTTGAAATTTTGAACAATTGTGTATTCTCAGTGACTATATGTCATTTATATATATTCAAAACTTAAAAACCACTTAATCACTTCATTTAATTTTATATACATATTATTTAGAAGTAAATTTGTGATGGAAACCTGTAATATTACATATTAAAGGCTAACATTATATAATAATAATTTTTTTAGTACTCTAATAGAAGTGTATTTTTAAAAATTATTTTTATTGGTGATACAAATTTCATATTTTAATGACTCAAGATATAAAAAAAATATGTAAGTAGCAATATACATGTAATATACATGAACTAAATCCAATAATTCCATTTTAAAACAAATCATAGTTCCAATTTCCATTGAAAAGTTTTTCTGTTCGCACACAGGCAGATTTCCAAAGATTATTTTGCCCAATGTTTGTAAAAATATATAATTTTACTACTAAGGTAACAAAACATATATTTCATTTATGTAACTATCTGCATATTTCAATTATTGCATTTATAGACTAACAGATAGACACAATTTCAAAAGTAAGTTATTTTACAATATTTTCTTTTCATTTACTTTGTAAACAAGGAAAAGAAAGAAAGAAAAAAAAAAAAAACAATTCTAGAATTAAATTTTGATTATGCTAAACTTAAACATCATATGAACAAGATAAAAATATGAAAGAAATAACCCACCACAATCTCATTTTTTTTTTTTTTTTCATATTTACTTCAAAAAATACAATATGAAAAAAAATATTTTTCCTTTGATCTTTGGTATTAACCCACGTAATAATTTCAACACCTCTTTTTTCTGTTATCAGATCCATTTCATGATCCAAGACAAATCTACCACAAATCACTCATCAACCACATTTTTTAACTGTAATTTAAATATTCAAATTAATCATGAATCTAAGGAATATAGTTTAAAATGGGGGAGGGGGGGGGAGAAACCCTGAGAAACCTATGCTACAAACAAATTTTGCAGCTAATTATTGCACCCAAATCATTTAGAGTTCAGGATTAAACGATGGAAATAGAAAAAACAAAAAATGTGTTTCTCCTTCTTTAGTCTTAATGAAAAAAAGGTTGTAAATCATTCTACCGCTTCACCAATCATTTTTTAAAAATCCTTTATGTAGGCCATCTTTTGAATAATCTGCTTTAATAATTGAAAGAAACATTTCATAATATATGAATTTCAATAATGACATATTTTTTATTTCATTATTTTTATTTCTTTGTAATTAATCTATTATTCAAATAATTATACTTATTTAATACAAAATATATCTTCATTTCTCTTTTTAGATATATTTGAAAATTTTTTAAGATATTTTAATTAAAATCTATAATGAATTTTTAAATGGACAAACCAGCATTACTCAATAATTAATTTAAAGCATTTAAAAAAATTATTACTGTTATCTTCTTTATAAATATACATAGCAAAAGTCTTGCAAATAATGATAACTCCCAAAATACATACAAGAAATTAAATGAAAATTGGAGCATCATAAAACAAATATAAATATATATAAATAATAAACTGAAATTTGAGTTAAATAATGATCTAACACTTTAAAGTATACAATAAAAAAAAGGCACTTTTTTTCCATTTAATATAATGTTAACATTAGCATACATTTTTAACAATAAAAACTAAACTACAATGTATAATAAATTCACTAATGAGAAAACAACCAGTTAATACAAATTTTCAATCAGATTATCTTTTAGTAATACTAACAATATTTTAATCATTGTTTATATATTAAAATTCAGCTTAACTAATAGATCCAAAACAAAAAAATATTCATTTTTAAATATAGAATTTGCTGTTTTATTACTGCACCATATTGCTGTCTCCATATTACTATATGGCTTGATATAAGAAATGAATAAAAGGTGAATTGTAATACAAATGATAAAGAAATGTAAAATTTATAGAAATTAAGTAAATGGTCATATAATTTTGTTTGTTTTGTTATTACAAAATATTTTTCCTGAATAAAATATTAAAGTGCTTAGTAAATATAAGATCTAAAATTAATTCTTATAGCAATTTTATATCCATATTTACATATATAAATAATTTTGAAAAGATCAGAGAAACAAATAATGTATAAAAGCATGCTTTGGTTAATATTTATTATAGTGCCATAAGGCCACTTCTTACCATAACTGATAGCTTAATTTCCGAATCTGAAGTGCTGCTTCCAAATCCAGATTGCATTTTTGTTGTACCTGCTAAAGATGTTTTACTAAGGAATGCCTGCAACAAGCTCTCAATTTATGGAGTTATATATCAACCACAAATTAAAATTTAGAGCCAACTGTACACAATTCCGTGATTTAATTTTCCATTAATTTATTGTATAACAAAAGTGAAATATATATATATATATATATATATATATATAATTGAGGTTATGAAATTTTTTTTTAGTATTCTTTATTCCAAAGCACAATACAAAATATAAAGTTGTCTTGATAATTCAAATTAATATTAATGTTTCACAAATTAAAAAAAATATTCTGATGTATTCAAATTGGATAATTTACATATTTAATGCAAAGAGATATGGAACTTATATTTAAATAATCAACATTTTATCAAATTAAAATTGTAATAAAATCTCAAGTGCAAAAAATTTCAATTTTTCACAATGTATTGTTGATAATTTCTATGATTTAAATGCATTCAACTAATATAATTTAATTAACAGAAAACATCAATTAATTGACTCCTCATTTCAAACAAGAAACAGATTTCTACAATGGTAATTATAATGCTGTGGTCAAAGAAATTATAACTAAGAAATTAAATAAATGTAACTTCCAAAATATCACACTCAGAAATTATAATTATAGCAATATTTCAGATTTCAGTACATTTCTTTCTGCATGAATGCAAAATTTTAACTTTCTGAATAATAATTAACTATTTAATGTTGCATTCCAGAAAAAAAAGTAGGCATTTAAAAAAAAGAGATAACAAATAGATATACGTAAACATTAGCACTTTATAATTATTTTTTATAAATAATTGTAAGTTACATATAGATGTCAGAAAATGCCTCTTCAATTATTGATTAGTCATAAATAAAATGTGGCTGGATAATATTTTAATATGATTAGATACATAAATTTGCAGAGTCATGAAGAATAATGAAAAACTTGAAATTAGTTGCACTTAATAGATAATAACAAAATATATCACAAAGAAATTTTTTAAATTACAATGCTATAGAAGATGTGGTAAGCAACTTTATTAATAATGTGGGCTTCTATTTTTTCAAATTCAAATAGTAAATATGCTATCAAGATCATCTATTACATACTTAACCTCTCTGAAATCTTTTTACAAGTTATCTGATGGATCTTTTTGACTTCTTAATGTTTAAACAATGACAACAAGTCATTCATAACATATTCTTATAAAGGACATCTGGGAAAAGGAAACCTAATTTCAATTATAGGTTTCCTGTCAAATTGCAGGAACTTTTTTTTTTAATGTTATTTAAACAGTTGGTTCTAAATACAAATCTCTAAAAGTGCCATCAATATAAAAAACATCTAAATGCAAGAATGAATAAAGTTTTACATGCATTAAAGTAAAGCAGGTTAGCAAACTGTGAAACATTACTAGAAATTATAAATCTCCTGTATTTAACATATCTTCCATTCAACATTTATACATCTTATATTAATATTTTTCTTACAACAAAAAATAAAAATCACTCTACAAAATTAAATTCTTTCTTTGAAAATGAATGCATTAAGGCTTCTACTCTTTATTCTCCTAACATTTGAATGTTTTTATAAGAATGGCACTAATAGAGGTATTTGTGGTTGATAGCAATTAATGAACACTTACCATACTTATAATAATTTTTCAACTTCCATGTCATAAAGTGGCAAGGTCCTGCTTGAATAAATTGGGGGCTTGTTGCAGACTCATATTAAATTCTTACCCCAAAAACATGAGCAGCAAGATGCATACTATAAAGCACAAAGTCTGGAATACAATAAACAAGTTCAACAGCTTTAAAAATATGAAATCACATAAAACGCACTGAATCCCAAAATGAAACCTTCATGAATTTTCTAAAATGCATTTTAATGTGTTTCATAATCTTAAGCATGTCCATAAAATAAGAAAAGTGTTGAAAATAACTATATTTTTTTTAAAAAAATAAACAATCAATGCTTTTTATCTCTTGACCTATGAATAAATTGTCAATATTTTTTGGGGCATGCCAACAACAATATTAATATAAAAATGCATGGTTTAGAATCATAGATTGAAGATTGGTGAATCACCAAATAAAAACTTAGGTGATTTAATTTCAAAACATTCAAACAAGGAGAACATTTATAGTTTTATAAAAGCTGAGGGGGGAGGGTGAGAAGCAGCAACTTCTTAATTTAGGATATCGTGTTTTCTTAGTTATAGATTGTACTCTTTTTATTTGCACAGCATTTTATTTATCTACAAATCTAATTCATATATAAAATTAAATTATTCAGTTATTCATTTATGTTATAAACAGATAACTAAAATCGGTACAGTAATTGGTTCCATCATATTTAATTACTGTATGCAGTTGGAACCAAAGATTCAATAGATACAGAATTCCAGAAGTGAGTATTGATTTTTGTAAAATTGGATATTAAAAAAAAAAAAAAAAAAAAAAAAAAAAAGGGTTAAAAATGTGTGTTTTATATATATATATATATATATATATATATATATATATATATATATATATATATATATATAATTTATAGATATAGTTAGTTAAACTCAAGCAATTTATTCAACTAGCTGTTTAGGAAGAAACTTCTGAAATGCGTCACAATGTATTTCATAATTTTAATGACAGATTTGGAATCTTCAGGGATACAGATGGAGCACACATTGAAGGTTTTTTACTAAGTTTTGACTTCAGATTTATAAATTCTTTCCCCATCCTTTTTCATAAATGACATGTTGTTTTTCATAAATCTCTTCCCAATCATAATTTGAATAGCTTAACTAGTAATAACAATAACTAGTATATTAATCTAAAAAAAGTGTTTGTGAGAGAGAGAGAGGAAGGGGGGACTAATTCTGAAATATAAAATACAAATTTTGGTGCATTTTGTATATACAGAAATAAAATTTAGAACTACTTTAGACATGATAAACAGAAATTAATGAGTGTTTTAAAAATTCACATTGCACAAAAATACATTCTTATTCAGGATACTTTCAATACTGTTCAGGCTTTCCAATGGATTAAACTTTTATTGTATTCACAAAATTAATAAAATAAAAATATTTTCATAATTTTGAAGCAATGTGTTGAATTTATTGCAGAAGATTTTTTAAAAGAAAAATAAAAGAGCCCAGGTGGACTAAATTTGAAAATATTTTTTCCTAATGTTAATTTTTAATATGTTTAAAGAAATTTATAAACAAGAGTTATTCAAAAAGAGGGTGCAAACTTCAAATATTTATTTCAAATGAATGACAATATATAGAGACACATATAATGCATAATTGAATAGAGGAAAGTTCAAAATTTTACATCATGCATTTGAATAATCCAGGTAAAAGTGGCATTGTTGTTTGTTAGCAGAAAAATAATAAAACCTTATTAAAATTTGTTTTATTTACTGAAGTGTGAAAAGAATGAATCCCTTCTACAGTGCAGTAGTAAAAATTCAACAAAGAAACTACCCTGTCATAGACAGGTTGATAGTTAGTATAAGAAATTTGTAAAAGAGAATTGTTTATGCAAAAGGAGAAGCAGTGATCATCTTTGCATATCAGATGAAAATTTCAAGAGAATCTGAATGGATTTTGATCAAATCTTAGGAAATATAGAAATTCCTGTGGTGGTGTATATATATATATATATATATATATATATATATATATATATATATATATATATATATAAATACATGTATGTACCACTTCCACTGTATACTCTTCACGATCAAATTGTTGAAGCAGAGAGTTGAATAATCACAAATCAATTACTTCATGTATGGCAAGAAATGAACTTTTAATTTAATCTTTGTTGCATAATGAATAGTGATCATATTAAATGCAAAAAATAAAACTTTGAACTTTCCTTAATCCAGTGATGCATAGTATATTTGCCTATTATTTCTAATTAGAAATAAAATTTTAAATGCTCTTTCATTTTGAATATCCTTGTATGTAGAGTAATTAAGAGAGGGATATTAATTTCTAAAATAAATTATTTGATAAAATAAAAAATAGACAGAGATAAAATAATAATAATAATCTAAAAAAATGATTAGGGAAGATTTTTTTTAAATAGAGAAAACATCTTTTAAATAAGCAATTTATGAGAGGAAGAAATAATGAAGGAAAAACCTGAAAGAGGAAAGAAATTGGTTAAAATAAAGGTTTAAGAATCAACTTTTCAATAAAAAAATTGGATAAAGAGAGAAAATTTTATTCTAAAAGAAATGCACTAAAAGATTTCTAATTACTCTTTTCACACGATAGTCCTTGAATCCACCTAGTCGTTCCCGTGGAAGAGGTTTCACATATGTATTTCCATAAAACATTCCTGGAACTCTGCATGAATTCACCCATTCTTGTATCTAGAATATATATATGCATAAAATTCTGAAATTTGGTATTTATTTCATATGCTTCATTATATGACTTTCATAAATTTTCTGCAAACTGGAATACAATAAACGTTAAAAAACTTAAAATTTTATTTCTTAAATATATAGAATGCTCAAAAGAATAGATGCAGGGAGCCAGTATTTTAATTTCAATGACAGGAATGTTTAAAACATTGCTGATTAGTGTAAAAATGAAATTGACTGCTTCAGTTTCATAAAATGTTAAAATTCACTTCATCAGCTCTAAAGTATTGAACAGTACTTTTGAAAACTTTTCTAAAGTATTGAACAGTTTGTTTTCCTTCAATAAAAAGTCTACAATTTAAAACTGTATAATTAGAATGGTTTATTTTACAAACACATTTTTATTTACACACAAGATTCAATTCTGTAAAGAATATCCTCAGCTTCAATTTTCACTTTTACAAGTTACTAGACAAATTTAGAAATTAGTAGATATATGAACCAAATATGCAAATACAACCATTTTCAAAAAGTGCAACTTTTATACTTTTAAAAGTTTTTTTAAATTTATTTTCCAGGATTTTTGAAGTTTTTAAGAAAAAATTTCCAAATTTTCCTGCATTTCCCTGATTTTTTTTCTGTCAAATTTTAAATTCCCTGTGTTTTTCCAATTATCCCAGAGGTGTGGCAACACTGTTGGATACAGTCCCTCATTTTTTGCTCCTTTTTGAAAACAATGTATTTCCAGCTTATTCTATTGGCTTCAACTTTCACAAAAGTTGCTCCATACAAAAATTCAGCTAATACATTATGTACATTACATTTTAATTGTATGGATACATGCATAATGAAATGTTATTTAGTAAACTGCTCATTTTTCATTCAATATTTAGTATCTTTTAATTCTGATTGCAGGGTTTTGTGTACAATATCTTTTTTCATGGTCTCGGAAAAGAACATTCTTTTATATTAATAACTTTGCAAATTATATATAAAAAAAAAAAACTTGGTAAAATTTCAAATGGTTTTTATGAAAATATTAATTTCTCCACGAATATATGAGCTATTTTCTTAAAAAGGAACACAGTTTATAACAAAAGCCCTCTTAATCATGTGCTAAAGTTATGTGCTTCATTAGTATATTCATTCATTCTGCATATATTTTTTTTCCAACTTAATGATGGCCCCCTATGGGGTTTCGTGTAAAAATCAACAGAAATATAAGACATCTACTATGTTATTTACAGATCTGCCATTTCATGATAATTCCAACTGTATTTTCTCTAGATATTTAACAAAATATCTAAAATTGCAAGTGATCAGTCATCATTTGCCAGGTAGTGTAGATGCAGGAATATATGCTAAGTGCAAGAAGTAAGGTAATATATTTATTAGTATTCAAGATTATTTTAGAAGGCATTATTTTTTTCCATCAGAGAACTTACATAAAGTAAGTGATGAATATTTAAAGCATAATTTTTAAGTGATTCCCACAACAACTTTCCCACTGTTAAAGATTCAATGTTTAACTGCTAATTTATTCACTTTTTAAAATAATTTTAATTTCTTATTCTAGTTTTACAACTCATTGTTATCTCTCTATTATAGCTCCTCAATTTCAAATTGGCAGGAGAAGTACTATACTTTGAACAAAAAGAAACAGATGTTGACATTTTAAAACATGCACAGTTTAAAATGGTTTCAAATGGGTCCACATGTAACTAATTACTAGAAATATAGAAATTTTTAAGGTTACACTACTGCACAAAACAACTAAAATTTTATTGTGGAACTATAAATTAGATCTACTGACCTAAATCAACAAACTGAATTCGAGATCCCCACATCTCAACATAAAATAATTCTTGGATTGTAAATAATGATAATTTTTCAATAATAAAGCTATAAAATTCAAATTTTCACTGGAACCATATGTTACACTCCAAATGTCACAACAGTATCTTAAATATTTTTTTATTTCAACTTTTATTTCTAATTTCTAGAAAAATTTTAGAACAATTTTTACAAATTAAAACTTGATTCCAAGCAATTATTTAAAATTAATTTTCATTAATTTCAGATTTAACTAAGTAATTATAAGCCATTAAAAGTTCCATTTCCAAAAACAAGTTTTAAGGAAATGTTTGAAAAAGCAGATCGGTGCTTTAAAAAACACCAAAATTCCCAAGGCTTTTAAATATTGAAGAGTGGAAATATAATAAATGAAGAATGGCTGCAATACTTACAGCTGCTTCAGCATCTTGGATGGCCTTTAAAGCTTCAGCATTGTTTGGATCTCCTTGAAGCTTTTGTTCAGCTTGAAATTTCTTACAAAACACTGAAGAGAAGTCAAATTGCTGTAATAAAGGATAAAAACCTTAATTCAATCAACAATTTAAAGAAATACAAAATCAGAAATTTACAGTTAAAATTGGGAAATTATTTGTTTTTAATTTTTTATAATAAAGTAATATACAGAAAATATAATTAATGACAGTCAATCCAATGATAATTTTATCAGCTCTACCTAGATGGGAAAAAAAAAAACATTTGCTTATGTTAAAAGATTATGCTAAATGTATTTCAAAAATGAAAGTTTATACATTCCAAATGCATACAATATTCAAGATAAACATATGTAGGCTTTCTAGTTTTCCTATCATCTAATTAAAACTTGCAGTAATAAATTGAATAAACAAAATGATGAAATAAAATTAAAATACCATAAATAGAAATTTTAATGCAAGCATTAGTGATAACTATAAAACATTCTATGCCAGATTTCTTAAATGTTCCCAGAATGAACATACACTAAATTAATATCACAGAGCAACTCATATAACTTACATCTTTAAATTGAAACAACTTTTAGTTCACTATAGATTTAAAAAAAAAAAAAAAAAAAAGTATTAAACATAGGGAGAAGGGAAATAGTATTGTTTCAAAAAGAAGAGCTTTAAAAGTCATCCAACAGCACAAATTAGATGGTGATTCAAGAATTATTCTTTTTTTATGCTACAAATGAGTCAGCCAAAGTATATTTGTGTTTCAGCTTTATGTAAGTAAAATTCTTCATGGGACATCAAAGATAAAAATCACAAGATTAATTTATTACAAGTTAGCCAATACAAAGTATTATAATTTCTTACAAGACCTTTTTGTTCGGCATTTGAATATTGGAAGCAACTTCTATAGAAATAGTATTGCATTTCCAACATAAATACAAATTTTTGAATTACAAAGAAATTATTTATTGTTGAATACAATGATTTGAAAGACATTTTAAAAAGAGTGTATGAAAGAAGTAGTGAAACTCCAAGAAATTATTTCAAACATTGCAAATAAATTAAATCTATACATTAATATATATTAAAAACATTTAGATTTTCTTACGGATGTTGAAGCTGACACTGGTTGATTCTTGAAAAATGATCTACCACTTTCTGTACATGATACTTGAACTGAATTACAAGTTGGCACTGGCAAATTACTAGACAATGATAAAGATGGATAACTCAATGGCGACTGTGTTTCAGTGTTATTTGTACATTGTGCTTTCACTTCAGAAGTCTGTGTAACTAAATTTGAAGACAGTAACTGAAATGGAGGAACAGGAGGTGTTGGTAAAGGTGGAAGTGATGGTGTTAAAGGAGGAAGTGGAGGGGGTAGCAATGGTTGATTAGGAGTAGAAGGCAGAGGTATGGACGGAATGTCATTAGAAACAGGCAGAGGTGCTGATGTGGCTGATGCAGAGCTTTCCATTATCTTTGGAGCAAAGTTTTTTCCGACTGAAGTTGTTAACTCAATAGGAATGATGCTTTTGATTTCATTTGGTTTAAGAACATTTTTACTTTCTTCAGGTACTACAGGTATCCATTCAAGTTCTTTCTGTTTGTGCTGATTACCACTTGAAACAGGAAATTGAGAGCTTAGCTTGGCTGTTTCAGCAAACTTTTCAGCATGAGTTTTAACTGGAATTTGTACAGCATTCTGAAATAATGCAAGCAATGCTTATGTAAATTAGAACATTTAGCATCTAAAATGGTTCAAAATCTTAAAAAAAGTGTATGAAGCATACTGCTTACTTTAATATTTAATTTTATCATTGTCTGTTCTTTCAGTTTGAAAGGATGATGAATAAAGTCATTTTCTCCTTCAAGGTTGCTGATATCATTAGTATCACCATCAGTATCAGATTCATTTTCTTTTTTGGATAGTCTGGCACAGAAATCTGAAACATCACCACATATATTAAAAGCAAAAACTTTTTCTAAGAATTTAAGGCACATATTTTTTAAAGTTAACCCCAATTCTTATATTATTAAAATAAATTTGTTTTTTACATTGCTTAGAGGGTACTGTAATAACATACACAGTAATTAAATTATTTACTATTAACGTTGCAATAGCCATAACTAAAAATATAATTATTAGATAATAATTAAGTGATTTTAAACAATTTTACATAAATAATTTTTCTTTCATCAAACAATATATTGGATTTTTAATTATAATAAGTAGTATGAATGTTGATCCTTGGGCTGGGCAAGGTTGACTCAGCCTTCCATCCCTTCAATGGGTCGATAAAGTGAGGGCCAAGCATGCTTAGGAACTAAACACTGGGGGTTCCGCATTAGGCTGACCACCTAATTGGGACATATGCCTTGCAAACCCCAGGGCCCTCGGACATGAAAGCAGATATGGTCACTGTAGGCCTTGGCCCAAATAGGGCAGTCATGCAACTGGATTTAGTTTAGTAGAATGAATATTAAAGTCACATATTTAAAAAAAAAATAGCAATAAATACTTTCTAATGAAATTTTTGTTGTTCAAGCATAAATACTTTTCTTTTATTTGTAGAATATGAGATTGTTATTTACAAATTAATTAATTTCTCTTAATCAAAAAAAGATTTAAAGTTAAAGAAAAATAATGAAATGTACAAAATTATTTTATGAAATATTGTTAGAAATTCTGTCTTTAACATAAATTTCATATTTTATTTCACTTTATTTTCTTCATTTAAATTTAAAAAAAAAGAGTTGCAAATGTGCATTAAAAGAGTTCCATGTAGCTCCAAATAAGCAGGTTCCAATCCCTCATAAAAGCAATAAATGCTTAAAATTCTTACTCTAATAATTATAATTTTACCATACTTTTCTATTTTAAAATTACATGTAAAAGATTATTATCATTAGAGCCTTTTTAAAAGTTTATTGTAGCATGCTGTTTTAAAAAACCAGTACATTAATTTTAAGACTATTACAATATGTAAATGTATAAAACAAAAATATAACCTGTAAGTTCTTGCACAGATTTTCTGCCAGCTGTAACTGAAACAAGTTCTTTCTTTTTGAAATTTTCTATGGAAAAGCCTTCAGGTAATGTGCCTTGCTGTATCATATTCAAAACATTCTTCTCAGCAATTTCACGAATCTTTGCCTGATCAATTTTGCAACTTTTTGAAGAACTAAAAATTATCAAAACATAAAATATTTTTAAGTTAATGCATTTTTATAGTGATTTTTTAAATTATTGTTTCATAAAAATATTTATATGATTTTTGAATATCCTGATATTAGACAAAATATAAATACAACCTATTCTTATAATTCAAATACTCTTATTTAAAATATAAAATACATCTACCTAAGTGGTGTAATTAGACAGTATGCCTACAAATGTTTAGAGTGAAGCCCTTAGAAAATTGAACTCATCATAGTTACCAACTATAATAACATTTCACTTTTGAGATAAACAAATCTTTGTTTATCTTAGAAAAAAAGCTTATACTATTAGATTTCTAATAGTATAAATTTATGATGTTATTCTATATGTAATTTGTATAACTTGTAAAAGCTATTAAACTATAGTGATAGAATTCTTAAAGATTAGAATAATGTTATTTTATGCTAGTTTATTTCAAAGGGCAGTAAAATTCAGTCATTAAATAAGTCAGCTTTTTTTATACAACTTTAATTTTTTTTTAAAAAGTAAATTAACAGTATTTAATACAAGGATTGGAATTTTAATAGTGGTAACTATTTACTTAGTTTTACTGTCCTTCAATATAGTCACTGGCATTATGTACAACCGTTACCAATGATATTGTAATCTTAAGATACTTGTAACAACATCTGTTCTGTTGCCGGTTTTAATGGCCTATTGCCTGAAGCATCTCTGAAGCCAATGCAACAAAATAGTTCCTTCATTTTAGGAATTAAACCAAACTCGCAACGGCTTAAGTCTAGGGAATATGATGGATGGTATAGCACTTATCACCCCTCATTGATCTGATAAACCAGTCACAGTTATACTGTGTGTGGACGAGTATTGTTACGCAAAATGATAAAGTGGTTCTGCGGAAAGTGTTGCCACTTTTTCTCAAAGCCAGTCTCAGATAGCATTCAAAAATGAACAGTAATATTATACATTAATGGTTTGCTGTGGTGAAATAGTATGAATCAGGATAATGTTGGGGAAAGTCATTAAGTAGTTGCTTACTACTGCTGCAAAAATGATTACTTCATCTGCCACAAAAACCATTTATTTCAACTTGAAATAAGTAAACATCACATAATAAAAATAGCATTATTTTTTCCATTAATTTTTTTTTTCCGTTGCTTCTTTATTTGTTGCACATAAAAGTTTGCACTCCACATATATACAGTTATTAAGAACATGCGGAAAAACCTGATTGGTCATGATGACATAGTCAATTCTTATTGCTCATGACATCAGAACTATGAGATTTACATAAAATAGAAACAAATCAATGAAAACAAATAGTACATCTAATTAGATATGTTGAGAAAAAGTGATTTTTAAGCCATAAAGAAACCATAAGCCCATAAAAACTTTAAAAGACGATATAAGACATTATTTCGATCTTTTTATGTCAATTTTAAAAAGATAATTTCGATCTTTGTGGTGACCCATAATGACACCATTTACGTGTCCAGGTGTTCCTTTAGAATGTGAAGCACAATTGCATGTGCCAATCCAGTCTCTTTGCCAGTTCATGAATCATATAGCATCTATTAGTGGGACAACAACATATATTTTTTCTTCACTAACACTTGGATGACCTGGCCAATGTACATCTGCCACATTCTGACATCCTTTGTTGAAGAATTTTACCCACCTTGCCACCATTCTATAAGGCAATGCAGATTCCCTGCAAGCCTCCTGAAGACCTAGATGACACTGTTGTGCTGTATGACCTTTGGCACATTCAATTTTTATCCAATTCTGCAGCTCTTATTACAAAAACATTGCACTAGACCACAAACAAACACAAGGCTCAGTTCTTCTTGTCACTCTACAAATGAGTGATGTAGGAAGGGAGAGTCCTGTTGCTCAGAGGTAAAATAGGTATATAACTAACGTGTTGTATAGGGAATATTTGGTTTTGTTGCTTGGTATGTCTACAGCAATCTTAGTGTGTCTACAAAGTGTTGCCACAATTAAAGTTCCAGCCTCATAATTTAAAATTACTCATTTCAAGTTTTAATTTAAATAAAAGTACATAAATTCTTAATACCCTACTAAATAATATTCAACTCATAGTATTGTTGGATACTCAATCCCTCATGTCCTATGGAATTCTCCAAGCAGGATTTTGAACATCAAAATAATATATAGACTTTTGGAAAATTTGATAATGCCAAGTGATTTTTATATAGTTCAGATTTATTATCATTCTGTAATCAGACAATCCATTAATTATTTTCATTAATTATTCATAGATGTTGTCATAATCTATTTTAGTTTAGCATGTTTTTCTGATAGCAGTTAATTTCTATTTAATTTGTATGTCATGTGTACTTCTTTTCATTATGTAAGGTTATTTCATAAAGGACTCTCCAACTCTGAAATGACAAAACTCTGACTCTCTAACTCTGAGTGAGTGACAAAAAGGTGATCATCTTGTATAAAACATGAAATCTCTGAAGAATCTTCTAGAGTTTGAAATGTAGCAACAAATTGCAGTAAAATTTCAATATATTGGAATGAGTTAATCATTTCCTCAGGTAAAAAAGACCAATAATCCCTTTGCTGGACAGTAGCCCAAACTAACTTTTGCACAGTGTAGTGGTTTTGCAAGACACGCAAGTAGATTTTCAATCCTTCATATTCGGCAGTTTTGCTTATTTAGAAATCCAGTAAAAATGGGCCTCATTGATGAACCATAAAGAGCTTACAACAATTTTATTTTCATCAATTATCTGGAGGAGTATCTCATTTGGGACGTTTTTTCTTTGTCACAGAATTGTATTCGTAATTGCTTGATGACATTGCTTTTTATAGAGAAACTGCTTCAGCCTTTTTGTATTATTCTATACATGGTGGCATTTGACAAACCAACTTCAGCTGCTGCTTATCTGATGGATTTTGGACAATTATGATTAATGATTTCTTCAAATGCTAGCACATTTTAAGGTGTAATGAATGATCATCCCACATTTCCCGCAAAATCATTGGCCATGCTGCTTGTCTGTTTGAACTTGTCGAATCAATTATGAATTGCTTTCAGGTGGGGACATTTATTAACATTCAATTTCGCTTTCTCATTGTAGGATTTTCATCTAGTCTGCAATATACGAGTACAATAAAAACATGTTCTTCAACACAACATGATGTTCTTGAATAATTAATTCAATACAACTTAACTCCATTATACATGTCTGCAATGAAACAGACTGATGAATGAGCTTTCATGACTTCTGAATATTATTTAAAACTTTATACTCCTGTGGAGATACCTATTAGCCAAATTTTAGAACTATTTCTGCCAACTGGAGTATAACAAATTGTAGATTTGTCAGTCTAATGTACCATGTGTTTCACCTTTCTGTCTGTCACTGTTTAGCAGCTCTGCCATTTTAAAATTTGGAGAGAACTTTGAAATACCCTGTATATTTATGAAACACCCTATATATTTAAGTTTCAACTGTACTTTAAAGCTTAATGTTAATCAGATTGCAATATTGTGATTGTGTTTGTTATTAAAAGAAGCATTGAAAGAAGAGGTATTGGAATTGAACATTCATTTCCTTCCCCTACATAGCTCCTTCACTTTTACGTTATTACTAAGAATGTGTCAAAATTGAAATAATATCTTGATCTAATAACTATACTTTGACTTCCAATCTAACATTGTGTGTGACAAGGATATGAAAGTTTCATTTATGCCTTCAACACTTTTGGGACGGGGTGTTTCTATTCTAGACATTCGCTCGGGACGGAGTGTACACAAAAGGAATGATCCCACAGGATGGGGATTCGCAAAGCCTAACTTTAAAAAAAAAAATAATCATAAAAAATAAAATTTAAGTCCTAACATCAAAATTTTTGATACCTATTTAGATTATTAATTCAGTTGTCATATATGTTAAATTAACATTTAGTAATCTTTTTCTTTTAATGTACATTAAAATATATTAAAAAAAAACTCATTTATGTTGTGAAAGAATTCTCAGAATCCTTATTCAATTTATTCTGAAGTTGTAATGGACAAAATTCATTAATAAACTTTAAAATGATTATTAAAAATTTCAAAAATACAATACAAAATAAATAGAAGGCAGGCTCGCAGTGAGCTTAGATTCTGATATAAATATTTGTATTAGAATCACTTAAAATTTTGATTTTTAATCTTTAGACCATGTAACATCACTCTCATCTGTGTCTTATTCATAATGCAATACTTTTCTCTTCTGATAAACAATGTTTTCTTACCAAAACAAATCCAATTCAAGGCACTGCAAAATAAAAAAGGAAGTATATGTAACATATCTGCATGCTACACTAAATGCAACAGAACTGACAATAAAACCCAAACAGACTTTGTATAATAGTAAAAAAAAATAACAATAAATAGAATTCGGAGTGAACATAAATAACATATAACAATAAATAGATTTCGGAAATCAGAAATGTGAAAATGCCTCGATTATGCAGAAAGTTAAAGAACCCAGCTCTGTTACATTACTCTATTTACATTGCAGTTACCCCTCTCCCTGCAACAGCTGATGAATAAAAACCAAAGTAAGGCAGAATATAAGCTAACTGAAGCTCAGGATACTAAAACTATGTTCATTTCAAAAGTAATGAACACAGTGAGCCATCTAGTGACCTCAAAAATTCATATAAACAGAGAGGGATGTGAAATCATTTTTTACGCATTAATAATCTTTCATAACAACTAGTGTGTCTAGATGTGTGTACGCATAAATAATTTATGCTGAATCCAATTAATCATTAACATTTATTGTACTACTTTACAATACTTTAGTTTTGAACAAGGAATGGTTTGGATTTTGGAATACTGATTTATGAAGGTTTTTTCCTCCTCAAATCTATCCAATAAGATTTCAGAATAAGAATTTATATAAATTATGGAAATAATTGTTTTTACTTCTAAAAATCCCTATCTCAAGTCAAAATTCGATTTAATAAAAAACAGAATTGAATACTAAACTTTTACTCTCATGTCTAGCAAAGCAGAATAATGTTTTTAAACTTAAAAAAAAAATGTCCTGATGGCATTTTTTACAACCAGAGTGTTAAAAACATAATTTTTGTTTCAAAATTAGCTACCAACTTTACAGCTCATAACATTGGCAAAGAAGAATACCATCTTGGCAATGTACAAAATTGTGCCAAGAAGTCATATCTCACAAGAAAGTCACAGTGGAAAATTTAAAAAAAAAAATAATAATAAAGGAAAAATAAAAGCATTAAATGGCACTTTAAGTGAACTTGTTTTCATGTATAAAAACATGCCTAAACTCTCCGATTTTAGAGGGAAACCTATCATAGGAAAAGAAGGGAGGGGATCCTTCTTTGAAATGCTATTTTTTCACATAATCAGCTTTAAATGTCTGATTCTAAATAAGTAATATAATTAGTACAATTATTCTCAATCGGAATGTAGCTATTGCATGAAAACATAAGTAAGAATATAAATTGTTATACCTATATTTCTCTTTGGAATTAGGTCGTGAAGTTTTCAATTTTGACTCCCTTTCAGAGCTAGATTTCTTTTTCTTGTTTGACCTATCATTGTAACTGCATTCTCTCCTTGATCGATGAGATATGCATTCTTTCCAGCGTGTCCTTGACCTATCTCTTCTATTGATGGATCGTGATCTTCGTTTAGAATCATGCTTTGATTTCGTATATTCTTTGTGGTAGGACCAAGAACGAGACCTTCTACGCCTTCCCGATGATTGACTGTGGCTTCTTCTTCTTCTTTTTGACAAGTTTCGTAATCTAGATCGTCTAGAGTTTGATTGGGATGAATACTGATATTTTGAATGGTCTCTAGAACCAGATCTTTCTTTACAAGACCCATAATAAGATCTAGACCTAGAGATTGAATGTTTTCTTGATCTAGAATGAGACGAGTAACTTTTGGATCTAGAACGCTTACGAGGATTTGATTTACTTCTAGACCTAGATGTTGAATGTTTCCTTGATCTAGACTGAGAAGAGGAAGATCTGGATCGCTTACGAGGATTTGACTTACTTCTAGACCTGGACTGAGATCTATCTTTGCTCCTTTTTTCCTTTTTGTCACTTAATTCTAGTTTTACAATAGAATCATTATCGGAGCTTTTCAATTCTGACACACCAACAATCTGTTTGGAGATATTGAGTAATTTATCGCTAGACATTTCTACATCATTTAACACATTTTCTTCTTTAGATTTCATTCTTTCTCTGGCATTTTCAATTAATTTTGAATCTTCTGATTCTTTTGAGGAAGAAACTGATTCACTACATAATATAGGATTAATGTAACAAGAAGTTGATATTGAACCTGTTGGATGACTAGATGATTCATTATTTTGATCCAATGATAAAGTATCTTGTTTTTTAGATTCAGCATTTCTTTCAATTACTTCTGTATTTGCCAATAATAGTTCTAAAGATGGTCCATAAGGAAGGTCAACTTTGGCGAATGTGCCATTTTGAACAAAATCTTCATCTGAATGTAGAACATTTTGAGTAGAAAGTGACACAGGCAAAAAAGAATTAAATTTCACTGGGTCTTTCACATCCAGTTTCTTTAATTTTTTCAGTCTTTTAATATCCTTTTCTTCAGAACTAGAAGTGCATCCAAAATGCTAAATTAAATAAATATATAAACATTAATTGCCTTTACATATATAGATAATGTAATTTCAATGATTAAGCCAGATATTTCTAGAGAGAAGATAATACAATTAATTCAATGGTAATAATATGATTAATTTAGTCACATTATTACTATGATAATAGTATGATTAAATCATAGTTCTATTCATAGATTTTTTTTTGGGGGGGGGGGGCAGTTTTTAAAATTTTTGGTCGAATTATGGTTTGTAGCAGAGTAACTCATCACAACAGGCAGAAAAAAGGAAAGAAGAATATGTGAGAGAATTCAGAGCTTATATAACCTTCAAAAGCACATTTCACTAAAATCTAGCTGAGTAACCATTTATTTTAATAAAATGACTTTCATGTGATAATGCAGCTTACTGCTGGGTAGTTACAAATCAGCCCTTGAAAAATATAGGAAGGCCAAAATTCTGAATAACTTAGAAGTTAAGGTGAAAATTTAATACAAGTGGTTAGAAAATATTAAAATCAAGATTAATGAATTTATTACAGATAAATATTTATATAAGCATGTATATATAATAAATTCAAATTATTAGTAATTTAAAAATTAATTCTTTTCTTAAGTACTTAATTTTAAACTTTAATTTTTGAGCTGCATGGGTATTCCATACCTCTTAAAATCTAGTACTGAGCAAGCAATTCTTTAGCTTTAGTTCCAGTCTTATAGCTTAAATGAAGAATCTCTTTTCAGAATTGTTGAAAATTGCTAAATTCCTCTTTTGACCTCTTATTTGTCCTTAAAATTCTCGTTGGCAAGTGTCGCCTTATTTCTTTTTAATACTCATGAGGCAGACCCATAACAAATAATATCTAAATAGTAATCCTACAAACTTAAAATAAATAAATGTATGTATGACTTTTCTTCATGACTGCATTTTCTTCAAGATATATCAGCACATAGAGAACTTTAAAAAAATCTCTAAAAAAGGATCTTTTGTTCAATAATGATAATTTAAAACATTCCACACCTGCTTATTTATCAAAAGAACATTTCATGCATATATATGTAATTAAAATTTAAAGTAAACATCAGAACTAATGTAACTGAGTGTTATTTAAATTTTCACAATATTTATTTAATAGTAAAAGGCACAAAAAAATAAAAAAAAACAGAGAAATTTAGTTAATTCAAAGCTAATAGGTTCCAATAGAAATTTAATTTTATGTTAAAATGAGTATAAACAATGAAAACAACAGTTTTAAAATAAAGAGAGTTTGTTTCAGATATTTAAGAGTTTTAATATATAATTTATGAATAATTTATTTATATTTTATTTTAATAGATAATGTAATACTTTTTAAATAATAATTTTAGTAAGAGTACAGCAACTTACCAGTTGTAAAATAAAATTTCAAAATTACCAGCACAATTTTAAAAAGTTAAACCTTTTTTTTTTTTTTACTTTTATCTTTTATATGAAAAACAGAGAAAATATCATAATCATCAAAAAATGTGGAAACAAGATTTTTAATAAATCATAATGTTTCATACCTTCCTCAATTTAAAAACACATTTTTGGTTTTATGTCTGTCAACCAGTATGATAACTCAAAGATGATTTGAGTTAAAAAGATAAAATAAGATATATGGACTTAACACCAAATATGTAAATTCTTATCAAACCTTGAACCAAATTCCTTCAGAGAAAGCCTGTCTGTCACGCTGTTGGAGAACAAATGAACTTGATAACTACAGAAGAATTAAATAGATAAAATTTGGTACTCAGGTTTAGCATCTAGAGTATAAAATCTTAACAAATTTGTAATCAAATCTGTTAAAAGGTTGACTATTTTTGGTCTGTATGTTTACCAGTATGTAAATGCAATAACTCATAAATTTTCAATTAATTAAAATTAATGAAATTTGGTGCGTGATTTCATGACTACAATTGTCATTCCGTGTCAAAGTTTGGTTTTTAATCAACCACAAAAAATACATCCAAAATGCATTTACCAACAATCAATTCAGTAAAAATGCTAGATTTACACCTAAGATTTCTATTTGATAACTATTATTAATGAATCCCATACAAGACATTTGCAACTTTACCCAAGTTCCACAATTTAATATGGGATAAAATGGATAAGACCTTCAAGGGAGAGCATACAAGAAAGTTTTGGAAAGATAATATGCAAGATTTACAGAAAATTTTAGACAGCAATAAAGTTAATGAATAAATTAAGGGTCTTAAGTAAAAACCCCCAGAATCATTAAGAAAACATGAAATGAACATGTTAATAAAGAAAAACTAGTAAAAATAAAAAGTGATTTTTAATAATCTTTAAATCTAACTTCAATTATAACTGATATAATATTAAGTAGTGAAATAGTTCAGATATTTGAATAACTCAAATTTTATAGCTCATATATAAAAAATTTCTTTTAATTACCCAGAATTATTTAAAAAACTAATATTTATTACAAACTTCAGTTTTCACACCTATTTAAACATTAATTTAAATAAGATTTCTTTTAAAAAAAATAAGAAAAATATTTCTAAATTGGATATAAATATAATAATGATGATATACAGTTGCATTTTGTGAAATTGATAACATATAAGATAAAAGGGCAGCAGTTTTTTTTTTAACAAAGACATTGAAGTTTCAAAGAGTATAGCTTAATAAAAAAATAAAACAATGAAGATTTATACAGAACACATTTATAACATTAAAAGTTTTTTCCCAAACTGCTTATAGAATGTGTTCTATTCATTTCCTTTAAAAAGAGTTTTATAAAAATTAGGTAGGCTAAATGAATGAAAATTTATAATGCTAATTTCATGAAAGCAAACCTTCTCTCATAAGTTCCTTAAAATTGAATTAATGAAAAAAAAAAATCTGAATTTTGAAATATTCATTTCAAAAAATGATATCATTCACATTAAGATTCAGATCTACCATTTGAATCTACAGTTGGTGGGAAAAAAAAAATAAACTGTTTAAAAGCTGTATTTTTGAGAAATGAAAAACTTTTCCTATCTTTTAAGGTAGATTATTAATTGCAATAGTTCCCATAATATGAGTTTAGAATAATTTTCCTAGCATCATGGTCACTGGAACCAAAACCACCTTTTCCCAAAAGTTTATTAAAAAAACTCTTAATAATTTTATTTGTAACAATATTTATATAAAAATAAGAAAAGAAAAATCTCGAATGAGTTCATAGATGGGCCATATAGTTCAAAGGGGGTTTGAAAATTTTCATTTTCCCATAATTTCTTTATTACTGATGCCAGAAAAATAAATCCAGGTTAGATGAATTAGCATCTCATTAGATTGATCAATTTTTTTATTAAAAGTTTTTTGATAGCTGTAATTGCTTAGAAATTATGACCTGAAAATTGATTTATAACTTTTAATTTTGACTATTTTTAACATAATCATTTAAATGTTGCAATACAGATCATATTGGATATTTATTTTGCAACAGATGCTGAACTACATATTAAATAAGTTCTTATCTATAATGCTTCAATATACAGTATCTCATTATTTTTGGTTAAAAATTCAAATTAATTTGAAAACATTAATTTAAATGAAAAGGAATCTATCTTTTGCCTTCTAGCTTGCTGAGGGAATTTCTTTTTTAAATTACCCTAATAGCACGACATATTTTCCCTACATTTTAAGGTCATCAAAACAAATAAGACGACATAATTAAGTGTGCATCTGAGTATACCAATTTCTCATAAAAAGAATTAATGAAGAAATGTGAATATGTTTCCTTCTTCCAATCTCTGAAAAAGTTTTCAAAATCAGTTTCACAGCAGTTTTCAAAATCAACATTTTAATGAGTATTAACACACAAAATGGAATTATTCATTGAAACAAACTTAGCTCTTTCAAAAGTCTCCCCCCCCCCCAACATTAATCATTTCTTTTCTACTATAAAGAATAAAATGCATTCAGATATCTTCACTTAATCCACATTCTTATTGCATCAATTCAAAAAAAAAAAAAAGTAACAAAGTGAAGTCAGTCAATATAATGATTAAAATTTAAAAAAAAGAAGAAAAAAAAGTAGAAATTGAAAATGCAGAAAAGTTGTACTATTAGCTTTTACATTAATCTTGTATTTCTTGTTTATCAGCTATAGTTACAATTACGTGATCAAAGTTCTATGTTATTTTTATGAAAGTGATGGAAACATGTGATGAGTATGCATAAATCATTGCAAGTATCAAAGCAAGTGATCAAGAATTTGTTCATTTAGTATATGAATAATCTGATAGTTAGTACCTAGACATAAAAAAATATCAGTTTTGTTTGAGAATTGATATCTATAATGTTTTAAATGAAACTTTCAAAATCATGTATCATCAATCTGATATTATAGACATTCACCGAAACGATCAGGTGTGTAAATATGATTTCTCTTTCATATTATTATTATTTTGCAACTTTAAAATTTTCGTTGCACACTAAAAATGAGTGATCTCTCAATAGGAAATAACAATGAATGTTTTAAAAGTATCTCACTGATGAACGAGCAAACTAAAATGTTGTTTCAATTTTATTTTCTTTACTGGCATCATTAAATAACTGCAATTCAGTGGGCCTCAGAAAGATACTTGAATTATTTGATAAATCAAGCGAAAGAAAATAGTATATTCTATGATTTTTTCCTTTAGACAATTTATGAACATTCCTACTCATTTTCCTGCAAAAAATGAAATTATTATTTTTTCTTGAAACCAACAAAAGGAAACATACAATTTAACAAAGAAATAATAATAATAATAATAAATTCAATGATTTGGCTTTATTTCCTTCCTTAAAAAGCCAATTCAGGAAAGATGAAAAATTAAAATAAGAAGTTCATATAATTTTACAATCCTTAAATTAATAAACTTCCATTCTTTACCAACACGCATAAAATTCTATTGGGAAAAAATCATATTAAAGGTGGGGGGGGGGCCATAACGTTTGGTATAAGTTTTTTTTTTAATCCCAATCAATAACATTAATTTTTTTTTTAATGCTTGAATAAACTTCTAAATTTTCTAAAAAATATACAATGATAAAAAAAAATTACCTAATGAAACTTACCAAACTATTAGAATTCCTTCTTTCAGAGCTGTCACATCTTTTGCCTGATTTATGTTTATGTTTCTTTGATTTATGTTTCTTGTGCTTTGATTTCTTCTTGTATTTACTATCACTTTCTGATTTTGAGCTTTTCATATCAATTTTTTTCAGGAAAAAATTTGCTAAAATATCTTCAACATTTATAATTCCACAATTAGTGTTTAAGTTGTCTTCAAATAATGACATTTAACAGCAAAAAAGAATACCTAATAAAATAAAAAATTGTAATTAAATATTTTATTTTTAATTATCATACCATTCTTGATTTTATATTATATATATATATATATATATATATATATATATATATATATATATATATATATATATATATATATATATATATATACTGTCATTGAGATTTATGGAATTTTAATATTTTGCAGATATGCAACAGATGAACAACATAACATAAGCAACATACAGAACTGCTGTAAAAGATAAAAAATGTATTGAAAAGTTACCAATGCTATATAATGAGAGGTAATTTCAATCAATTGTATAAAATAATAAATTGGGCATCATCTCTAAAATGCAAAAAAATTTCTCAAATGAATGCATTTCAAAACTATTATCCTTGAATAATCTGAAATTCTTCAATTCTGATAAATTTTATTGTAATTAATAAAATTATTGCCATATCCTCTTTTGATAAAAGATTTCTAATACAAAACAAATATATGTTAATCCAGAAGAAATTCTATTTAAAAATATGAAAGTAGGTTCAAATCCATAAAGTAGAAGATGAAAGAAATAGAACACAAATTTAACTTTGGATTTGAGAAAATAGCTATTGATTTAAAATGCAAACTTTTTTGCCACCACCAATAAAGTTAAAATGAGCAAAAAAGTGAGTTTTTGCTTTCTGATTCGCCACTTTAGCAATGCGCAGAGCAAATTTTGAAGCTTTCAGGGGCAAAATACTCTACATTTCCAGATTTACTGTTTCATTTATTTATAGTTTTTCTTTACTTCTTGTACTTTAAAAAATTCATTGTTAATTAAATCTTCAATAAAAAAAATTACTAATTAAAATTAAAAATGGAAAATTTTTTTTAAAAAAATATGAGGGGAGGGGGACTGAAGTTTTGTAGTCTTAATAGATGAATCATCATTATAACTAGACATTTCATAGCATGTTATGCAACTAAAAAGTTTAAATGGCACTTCTACATTAACAACATGCCAGGGATTCTAAAAATCTCATGTTTGTTGCACCAATCCAAATTACAAACTTTGTGATCTGATTAAATTGAATTTTGAATAAACTTATTGACAAAGATCATTAAATTTTTAATAATTATCCTTAGAACAACATGAAGCTCAGTTCTTTTTCATTTGGAGTGTGTATTTTTCTTCAGATAAACTTAGAAAAAGGACTTAAGATTGTAAGCTATTCCATAGCCCTTTTCATCTTGTCATTTAACACTTCCCCAGATACATTCTATATATGTTTGCATGAGTGACTTGACAGTAAATATAACCAGACGATTCAAATTCTCCCATCTTTTCTCTTTCAGTAACTGGAAAAATAGTCACTTCATCTTAAATGTTTATTTTAGTCATTAATGTTGTTACATTACAAAAAGACAATGACAATTAATGTTTTGGGATAAATACCTCCAAAAAAATCATTGTGAAGGAAAAAAATTCTTCCTGCATCATATTTTCATCACACATATATGTTGATCCTTAGAATGAAACCAATTTTCTCCTTCACTGTTGCTGCAATTTCAAGGATACGAATCTCCTGAAGATAATTGACCCAATCTATAATCTTTTTTCTGTGACATTTTAATTTGCTTTTAGTAGAAGTTTACTGATGTATACACCAGCAATAAATAAACTATAATGTTATTGTATGCATATGTAATGTGAATTCATTTGATTCAGTTTCCTAGAATTTCCTTCTTGATATGTACAGATGTTATACAGCCAATAAATATATTTTTGATTTACATATAATTTCCATGAATGTGATAATTTACATTCTCAATTTCCTTGCAATATACCATATTTCTATAAAAAGTTAACTGCCACCAATTCATTTTGAGACAAGCTCTAAAGAAACCTTTGGTATAAATTTTTTTCTCAACATGAAATTTTAACAAGTAGAATGCAAGTCTTAAAAACTATCTAATTCAGCTATATTCTCCATGGTAAAATAGGTTAAAATTAACTTCGAAATTTTGTTTTGTACACAAGGTTTGCAATTTGAATTATAAATAAAAAAAAAATCAGGTGATCATCAGGACTAATTAGTTCTTACATAGCTAAAATTTTTATATAGTATGTGGACTATTAACATATATAAATTCTAAGGTTAATATATATTTGTATTATACTTAAGTTAATATACCAGAATCATTGCAATGAAAACCAAAATATTTAAATTTCATCAAAAATAAATTTTAAAAAAAAACCTACCATGTTTAATAATTAAATGCATAGGTGCATATTTTAAATAATATATGAATGATAAATGTATAAGATTCACTGAGAAATAAGTCGATTTCAAATAAGGATTTATTTTTAAGTTCAAAGTAATGTAATAAATGCAATAATATAGAATTTCATTTCTCACTTTATTTTACTTCTAACAATATTTTCATCTTCAAGAAAAACCAAGCATTCAGGGAATGAAATGCAAATGATTGAAAACATGGAATAAAAAAAAAAGGCAAGTAAAGGAATCAATGCAAAATGATTATTAATTCTATTTTTCAATATTCTTGTTTTCTACAGAATTCCATTGTTACATAAGTATTGTAAATCTTTACTTTTTTGAATAATAATAGTGTGACATTTTCTGCACTTCCAAAATTAAAACATGTACTATATTCCATATTTGTAATACAGAAAAATATCGAAACCGTAAAATAAACGAAAACAACAACAAAAATTCAAATCAAAAATAAAATGAAAATCCTAACGGCATTTGATATCTAAAAATGAAGTAATTTATTAATGAATAAAAATTACTCATATTTACCATATATCAGAAAAAAATTGTAAATAATTGAATGCAAACATAATCAAATTTTAACTGTCGCTTATCTTTCATCAATTATGTAATAAATAGTTTTTCATTTTGAATTACGTTATGCATACGGAGAAAGGGGGATTGTAATATTTAAAAAGATATAAATTTGCTAAATTCCTTCAGAAATATAAACAATAACAAACGTTTGAACAGTGAATGACAGCCAGATTTTCTAACTTTAAAAGAAAGTCAACCTGCCTGATTAGTATCACGTCATAAGGGGCAAATCCAATAGCTAATAAGATAGAAAGTTTCAGGTAGATTTAAATCAGCATTTGTCCGGCTAGTTTTTTTAGTAGTTATTTTGTGATAGTGGTATAGCGTGGGATTCAGCTGCCGGGGTACAGCAAAATTCACCTTCCCTTTATTTAGGTATTTACCTAAAAGGCTAAAAAATTTACAGAAATTCTAAAGAACTTTTCGACAATAATAAATTTGTTATTATATATTGCACAGGATACAAATAAAAAAATTATGTATGTATGTTTCATAATGTAATAAACATATTTTTTGCAAAAATTCTTACGTTTAGCGTCGATATGATTAAGTTGCATTACATAAAATTAACGGCGTTAGTAGGGGCCAATAGCCCATCTTTTCCTAGCCGCGAGTCAGTGAAAAAATGAAAACACCGTTGACAAACGGTTGTTGAGAGCTAAGCATTAAAGAATATGATTATTTATTTTTTAAAAAACCTAATAATTTTGTTGATAATTTTTAAGTTAATATATTATAAACAATCGAAATATCCAAGTTGGCAGGGTGATTTCATTTGAGAAAAAAACTGACAGGATGGCAAATCAATAATATGTTGCATTTTGCCGATTCTTTTAGGTCGGTCGTTTAAGAAATTAATGCTACGAATGTCGGCGACATTAAATCCGTAAAATTTCAGATATCTAATTCAAATGTCTCCATCCAGCTTATGATTTGTATTACTTTTGCAGACTAACTGAGAAGATGAGAAGCGAATAAGAAGCTGAATGACAGCTGCCGACTGTTTTTTGTCTTTCGTTTAAGATTTCATCATGCTTTATGAAAAATTTAATTTTTATTTTCATTCACTATTTCGATCCCCTACTGATGGAATCATTAGGAAAAATGAAGCATTTGTGTTATACAGGGTGGTTATAATTAAAGTGAATCTATTCGGACTCCTTTAGAACCTGTTCTGCCCTTCTGATTTTGATGAAACTTGGTATATACCTTTTATTGGACCATGAAGATTTCATCAATAGAAAATAGTTCAAATTTTGACCAACAGAGGGAATTGTGGCCCCTAAAGAATGACGAAAAAAATCTCAGAATCATTAAAACTTATTCAGTTATAGAATGTTTCAACTCCATTGACATCAATGGGGTCAATTCACGGTCACGTGTCAGGTACCAAACAAACCGCTTCTGTTCAATTTTCAACCGTTCTGCGCATGTCGTTATGTCTGCCGATAACGTTGACACTGTTTACATTGTTGTTGACATTGTTTAGTAAATATTAAGCTAGCCGATCAATTATTAAAAACTTCTGATTTTTTTTTAAAGATATTATTTTGAATTATTTTCTCCACATTTTCTTAGTTATATAATTTTATTTCTTATATTAAAATTTTAATTAGTATTTTCAATGGAATTATTGTTTATGCAAAATTAATTAACATCGCTTTTTAATTCGTTTGGTGCCGCTTTATTCTTTCCTTTCCCATATCCCCCCCACTCCCTTTTTTTTGTCCAAAGGATACATTTTGACAAATGACTATGGCAGTGTTTTTGAAAAATTACATATGTTCTTTTTTACATATTATTTAAATAGTATTGAATGTTGAATTTTATGAATATAGTTCCCCCAGTTAGTTCTTTTTAAAAATAATTATTACTCTTAGATAAGTTAATATTTTAAAGCTTACTAATGAAATTATTGTATTTTTTTTTTTTTTTCCTTATGTTATTACTTTTATAAATATTGAGACTTTGATGTTTTCAGTTTGCTTAAAAGAAAGAACATGAAACTCAAATTAGTATATATTGAATAAATTATGTTTACAATTTCAAATTATGAAATATAAAAGGTATGGGTACCTTTTTTTAAAATCTATGCAACTTATGAATAAATAATTTCATTTTAATTTGTAGAAATCATTAACTGAAAACAAACAAATTCACGCTTTCATAATTTTTATTTATATATTATATATATATATAATATATATATATATATAGAGAGAGAGAGAGAGGGATAAAATATATGTGATAATTATTTGAAAAAATATGATCAAATGTATGTTTCAATGTACTCACTAATACAAAAAACTATTTACTATTTATTAACATTTATTTTTCTAGACACTTAGAAAAAATATAAACACAGTATGACAAGAATGTTAATGTAAATGATGAAATCAATTTTATTCAACAAAAACATCCTAGATACTAAAGAACAGTTTTTTTTATCAGTAATAAAAACATAATGTTGAACATTATACTTTTAAAGCAGGACATTTATGAAATTTTTTTAAATGCTAAAGTTAGATTGATAAAAATTATATTGAATGAATAAACAAGAATAAGGTCATGATATATATATATATATATATATATATATATACAGAGAGAGAGAAATAAGTTAAATAGGATATAAAGAGGAGTTGAAAGAAACACTTTTATGCTTTCACAGAATTTTATAATTCAAAATTGATATGTTAAAGAAATAGAAAAAAAAAAGTGAAACATGCATGTAGCAATGAAGTTGGGAATAAAAATTATATAATAAATGCTGATATGGAAATTGATTTTCAATGAAAAGACCTTTATTTATTAAAAATGAAATCACTCAGGTGCACAGTGTTATAACAGGATATTATGATAACAATGAATTTCAGTTTAAATACAATAAACTATTGACATTTCATTTTTAATAATAGAAAAGATGTTTGATATAAATTCACTTTGAATCCATCACAAATCTGCAAATGTAATTAGAAAACTAGTAATATTCACTTCCACCTAAGTTTAGCATTATAGCAGTTGTTATTTTTGCAATAGGAGTTTGTTTACTTACATAAATTAAATTTAGATAAGATTTTGTAAAAAAATGCAATGTAATACTCATGTAAACATTTTAAAACCTTCTAAACATATTCAAAATTATCAGAAATTTCATCAAATGTGAATGAAGTAAATTAGAAATGCACTCATGATTTTGGTTGATTGTTTTTGGTGGCAAATCGCTTACCGATTTCTTTTTCTTCGAAAAGTTTTTCTAACAAATTACTGGAACAGCTATATTTAATAAATGGACACACACTGAATGAATTCTTCAAAATGATCGAAGCATTTCACCGACTTCGAAGGCTTGAAAAAATCTATACCAAAGGTACCAACCATAGGCAGGATTGTTGAAAGGAAAATAAGAAAACATTTGATCATGACAGTCACTCTTGTGTTTCGCATTAAAGCATCCATCAGCACACCAGTATTTCCTCTTTTAACACGTAATAAGAGGAAAGAAAATGACTCAAAAATTGTAACTGCAAATGTAAACAAAAAAATCCGCTTCATACTCGGCGGAGAACGTTAATGGCAGACTGATCGACGAGAGCGGCGCGGATGAAACTTAAATGCCATGCGCAAGAGGTACATGACATGTGACTTTTACGTCACATGAATTGACCCCATTGCGTGTTGAAAGCGTTTAGAGGTAAGGGATGCTCGAGGATAGAACCTGGGACCTTTTTTGGTTAGCAGTCCAGTAACGATCCGATTATGCCAAAACAGCTGTTCGGGTAGAAGCGCTGTTACTGTCTTATATGCAATTCACCACAAGCGCACTATAGCATGTTCATTGGTAGCGCGAAGAAACTGTAAAGAGATTTCAGTTACTTGGCGTGTAACGCTACATTTTAACTCAGGTAAAGTCCTATTTCCTCGACCATAAACACGGTCTTTTAGGAATTCTCACAACCAGAAATCACAGGGATTTAAGTCGGATGAATAGGAGACCAAGCATTCGGAAAAGCTCAGGTTAACACACGTCTTTCGCCAAAATTAGCACGAAGCAGTTCTTTTACTTGGCGTCTAATGTGGAATGTTGCTTCATCTTGCTGAAGACAGTGGTCTGAAAACATTTCTGTAAAGAAAGGTCATTCTTGCTTTACAGGCAAGAGACATGTTGTCGAAGAAGTTCACTCACCATACACTCATGATAGAGCATGTTTCAAGATTTCGAAGAGTGAGAGTTTCAAAGAAAATTGCTCCGAGGATAAAATTAGCAGTAAAGTCGCACCAGGCAGTCACCTAATCAGAATGCAGTGTTTGTTGGTGCAGGACATTAGGAGGTGAAGTACCCCATATGGGGAAATTTTTATTATTGACAGCTCCATCTGACATCCAATAGAGCGCCTCATCTGGGATAGAAATTGCCAAGTCACGAGTCATCAGCTTTCATTCTTCATAGCGTATTTGTAGGTCTTGAAGTTGAAGCATTTGCACCATGTAAATCTTATATGGATGCCATTTTAAAATGGACGCAGAATTTTTTTTATTGTCAACCACGGAATCACCAACTCGCGTGACACCGATTGAGCACTTGCTGAAGAATAGCTGGAACTTGTAGGCTCTTTCAACCACATCAGTAGCGACTTCTTCGACAGTTTCATTCACAACCGGTTTCCACCCTCTTTCTGGCAACACACCCGTCTCCAGTCTTTTCAAATTTTTTAATTATCTTTACCATTCTTTTACATGGACTCTTTCTGCGATTCCTTTAAATGACGACATTCACACATTTCAGCTAAGATATTGCTGCCATTTTGATAAAACACTTTTACCAGTAATTCTCGATCTTTCTTCTGTGCGGGCATGATTAACATTGACAAAGGCACGCAGAATGATTTTCGGGCTCTGACTGACTGCAAGTCTCTTAAGGTTTAATTAATTTGTTTAGAAAGTGCTATCTGGGGGTCAAAATTTGAACTTTTTTCATTGCAGAAATCTTTTCCCCATGGTCCATATAACGTATATAAGAAGTTTCATCAAAATCCGATTGGCAGAATGGGTTCTAAAGGGGTCTGAATAGAATCACTTTAATTATAACCATCCTGTACATGAATAGGAAGATGGGGTGTTTTCCCTGATTCAAAACTCATTGAATAGCTTAGAAAAGAATTTTACTTCCACGGCGATGAATTTTCAGTTTTTTCTGATCTATTATGCTTATTTTATTATGATAATTCTCTGATTAAAATCTGATTAATGGTTAAAACAAATTTAATAAAATATAGGCAACTCATCCTAAGAAGAATTATCTTGCTGTCGTCAAATTATTTGAATTCATTATAAAACTTTGGAAAAAAATAAATTATGTAATTGTAAGTTAGGTTTATTTAACAGCAAATAATTGCCTTCTTTAATTTAGTTATTTGTTTACATTTATTTCAAAAACGGAATTTTACCGACTGTAATTGAGGACAAAAATAAATATACATGGCATTCTGAAACAGCCTGACGATTTTCAAAAATCCATAACAGGAAAACGGTTAGGACTTAAAAAAAAAAGGAAAAAAGAAAAAAAAAAAAAAAAAAAAAAAAAAAAAAAAAAGAGAAAAAAAAACATTGCAGAAAATTTATGCGATAGGGCATACATTTTTCATCCTACAGCTTTTGGTTTAGTTCAAAAAGTTGTCTATAGATGGCACTGCAAGTTTTTTTTATCGTTCTCCCTTCATGCAAGTCATCAAAATAGGCAAAATCATAAGGGGTTACTTTTTTGACTTTAAAATGAGCGTGGGGACGATTTAAATGATAGGACAAGCATTAGAAAGCTGAACTGCAGATTCTGTAGGGAAGTTTCGAAAATGACGAATTCATTGGAGAAAGAGATATTTCTTGTTTTAGAATTCCACCGATTGAAGGTGAGTATTACTGCAACTCTAAGAAGCATTTAGTGCAATTTCCAAGTCACTAAATGTCTCTACCAAATACAATAAAGTAATTGTATGAGTAGTTCACACGAACAGGTAATGTAACTGATGAGAAAATCGGAACTGTTGGACGACACCATTCGGCTATTACAGAAGAAAGTGCCCAGAACTTTCAAGAAGCTGCTTTTTCGCACTGTAATGCAAAACACTCTAATGCATTTAGGTACGCTATGCATTCTGGAAAGGGATTTTAATACTCACCACATTAGTTGGGGCTCAAACAAAAACACTATTAGAGGTAATATTGTTAAGTCACTTGCGAAATCCGCCGGACTAGAAATCCTTGCCCCACCCACCCCCACCAGGAAACTACACTGGATCCTTCATATATCTAGAAAAAAAATCTAATCCCATATAACATATTCTTGATCCCAAACTAAGCTCAGATCACAAATCAGTTTTATTAAATTTTTACTTTACCTTTAAACCCCCCAAGCACAATAATAAAATAAAAACAAGTGGGTTAAATTTAGGACAAACATACTTTGCAACACTGACCTACTTATTAATGCTAATTCAACAGACAACCTAGACACTCTAGTTGCAAATTTTACAAACTCAATCACCACAACTTTTCGTACAAATTCCAAAGACATAGATCCCTTCATCCAATAGGTAAAACCACGAACTAAAAGTATTATTAAATAGAAGAAATAGCACGCGTCATAAAACTAGACACCCAACTAATAAAAAAAGAACTAAACAGATTAATAGTTTCTGGATCTATAGTTTCAATTAATCTTTAGAATCTTGCAATGAATTTAGCAATCAGTCACTAACTAAATAGCAAAATAGTAATGATAATAAATTTTTCATCAATAATTCTTGTAATATTTTTCACATAAAAACGAAAATTTAATAACTGGTACTTGTACATGAAAATGATTTAGTTCAAAATTCTAGCTAAGACTGTACAAACAGCCAAATTACTTCAAAGACGACTGGTATAGAAAATATCACGCATTTTCAGAATCAAAACATAAAATGCATTGAAGCATGAAAGTTTTAATTCCTTCGCATCTTCGCTTGCGACTAGTTACTTTTATTCATCTGTGTAATATTTTTGAAATTAAGAATAAAACAGCGAATGATTTGTCTAAGGAGGTATCTAACACTTTTTTTTTATTGTCAATAAATATTTTTTAAAAAATTATCAATGAAGGAAAGGTATTCCGCTACATTCTGGCCGGACTAGACCGTTCGACAAGATCAAAAATGAAATTGCATTTATTTAGTTTATTGCTTTCTTCATGCTTTATATATAGTGTTAATCTACGAATCGTCAGACAGACAGTTAACCCTTTGATGGAATTGGTAAAATTCAATACAGATTTGCAATTTTGATTGTAAAACCATCAACTGAATTCTATTCTAGTCTTTTTTTGTGCGTTATATTATATCTTTAAGAAATTATTCATAAAATGAAAATATTAAACATGAAGACATTTTAATTCCGAGCAATTCCGGGCATGTCAGCTAGTTAAAGATAAATCTGAATTGTAATTGATTATTTTTGAAACTGCGGAGAATGAAAAAAATATTCTTCTTTTTGATAACAACACACTGTAATTGACGACCAGTCGGTTCGCCAATCTTAATGCTCATTAAAATTTTAATAATTAAATATATTATGTAATTCTTACTTTAATAGCTTCTTCATCAAAATATTTTAAAACTTCAAATTTTGATAGTCATATAATTCGCTCATAATATTATAAAGGCCTTCAGTCATGTATATCTCAAACTTTCTGTTAGCTCCCGTAGAATTTATGCTTTAAATTAAAGTTGAAATGATTAATCTGCAATTAATATAATAATATTTTTTACGAAACAAAGCATTTTTTTATAATATGATTACTGAGAACAGAGTCACTGAGCATTTAAACCTTATGGGCACTAAAGAATATCTTTCTTAATTTATGCAATATCTCAAGAATTTATCAACAAAATTTTCTCAGATTCACCATGAGCAGATTGATTCATTAACAATGTTTAATTTTAATGCATCAAACACTAAGAAAATAAACAAAATCGTTTTAAATAATCGGTCGAAAACAGGTTAAAAAAACTACTTGAAAACAATGTACTTAAAACTATAAGCATATACAAAAAATATATAACTAACATAAATACAATTTAATTACAAAAGCATGCAACCAACCTAAAAAAAAATTAAATGAAGTCTGCATCCATTGAAAATAGTTGTCAACAATCAGAACACAATGCGCATGCTTAAATTTTTCTACGGCAGTTGGGTGTAACGCTATGCAGAATATAAATTTTTAATTTCCTTTATTCGTTTTTACTTTAATTCAAAAGTACATCAGAATAGATCTGAAAGATTGATTAATTAACAAAGTTTAATTTTAAATGCATCAAGCATTAAGAAAATAAACAGAATCGTTTGAAATAATTGGTCGAAATATATTAAGTCTAATCTCATTAGCGTGGGAAAAAAAACTGAAGCCATACTCATTTTGCGGTGGGGAAATGAAGATTCTTTTGGCGGGAAAGTTAATTTTTAATTAATAAATTAATAATTAAAATTCTAACTAAAAATTAAAAAAAGGGACTCCAGGTGCACATTCCCGACCTCCAAGATATACATGTACCAAATTTGGTAGCTCTAGATCAAACGGTCTGGCCTGTAGAGCTCCAACACGCACATACACACATTGAGCTTTATTATAAGTATAGATATGGTCCCTAATGGATTGATTTCATTCAGACGGAGGTTTGGGCAAATATAATGTATTATCCTAAAAACTACTTTGAATTTTGAAAAGAAATTTCACATATGTATAGAAAAAGATACACTGGATTATCGGAACATCCTGGTTTCCGTAATGGAAAAAATTTTGAGATCACAATTAACAATATTCTTAACTGGCCGAATTAGTCGATTAGAATGAACTTGTTCTCTTCGAGTTATTTGCATCGACATCATTTTATAACGGTAAAACAAAATGATGTTCGAGCTCAGAGATATCCCATTTTAAAGATAAAAATAGTACAACGATTTTGCATTTTTTTTTACAATTATTAAAAATTCAGGCTGTTTGGATAGTCTTTGGCCTTAATTAACGCTTTCCTTCTTTATGTTGTAAATTAAGAAGTAATTTAAGGGATTTAAATGTAAAGTAAAAATTAAATTAAATTAAATTAAAATTAAGAATTATTGTTAAGTAAGCATTACCTCTAGTTTAGAATATTTTCTTCGCCAGATGTGCAGTTATTGGCAAGTTAAACATTCATTACATTTTTAAAGCTGCAGGGAAACTGGTAAATGTTGAAATTCATTTATTATTTCAAAATATCAATTTTTGAAAGCAATAGCGATATAATCATTAATTATTTGACACAAATTAATTGATTTAATGAAATTTTTGACACAATTTAATGAATGAACAAATTTAATTTAAAATGTCTATGGAGATATTTCTGAATTAATTTAGAAATTTAAATGATGTTTTATATTTGTTTAAAATGTTACCCTTCTCCCGAATGAAATTCAAAACATTATTCAAACTGCTAAATAAAATTCAGCTTTAAATATTGCTTTTAAATATTCGGGTTTCTCCTCAGTACATTCATAATCGAAAGACAATCTTTCTTTTCGTGCCTTTTGAAACCAAATTCTATGTTAATATCAAGATCAGCCATTTATGCTGTGGTATTATTAATAGATTAGTTAAAGTATCATTTAATATTATTTATAAAAAGTCATTCATACATTTTTTTTGAAAAAAAAATATGTTAAAGCCAGTCAGAAGCGAAGCCTACGTCTATTTACAGGACTACGATCTCCTGATGACAGATTTCGTTGAGTGTTTTATAGCAAACAACATTTTTTTTTTTTTTTTTTTTTTTTGTAAAGACAAGATACCAAATGTCAGTTGTTTAGATCTTTGCGTCATTGAATCGTCATTCACTTACAAATATAATTTCAAATGTAATGTGAAATTTATGAGTAAATTACAAATGTAAATTCCAAAATGGTGTATTTTTTTGTCCCTAGGGAGGTCTAAAATGGAGAGATATATCAACATCTCGATGGGAACTGAAATAATTTTTCAGGCCATTTCACAAGATGTGGCAATGAATATGTGCAAAAAGAAAAAGATAGACAAAGGATATTATTTAGTTCACTTTCACTCTTCTCCTATATGCCTTCCAAACCACCATATTCAACCGCAGATCGTATTTTTGTGGTTTTAAAGTGGTACTTATGTCATACTACTTATCTGGAAAGTGGCAAATTTTCCGATTAGGAGGCAAGGTAGTTGGACTGAAGAGCGGTCTCAGGCAGGTCGATTAAAGAATTTTATTAGCCAATTTCACAGATGAATAAATTCGCAAGAACAACAAATTTTTTTGAATTTTATGATATTAGGATATAAGGTGTTTGCAGATTATTAAAATCATTTATTTTAAAATAAGTAATTACTTTTTATGTACATTTTGGAATATTAATTATACATTATCTGGTTGTGTTATATTCACTCTGATAGATCCTGTGAAAAAATTATGTTTGTTTGTTTGAAAAAATTATGTTATGTTTGTTTAAAATTTATTATTTCTTTATAATCTTTTAATATATATATATATATATATATATATATATATATATATATATATATATATATATATATATATATATATATATGTATGTATGTGTGTGTGTGTGTACAAAAGTATTAGAATCAAGTTAATAGGAAAAACAAAAAAATCAAATAAAAATTAAACCAAAAAAATTATAAAAAATATAAATATATATATATATATATATATATATATATATATATATATATATATATATATATATATATATATATATATATATATATATATATATTTATATTTTTATATATATATATATAATTTCTTTATAATCTTTTAATATATATATATATATATATATATATATATATATATATATATATATATGTATGTATGTATGTGTGTGTGTGTGTACAAAAGTATTAGAATCAATATATATATATATTTATATATATATTTATTTATTATATATATATATATATATATATATATATATATATATATATATATATATATATATATATATGTAGAAATTTTAAATAAAATGTATTTTTAGAATTTTAATAATCAAAAATGTCTTCAAATGCCTATAATATCCGAAAACTATCTTGCGAAATAGTAAATTTGAGAAAAAAGTTTGAAAGATTTTGTCAAAGAAAATTCAAGGGGATGTATTTTTTCCCCATACAGTTTGCATTATTATGTTACATCTAAATATCTTTATTTTGAAAATATTTCTCATTAAATTCTTTTCCTACTTACTTTTCAAATTAAAAATAGTTTTTATTTCTGTCTTCGGAGGTTAAAATGTTTTTTTTTTCCCCGATTCCAAGTTGTCAGTAAATTAAAAGTCAACCTGCATATTTCTATTTATATCACCGACTGATAGAAAATGAAGATAAATTCCAGAATTTGACCGAGATGGAGGAATTTCTCATCAGTTTCCATACCAACCCGAAAGAGTAGTGGTGATGATCCCGTTTCCATGACAGCCAGATGCTCGGGATGCAATCGATAACTGCGCCCTTGCTGCTGCAGCCTCATCCCGAGCATTCCAAGATGAATTCCGGCGAAATTCAGCCCAAAGAAAGGTCACCCAAGAAATACGTACGAATACCCGACTCAATGAGTGGTATTCGTGGTCTTATTGGCTAATGTAAATTCAGGAATTTTAATACTCCCCTGCATCGAAAGTTCATTTGATTATCCGAAAATAAAACTAATTATTCAGGTTGACTATAATAGATTGGAATTGAAAATGAACTCTGTATATGATACTTTGGAATCACGAAATCCAGCTTTTCTGAAAAGTTCGGTAACCAAACTATTGTATTTTGAATGAACTAAATTTGTATTTCAGACTTGATCTATTCGAAAAGGTCTTTCTTACATCTTGTTTACGATGTGAAAATCAGCCATCATTGTAAATATGACACTTGGCTGAGTTTTATAGACAGCATGCCAAATGTACGATTAATTCATCATTGATTTATTTGAAATTATTAATTATCACCATGAAGACATTTATTGACTCATCAATGCTGCAATTAAAGATTTTGATGTGCATCACTTGGAGCGTTGCCTTTGGATTGCCGGAAATAATTAAAGTCGGTGAGTAAAATTATTTAACTATGCAAGCCTTATTATTTTATCCACGTTCGGAACAATACAGCTCCTAAAAATAGTTGCTAACCTGTTTCGATTTAAAAGAAATTAACAATGAATTTTAAATTATTTATTCAATTTATTAAAAAATGTTAAACAGATTTTGCCCCGAAATGAAAACCGAAATTTTGGAGTATAATATATTAATTTATTTATAGATTGGATTTTGATAGTTACCATGATTCTCTTCTTCTTAGCTTTTGTATTCGACAAATAAATTAGATGGTTAATTATTTACTGAATACATGGTCTCATTTTATTTATAAGAGAAGTTGCATAAAATTATTTCTACAGAAATATTCTTTTTTAACTTCTTTACAGCTATTCAGGCGTTTCTTTATTTCTTTTTTTAACACTCGAAATTATGAGATGTCTAGAATGGGGATTGAGAGAAACCATTTATGTGCAAAGGTTTAAAAAATCTTTTGTTAATAGTGCGAACTTATTTTATTATTTTTTTTCGTATTAAAATGGATTCAGTTTAATATGAATAATGAGTTTTGAGCCGGGGAAGGTTAGGAAACTCACCTCTCCAGTCGGTTAGTTTTATTCTGTATGTCGATAACATTGATTAAGGTATTTAAAAAAAATGGCAGTGAAATTTTATTTTGAAAGATCACTATTTCTAGGTATTTTTGTGAAATATTTATTCATTCTTTGTTGAAATAATTTAGTTATCGAAAGAAAAACATATTCCCTTTTCGAAAGCGGCAAAACTTTGTTTACTTTGTGATGATTGTTACTGATTCTATTTCATTTGAATTAAATACTAGCAATCGACAAAATCAATTTTTTAATCTTAGAATCATAAGTATGTTATTTTTATTTAGACGAGCAGATAGTTCATATTATTGTTTTAAATACCTCTTTGTTCTCTAGAATTGGCATACATTAGATCATATTATCAATGCCATTAATCAGCAAATGATACTACGGTTAAAGAAAAGCAGTTAAATGGAAATAACAGCATAAAATTTTGTAATCTTATCAAGAAAATAAACACCAAATTGATAAAACCAAGAGAAGTAACTTTTTAAGACACATCATGCGGGAATTTTAGTAAAAAAAAAAAAAAAAATGTCTTTTGACAGACAAATTTTTGTTCGCCTGTCTCTAGAATTTTTACTGTTTTTGAACTAGAAAAATTTTTTCGAGCTGTATATGCGTCAAGATAATTAAAAAAACCCATACAAATATCCAGTTCTCAAATTTTGGTTCGAAATTAACAGTAATAACCAGGTTATACGGTTAATATAATTTACGGACGTAATGAAAATGTTAATCATCGAACAAACAGAGCAAGGTTATGCATTCAGGCATAGTTACTGAAGGATCCTTTAAAAGGAAATGATTTTTAATGTTTTTATCATCAAAAAAATAAAAATGTCATTAATACTATCTTACTTTTTCAAAACTGCTCGTGTATCTTTCAATTTCTATAAATTATCCAAAGAGTTGTTGTTACAGTGATATGTAGCCGACTGAAATTTTTTGAATGAAATTCTTCAGAAATTCGATTTTTAATCTATGCTGCCTTTTTGAAGTTCCTAGTAAAAAAATATAAAAAATTCTGTGTTTCGAATATATTTTGGTAAATTCAATATGCAAACTAAAACTAATGATTTCTAAATTGTTTATATTATTTAAATATATCCTTCATTCAGAGAAGCTCCAGCATAAAATGCGCCCACAGCAAGTAGCAAAATAAGCCCCTCCGAATTTTTTTTTTACAATCTTCATATCCCACACCCCTTCAAATATTTTTTCATCCCCAAAGGGAGGTTGAAGTTAAACCTAAATAATTACATATAAAAAGTTTTTGAAGTAAGATTGACTACCAGCCGATCTTAATTATTGGCAGTTATAAAGGCGATTATTAACGAAAATATAGTTAAAATGTGTAAAAGCATTTGGAACTGTATTTTAAAACGTAATGGCTGACAAATCGAAATGTACATTCTATGAAATTACTTCAGAAATGGGGGCTCAAGAGCATTAATGCCAGATTTCCCTTAGCATGCTTATTTCGTCCTTGACAAACAGATGGCATACCGATTTTATATTTTTTTAATATACTAACATAATTAAATGTTCACATTTCTTATTTAAATCTTTTTTCGTGATTTGAACTGTTAGCATATCAAGTATTTCTTAAGCAAAGAATACAAAATATCATTAAATATTTTCGAAACTATTTAAAATTTCTTTTTAAAGTTTTGTATTATAGCATTATAATGCATTCCAGATAAAAGAGCTGTCTGTACTTAATATTCGAGTACAGTTATATCTATTAATGATAAAAGCGGAAAGATGTCTTGTCTGGCGTTAGAATATGCCAGACCAAATGGCAACGATTAGTTACTAAACTTGACACAAATATACTTTGAAAGATGGAAACGTGCATCTCAAAGTAATTATTCGGCACCCGAATTTGTAAATTTATTAAATTCATTTCCGTAGTAAAATTTTCTCTTCAAATACCCCCCCCCCCACCACCACCACCACACACATATACAAAATAAATATCGACAAATATATTATAATTTCTAAGATATGGTCAAAATTTCATTTCTTTCATTTAATAATGGGCGCGCCATTTTTTAAAACCTTATAACTCTTGAAATTTTCTTCAAAAGCTAACAATTTTTTTTACTAATTGCATGGCGGGTAATCGATTGAATAGAAAAAAAAAATGGATAGGCATAATGGGAAAGTTTCGAGTTGCCGATTAATAAAATATGTTAATTGGCCCAGTTAGAATTAATTAACCAGTTAATCAATATGCTACCTAAGGAAACCTGTTCTTTTGAGAAATTTCCATTGATACCAATCTTATGCAGACGCGATAATAAATTCCAAAGTTGCCCATTATTTTTATTGATGACTGTATTGTGCCAAAATTAATCTTTTGAAATGCTATAGTTTCTAATGATGCGTGTCCTATTCATTAGAACTACTCTACAGGAAAATATTTCTATTTTCCTGTTTTGTAGGTGGTTTGTTCGAATCGGGCGATGAAATGCTGGAAACCGCATTCCGGTACGCCGTGGAGCGGGTTAATACAGACCCCCGGCTACTACCTAACTCCCGCCTGACCCCGCAGCTCGAGAGGGTGGAGCGACACGACAGCTTCCAAGCAGCCAGGAAAGGTGGGAGAATACAGCTTGTTCCATTAATATTCATCGATTTATTTTTAGAAATTTGGGTTTATTTTTACGTACGGTCTCTGAAGAATAAGAAGAAACATCAGAAACGTAATGATTGCGAAATTCCTGCTCTTTGATATCTTATTAAAAAGATCAGAATAAAAGAAATAATAAATAAATATTTCTATCTTGGAAAGTCGCCAAGTGAAAGCTTATAAAAAATCCTAGCATTTGATAAAATGTGGGATCGACTTTCCAGCTGCAGGGAAAAGTATATATTGTACTATTAATATTTATTTTGACTGTTTATAAAAAAATCACGTTGTTTTTGTATTAGAATATTGTTTCTTTTTTTTATTTTGATTTTCATTATTTAGTTTATCTTTTTTTCTCCCCTTTTTACTTCCCGTACGCGAAGAGCAAAAAGTTAAAACAATGTAATAATCAACGAACATTTTTATCCTGAGAATTTGATGCATTTCATTTTATACATTTCTGGTATTTTTCATTTTATACTTTATTGGGTATATATCGATCTTAACAGGATATCTCCGAAGCGCAATGGATTGGAGGGATGGGATTTGATATGTTGGCTTTACAACTATTAAAAATTTCAGTTAAATTTCAAACAAAATACTTGGACGGAAAAGAAATTTGAAATCAATCTGTCGAATTTTGGAACTTGCTATTTATTTTTCTGTATATTCGCGGGGTTGTGAACATGATAAATAAAAAATAGATACTTAAATAAATGAAACTTGATTTGTCTGCCCTCCACAATTGCGCATTTACTTCACATTTTCGATCTAATCTGTCGATGGACTTACTTCCACTAGAAGTGCTTTTGAAAATTTCTGCCAATTTATTGTTGACATCTGCAATCCTTCATGATTGTTAAATTTTCTTCTTCTTCTTTTTGTAATGTGCTACATACTTACTTCTGTAAGCCCCGTGTGATACTTTGTGGTGCACGGGGGATTTATAAATGTTCAATAAAAAAAAAAATCTGTCAATGGAAAAGTATTCAAAGTACATACTATTATACCTTATGCTCTTTTACCCAGACTTTCAAACTACTCGAAAAACCTGTAAAGCCTCGTTCCCATGTAGGGATTGCAATACCGGACCAAAATTTCAATATCGGTATTCAGTATTTTTTAAATCTTAATACCGGGATACCGGTTTTAATACCGGTATTAGAAATTTTGGAAAAAAGAAAGAAAATAAAGGTGTTTCTTTTTTTTATTTGCCAGTTTTGTTAGAGAGTGAAAATATCACAAAAAATAATTTGTAACTTATAAATTATAACAGTATATAATCACAAAAAAACAAGAAAAATCTTATTTATTTAAATCACAAAAAAGTGTAAGTATCACTATTCAGTCTGTGGTACTATTACAAATTTTTGAAATGTGATCTAAAAAAACATAATGCATCCATTGTTCTGTCATTAAGCCTGAAAAGTAATTTTGTGTAAAAATTACCAGCTGCCGGAAACGCTCTTTCGGCATCTACGCTAGTTCGTGGTACGGTTAGCAATGCGCGATATACTTTTTCCAAGTATTTACCTCTAAATCCCTCATCTTCAAATAAATCGATTTCTCGTCGGATGGTTTTGGATATAGCTGATTTCTGTATTGTATTTTGGTTCTTTGAAATTTTTTTATTTATCGCTCATTCTAATTTTTGTTCAAGAGACAATTCCTTTTCACTATCAACAGTAGTGACATCATAATCTTCGATAATTGAACCGAATTCTGAATGTGGATAGCTTTGTGGGAAAAAACTTTTAAGAAACTTTACTCTAACTTAATCAGATTTGAATTGGTTATTTTCTTTTCTTCTTTTCATTTTAATTTTTAAAATTATTAAAATTATGTAAATACCATAAGACATTTTCTATTTCGGTATGCCTTTCTTCTGTGCGTCTTTTTAATGTAATATATAATTCTGCAGATACTAATGTGTGCTGTTCTTTCAGTGACTGCAACATGAAATGTATTGTTGCATTAGCTGTTAATAAATTAGAATCTCTCCGACATGGTGCCTCAATAGTCAGTTTTATTGGAAGTAGAGCTGATATAGTTCTGGATATTAAGTCGAATTCACTATTTGAAAAATTAATTTACAGGTTTAAGTCGATTATTGCTTTTTGGATTGGATTTCTCAGTTTCAAAAATCTTTCCATCATTAGGAGTAAACTGTTCCAACGTGTTTTAGAATCTAATATTAACAGATGATGGAATGGATGATAATCAGATGATGGAAGAAATGCTTCGATCCCACATTAATCGGTTTAGTATCGAATTCTGGAGTGTTGAAGTAGTCGAGAGATAATAGTTATTGATTTTTCTGATTTTTATTTGTCTGTCGCATCTCCTGTTTTCTGATTCATTTTGTCCCCTCCGCAGTTGGTTTTCTCTACCTGATGATTGTATTCTTTCAGTGTGCGATTTGCTGAGTGAAGGCATGGCCGCCATGTTTGGCCCACAGTCCAACGAGGGGAGCGCTGCAGTGCAGTCCACTTGTGACGTGCTGGAGGTGCCTCACATCGAGACAAGGTGGGACTACCGGACCAAGAGGGACAACCACTCTATCAACCTCTTTCCCCACCCTACTGCCCTGGGCAAGGCATATCTGGACTTCGTGAAGGCTAAGGACTGGAAGAAGTTTGCTATCGTGTATGAGGAGAGCGACGGTCAGCTTCAATTTGATGTTTCAGTTCCAACCAAATGTTTCTACTAAATTTCGCAAAAAAAAAAAAAGAAAGAAAAAAAAAAAACTGGGATTATTGTTTTTTTTAAAAGCAAAAATAATCTGAATCATGAAAGATTCTTTTTTAAATAACCAAATGAATATAAAAGCGACCTAATAACTTGTTAACTATTGTGTTTGGATTTTATGTAAAACCAGTGCGCTAGTTTGAAGAAGTCTAATGATCATTACTTCTTTTAATTGTTTTTAAGACAGTGAGAGGTACATTTAATACAAGTTCCCAGAGTAAGCTCTTCTGCCAGCTAAGACTGGAATTGCTATTTCTTAATAAGACCCGCAAGAAATATGAATACAAAATGGAATCACATGATGTGGTTTTTGACGATATAATTTCTTATTAATTTCATAATTATTTTGTGATTATTAATTTTAATAAAGGCCAACACTTAGAAAAAAAGCCAATAATTAAAAAAGAAATACTTAGAAAAGAAGGTCGACATAAGTTCGTGCCAAATATTTTGATAAAGCAAAAGAACTAAAAGGTTTCAATTTCTTATTTCAAATCATAACGTAAAATCTTGATTCGTAATGTGATATCTAGATCTAGTGTAATATAGTTTGTTAATTATTAATTAATAAAATTAAATTTATCCGAATACCCAAATAAATTTCTTTTTTTAATATAATATGAATTCCCAAAATATTTTAATACTTCAATACTAGAAAAAATGGTTCTTTAAATGAATTTTAACTAACCAGTAACGTTTACTTTTTTTTATTTTTCAGTATCTTATTTGTACTTTTCAAATAAAAATAATCATAATATGACGCATGGTAATTTTCTGTTGTAAATTTGTTTTCATATCATCATTATCGGATTATTTTGTGTTATTAAATTTCGTTTGTGTGTTGTGTTTTCTTTTGAGTCTTTTTTTAACACTAACCATCCTTACAGCCTTGATTCGCCTCCAAGAATTGCTGAAGGACCCTTTCATTCGGCAGCGACAAGTGGTGGTGCGCCAGTTCTTGCCTCATCAAGAATACCGAAAGCTCCTGAAAGAGTTGGGAAGAGCCGGTATCAAAAACATTGTCATCGATGTGCCCACAAAAAATGTGCAAACCGTTCTGAAACATGTAAGATATTCCAAATTGAATAAATATTTTAATAGCGCAATGCAATCAATAGATGCAGTCAGTGATGCATAAAATGTGCCATGCCAATTTAATTGCAGAATTCTGTGTAGCTTGCTGGAGTAAAAAGGACATGACGTCATAATGCAGAGAAAGGCAAACGCGCAATCGGTTATTAGATGGCTCATATGAAAGGATCAAGCTCGGTAAATCTGAATGATTCACCGTGAGTGTCTATTATTTGAGCACTTGTCGAAGCGTGGTACAAGCTTTTAGATGCCTTCTATAAATAAATTCCGTTCAAGGCCCGATAACCAGGTGGGTTGCAGCTCCCACCTTGTCATCGGAGTAGTATCGTCACGTTGTAAGTTCTTTTATGCGTCCAAACACATGGATGTCTAAATGTGAAAGGTCCGGGCTGTAAACAGGATGATCCCACACTTCCCACCTAAACTTTTTCAGAAGTCAGCAGGTTTGTTATGCTTCATGCGGTCTTAAATTATCATGCAGGAGCACAATACCTTTCGACAGTTTATCATGCCGTTGAGTTTGAAGCGATTGTCGCAATCAGTTCAGTGGTCACAAAAAGAAGATGCATTATTTGTGGCACCCTTCCACATAGACTCTGTGTGAACCAAACCCCTGTCTCTGTCGAAAGAACAGCGCCATCTTCTCCTTTCCCACAAATGAAAATGTTCGGCACTTTTTTTGAGTCGGTGGGAAATGGAATGTTTCCACTCGGGGGAGATGCGTTTCATTTCAGGGGAGAAGTGATGAATCCACAATTTTGTCCCAAAACTCGTTTCCTTCCTTTCGTAAAGTTGCAGAAATTCAAACGCACTTTCAAAACTCTTCCCTTTATGTTCTTCCTACAATAGACGTGATACCCATCAAGCATAAACTTTTCGAAATTGAACTAATAATTTGGTAATATTTTTGATGCACACTTCAATGATAAGTATCCTGTTCGTTTGACATTTCATCCATTGCTATGCGTCTGTTTGCAAGAATGCATTTCTATATGCGAGAAGGGATTTAAGAATTTGTTGCAGTTGATAGTCTTCCTTCTCAACCAACCTCCTCAATGTCTGTACATCTATTCACAAACATGTTGCACCACTTCGCGATAGTTTGACGTGACATTGCATTTTCACCGCATACTGCATGCAACTGCCGTTAAATTTCAGTGCAGTTATACCTTTTTGTCCATAAAAAGGAATCACTGAACGCCTTTCCAATTTTTTTCGATGTTATATAAATATATATTGATAGAATTTTGCATACATAAGTCATTTGTTGACATTATTTTTATATTGAAAGTTTTGTGCACAATTATTGCAATAATTCCTGCAAAATTTCGAACAAGAAAATCAAGTAACTCTAAATTTAAATTTAAAAAATTTAAGTTGATTTGAAGAAGGGGATTTTTCACTTAAAAAATTAAAGGAAAACAATTTTAAAATTATATATTAAATCATGATGTTTTAAAATATTTTAATACATTTTACTTATTTTGTGCCAAAGCAACATAAAATGCAAGTTTTTTGTTCAAACTTATTTTTACAGTATAAGAAGAATATATATAAAAAAAAGGTACAAAAATTTCAAAGATATTGTTCAGAAATTGAGAATTTTTTGTTGGTGTCTAATTATTGGATCTTAAATTCTGAGGATCAGAAGGAAAAACGAAACATTCAGCCTGAACATTCTTTCAATGATTCGATTATTAAAAAGAAAAAAAAATGTCTGATTATTCTTTTATAATTTTATAGAAGATACAATTATCGTCTTTTTCTTTTATATTATTTCTGAATCAACAAATAGGATATATTTTGTAGATATTTTAAAACCTGATAATTTATTTTTGTCTTATTCATTTAGTAAAAATGTCTTTTTTTAACATTTTTTTTCTATCTAGGCTCAGCAAGTTGATATGATGTCCGAATACCACAACTACTTCATTACTTCTTTGGTAAGAAATTGAAATTTTTTGCTATGCATTTATAAAATCTTTCGTGGGTTTTGAAATGAGTTTTACTCATATTATTTCATTTTAAAATATTTCATCAGTTGCTTATTGTTTTGCATCATATTCTCAATGCTTAGTATTTATCACACCAATTCATTTCGAACTCTAGTAAATTAATACAGGACTTGACCGTTCAATTATATCTTAATAGCTGAACCGCTGAAGATAATAAACGGGTACATAGAAAGAAGCAAAATATATTTCCATTTACTAGCGTATAATGATTAGGTTTCTCACAATGAGGTTCATCCCGCCAACGGCGCATTAACCTGATATCACTAATGTGCCACTCTTAGGGGGACCGACAAGAGTTCATACGTCAATTATTCATCCTCTTTCTTCTTGATGTTTCTGACAATTAAAATTTCTGAACTCGAAATGATGGAAGAACATTTTTCTTTATATGATTAAGAAATGGAAAAAGGGTCATACTTTTATGGGAAATTGGAATGAAAACTCTGAAAATCTGTTTGATCTCTTTCTAATGAGCAAGAAAGACAGGAAAAAAAAATTTGATGAAAAAATAAGAAAGTCAAATTGCAGTTACAGGCAGCATTTGCTGCTGAGTCAAACTATAATAAAATGTGTGGTTTCTATATAAATCGGCATTTCGCTAATCTGGTTCCTTCAACTGTACGTCAAGCATTCACAACAACGAGCGGAAAGCATAAAAGGGGGAGGGGGTTACTGCATGTAGTTATCAACGAACTTGGTGTAACTGAAACAATAAGGAGCTGCTTAGTAACCTTTGTTAAATATTGTATAACTTTAAGTATTTTATTCGATTAATGCAGACTTTGCATTTTAAAATACTTTTTTTAAACGGAGAATACTCGGCAGTCCTCTGATTTAATATCTTCCTTATTGTAGAAACTATTGTATAACTATTGAAGCAAAAAAGTGGATTGATAAAAGTATTATGAAGTTAGTAAAATGTGTATTTATTCTAAAAAATATGTTTAGGTCAATGTTGCGACATCATCTGGTCTTCTGAATAGTGGAAGGAATTTAAATTGATGAGAAAGAGTGCTCGTTCCTTTTCTCATAAGAGTGCCCCATTAGAAGATAAAATAATATTTTAATTTGCTTATAAAATGACAATTTCTAATTATCTCACCATCTGTAAAGAAAGAAGCGACTTTTAGAACACTGATACATTCAGTTATGCAGGCTTCGTATTCTATTTCTCCGAATATTACGAACCCAAGATCACAAAAGCTAGAATTCACATTTGAATTATGTTCTATATGAATTGGGAGTTCTATTTTAAAACATGTTAATAAGTCCCAAAATTAAATGAAAAAAGAAAAATCATTCGACTTATTTATTAAAAGGTATTCTAAAATTGCTTGAGTTGCTCTACATTATGCTCCGGGTCTCTAGTAGAGAACCTTCTCTCTCGGCAAGCATTCTTCCCTCTTCTTTTCTGCACTCAGTGTTCCTGTAAAATGATAGAAAGGATTTTGCGCTTGAATAGACTGGCAGAAAAAAAAACATCTGAAAAATGTAAGGCATTCTTTCGTTTTCCTATAATTTATATGGCATTCTGGGTATTTAATGATATTGAGATTAGCTATCTTTGTAACATGTATAAATAGATTCTTTAAATTAAATATTTTAATTTAAAAAATAGTTCAGTACAAACATTTTGTGAATTAGTTCAGAGAAACATTTATTTACGCAATACACAGTCTTTGAACATGCGTGTTGGGATTGTAAAACGGTATATTATTAGGCAAAAATAATCAAATATGCCTGTTAACATACGTTTCTTACGAACATAGAAAAATCTGTCATAACGTTTAATCGTACAAAAATCAGGCATATACTATTACAGCTATGTAAATCTGTGACACTGCTCTGGATGATTTTCTGAACGAAAGATTCTTGAATTGAAACTTGTTTTGCTCCTTAGGATTTACATACAGTGGATCTTGAGGACTTCCAGTACGGCGGCACCAACATCACAGGCTACAAACTGGTGGACGAAGAAAGTTCGACGTACATCGACGTTCTCGAGAGCTGGAGAAGTCCGATGTTCCGGGCCGCTGGCAGGGAACCTTCTCTGACGGTAAACACTCTTTTTTCTACTTTTCTGAGCTCCTGTAAAATGGCGGAGAGGATTTAGTACATATTTTCATGGGCATTAACTAATGTGTATGGAAATTATCTCGCTCAGTACCAAGAGTCGAAGTACCATAACGAAAAAGTTTATCAAAATGCCATTTGCAATTATAAACTAATAGTCTAAGAGGAGAAAATTTCTAAATAACACAAAAGTGCACTAATAATTATACACTTTAAAATTTTAGAAAATTCTTTTCCAATGAAATAATATGTAAATGGCTGTTATTCGAAAAACATAATTTTTAATCTAAAGTGTTTTATAAATAATAAAACGAAGAGAAAAGCGTTCATAATAGTTCTCATAATTTAATTCTAATCAATTATCCTTCTAATCAAATTGATAATATTATGTTTTTTCTCAAGTTTTTGATAACGGCTGACATATGACGAACTTCTAAGGAAATGTTTTGATCATCAAAAATTTATTACTATAAGAAGCCTGGAGGTTAGGTAATATACTTGCACATCTTTTTCCCTATTTTCATAAGATTTGAGCGGTATTAAAGTTGCATTTATGGTAACCGTTTCAGCAGAAACAACACCATTGAGCGCTAATTGAGTTCGTTTGTTGACAACCGAAACTTTTGGCAAAATAAATGGTTCTTCAGGCAAATTTCGTCTTCGTCTGAAAAAACTTGAAAAGATAAATTATTACCCAGCTTACCTATATATTTAGATACAGTGTGGGTACTAACAAATGATCCATATGCCCGAAACTATAAAAAAACTATTACGGAATTAGCATGACCTTGAATAATTTCAGACTGGTATTCTACATCCGTGGTTTCACAAAATTACCTGTTATTAATGAGATGCAATCCAGATTAATTCCTATATACAGGGATGTCCATCCTTTAATTATCCTGTTTTAAAGCTGTCTAAAAAAAAAAATGCTTTTCAAAAAGTTATCAAATTTTGAGTAGGATGTAATAAAGGACAGGAACTTGTTGAAGCAAATAAAAAAATAGCTCGAAATTTTCCACCAGTGAGAGTTTTTTAATGAATCACACATCTAAGACTGATTCAAAATTATTAATTTTAAAATTTTAAATTTTAAATTTCAAAACCCCTGTATTTATAGGTAACAATAATTCATACTCAATAAATTACATAACCTATAAAGTGAATTGAAAACTCTAATTAAAACCTTAAAACCTCTCATAGATATACTTTTGACAGTAACTATCATCCAAAACGCTCAAGTTCACTGCTTTCAGTTGAAATTCATCAAAAAGACAGACCTCAAGAAATTTGTCTTCGATTTCAGGAACAGCAGCGAAACACAAAATCTCTTAACAAGTTGCAGTTCGATTACTATACGCAATCAAAAACTTGTTCGATAACTAATTTTTGAGCAGAAAATTTAAACGATTAAAGAATCAGAAACAAAAACTCAAATTTTTCAATTTTCTAAAAGCAGATTAATTCGTATTCCTCATATCTTTTATTTGTTAGATTTGTTCTTCTTTGGTTTGCTCTGTAGTAGCATGATTGGAATTGGTGCTCTTGCCGATTCCAGTCATTCAGAGTAGATTTTATCAGGATTATTATTCATATTCATTTAAAAGTATAGTAGCTCCTTTCATACACCATCTTTGAAGAATTTTAAGACTTTTTTCAATCTGTCCTCTGAAATAAAATAGATATTAAAGTTGTCATCTGTTTTCACTGTAGTATAATACAAGCTGTGTCATACATTCATGCAAATTTCAAAAAAAAAAAAAAAAAATCATAATAAAAAAGTAATGTTCGAAAAAAATTGTGTTTTAAGGGTATATGTTCAGAGACCTTTTGACTTTACCCCATTAAAAATAATTCAAAAAATGATAAACAGATGGCTTTGTCAAACTGAGATGTTTTATGCAAATCAAGAAAACAGAGCATAGTAACTTAAAAGAGAGCATTTCATTTTAAAGCAAAATATTTTCAACATGACAGCCACCATAAGGCTTGAAGCAAGTCAGGCACGTAACTAAGCCTATCACAGCTGAGTGTAGCATCTATTCACCCAACTAGTTGAATGGTATCTTTCAGTTTTACCAAAGTGGCTGGAGTGCCCCGGTAGACACGAGACTTTACAACCAAAAGTTTGCTGGACAAGCCGTGAAGTGAATCCGTAAGATCTGGTGTTAGTGAGAACCAGTTAATCATTCCTAATCGGCTTATCACTCTTTCCTCGGTGAATGTGTCTAGAAGGAAAGTCTTGATGGAACGAGCAACGTGAGAAGGTCACAATTCTACATGAAAGTGAGGGCAGGCAACGCTATACTTTGTTTCACCCTAACTTGGCAGTATTGTTAAAGGTAGAAAATGTGACGCTCCGCTTTGGGAAAGAGTTCCCCATCAATTCCGACTTTAAAATAGTTAAAATGCGCAGAAATTTATCAAATAATATCATAAATTACAGAAATCATTTTTTTATCAATATGTATTTAAAATTATTCTCAAGTTAGAAGTGCTTATATGTCAAGTATTTTGTAAATAAAGCGAACGAATAAAACTAAAAGATTGACATAATGAATTCCACTTTGGTTAGAACCGGTCTTCAAGGTCAAATATTTGGCGCGCTTTTCTTTTACGTCTCCGCCAACTTAACTTCATTCAGTTCGCAACCATTATCATCTTTCGTACTTTTTTATTCTCGCTTTTTTAGCAGCTGATATGTTTGATACTATTAATCGCATTAGTAGTTATTAGTTTTGTTTGGTGAATATTTATTCGATTCGTCATTTCTATTAACTTCTAAAATGGTTGAAAAAGAGAAAGTGTTATCACCGACTACGCTGTGCACACCTTCAAGACGAGTGAAACCAACAAAAAGTGCAGCACGCAGAAACATATTAAATGTTTATTCTCGACTCCACGAAGACCCTTAAGATTCTATCAATCAAATCGTCGATAAAGTTTCGCATCTTACAGATGTTTCGCAATGAACAGTTTTCCTTTTGAAAAAAAAAATAAAAGCATCCTTTAAGTACCCCTGGAAAGAAGCGACCAGGCTCAGTAGATAAACATTCAGGTCTTGTAAAATATGATGATTTCACATTATTCTGTATTTGACGAAAAATCCATGCATTTTTTTGCAGAAATGAGACCCTAACATTAGATAAAGTTTTAAAAGATGTGAACGATGATATAAATATCTTTTCGAAAAGCATTAGCCGAACTACGCTTTACAGAATATTGAAAGATATATTGTTTTCTTTTGAGAAACAGTGAAACGAAATGAAATAACTTTAATGATTTATTAAAATAGTGTGTCAATAATATTGAAAAAATAATGAAAATAAGGAAACAATTAATTCTCTGATAAAGTGATAATATGATAAAGTAAATAAATATTTACCATTTGGCGAAAAATTTGCGAGATAAAGTTTCGCCAGCGATCTGCATTTCTAGTAACTTTGTACTTTAAAGTAACCCTGTTCCCCTGATGACGTCTGCGATTCGGAATGCCTAGAAAATACACTACTGCCAAGTTAGGGTGAAACAGAGTATAGTCTATGCTGCAAAGCAGACACAACGTGGTTTCGCAAAAGCGTAAGATACCGTTCTGCAGAGACGAAACAGGTTTTCTAACCGGACACAGGACAACGCTGTCCTAAAAAAAGGCCCCAAATGAAGAACGCGGTGAAACCACAGCAAACGGTCACATGCAGAGAATGTAGTGATTTGGCCGTGTACTCAGGAGGGTTTGATGTCACTTGGATATGAAGTTTTTGAGTGTTAACGCCATCATGCCAACGCCAATAAAGTGGTCTTGATCTGTTCACATGATGTGAACATATGTTCAGCAACCATTGTGGTTCAAGTTCCCTTTGTGGATGTGTCCATGTTGCAAAGACCTGTCTTTCATTGGAATGTGTTGGCAGTAATTGTTGAAGTGCCTATATCTTGTACGAATGCACTTTCAAGATTCTATGCAGAATGCGTTGGATGGATATTTATGGAATCTCTTCTCTTTCAGCTTAACGTGCACTGCTATTCCCCGTTGATGTCACGGATGACAAATTTTCCATGACATTTTGTAAAAAAGGGACGGGGTCCGCACTGATGGATGGTCTGCCACTTCGTGGACGATCCTCCAAACTCCCAGGTTCTCAAAACGGTACACTAAATTTAGTATTCAATTCAATAAAATCGAGGCTTTTATTTCATTTGATTCCTTTCATCGTGCGGAGCTTTCGCAAAAGTTTGGTCGTGGATTCATCGTTCTTACAGAAAAGTTTAATTACTATTGTTCGACCTGGTAAAGATTGCATGCTGCTGCCATAGAATGACGAATTATAACTATCTTGCTTTGCATAAGCCCTCTCAGTCTGAAGTGTGAGTGCCATCTATGGGTCATTTTTTGAATTTTTTTTTAAGTGTAAAATTTAAAGACTTTGTAAATGAAGTCCCGCAAACGGCAATTTTTGGAGCATTATTTTTTTTTACTATAATTTTTAGAAGTTTGCACGAATTTATGGAGAACCCTGTATTTATTATGTGTTATTACATTTATTCGTGTATGCATTATCAGGTCACATTTTTCATGCATTATTTTTTGTTATTATCATATAGTAATTTGCACGAAAGGAGCATTTTTCTATCACCTTCTATAAATTCCTGGTCTCTCTTTGGTTTGGCATAGGCCACAAAAAAAAAAAAAAATTAATAGTTTTTGAATTTTTAAACATCTTGATATTTTTAAGAAGCATTTGAGGTAATTTTTGGTTGTTATCAACCAAGAAATCAATTACAATGTCCTAGTATCCGCATCCCATTTGTATAAATTCGAACTCTCTCTCTAGACGGAGGCGGCCCTGCTATACGACGCTACACGGCTCTTCTCGAGAGCGCTCACCGATCTAGACAGAGGCCAAAAAATCCACATCAAATCTCTCTCCTGTGACACTGAGGAACCCTGGCCACATGGAATCTCTCTCATCAATTACATGAGAATGGTAAGAAGCACCCTCTGTTGGTTTTAGTTTTCATTAAGAACCAAAAGGATTTTCTTCGCTCTAAGCAGTATTGTTAATACTGACATTTTTGCCCTTCTTCAGTGAAAATATCTATTTTCTTTTCAAAAAGTCAATTTTTGTAAAGTGCTTATATGTGGTTCTGGTATTTAAAAAGTTATTTTTTTATATATGTTAATTAAATAGGAATAAATAGTGCATTCAGTTATTCCCTCTTCTTGCCCTAAAATATAGATACAAGAGTAAAATAACATCTAAAGAAAGATTAAAATAAATAGAAAATCTCCGTCTATTTTGATACAGATTAAAAATATTTTTTATGTGTGTTAAAAACAAACTTTATTCACTTGTATATACGCCATTTTGTTAGGTAATGATTTGCCATTTTTTTTCTTTTTGAAGTTTTATTATCCCGCTCACACAGAACGTTCGTAAGTTTTAGCTAAGAAACTACTCAAGATGCTGTTGGAGGTTCTCAAGGTTGCTGTTTTATTTTTCCATTAGAAACTTTTTCAAAGAATGTAGCAAATTATTGCAAAGTCAAAAATATGGTAAGACAACTGAGTAGGGTTCCATTCATTTTTGCAGGGCAGTCAAAGATGCATTGCTCCAGCGTTATGATAGCGGAAAATTAATTCGTCCGCTTTACGAATGGTCAGCTTTGCGTGCTTGTGGTCATCACATTGTCAGCTCTCTAGTATATTTAGAAAATGAATTAAGATCGGACAGGTTGGATCACAGAACGTGGAAATCATTTTTATAAATAATTTCTCAGGGATCTTTGAGTTATCAAGAAACAAAGGCAATTGACTTGTTATTTGTAAAATAATGTAAACCAGCGAGTGCAAAAATCATCTGTTTATGAAATCATACTTGTATATGCAGATATTTACTGCTCGTAAAAATTGCTCAAAAGCATTTTCTCATTAATTTACGCCTCTTTTCGATCATTCTGCAAACGATCTGTGGTTGCGGCATTATTCAGTTCTGCAGATTTTCAGAAATTTACTTTCGATTCTTTCTTTCTTTCTTTGAATAAATGTCCATGAAACTTTACTGTTTTTTCCCTGCAGATTAATGTGAAAGGCTTGACTGGCGATATCAAATTCGACCACCATGGATTTCGGTCAGATTTCAAACTCAAAGTGCTTGAACTTACTTACGAAGGCTTGCGAGAGGTAAGGTAATTTTCTTACCGGTATCTAGATTTGCATATTAAATACATTTTGTTAATAAATTCTCTGTAAAACAGCTCAGACATATCATGCTATAGCAGGAAATCGACAAACTGAAAATATTGACGCTAATTTACCAATCACTCAGGTGTTTTGGAAAATGTTTTCTGATTATTTACGAGAAAGAATAAGTTAATTTTCACTTGCAGATCATATTCGGTATTATATTTCCTTCAAAAATGTAGAAAAGTGTCTTTATTCGGAAAAATACGAGACATTTGACAATCTAGATTTGGATTATCGAAACACCTTAAATGTCCACTGTTGAAAACAGTCTTCCTAATTCAAACATCTGAAGATATTAAATTTCAATTTATGGAAAGGAAGGAAATCACTGAAAGGGGAAAAAAATTCACAACTTAGTAAACTTTTAAAAATATGCAATTTGTTACAAATACATTAGATTTTAAATTATTTCAACAGAGTGAGATTTATTTTTAGATTTTAATTACCCTAAATTGGGCCAATTTTGCCAAATTTTCCTTTTCTTTCAACTGCTTTATAAATTAGCAATGCATAAAAGTATTTCAAAACTTTCATTAACTATTTTCTTGATCCCTAGTTTTACATTTTATAGAAACATGAAAATTTAAATGAACATTTATACATTTAAAAAGATGGCTTTGACAATGTTATGCTTTGAAAATGGCTTTTCCAAGTGTATTAGAACTATTCTAAATCCTTCAAAATCATAAGAAAAAATATTTTTTTAAACTATGAAAACACTTTATACATTAGTACTACTCTTTATTGTAAAGACAAAAATATTCAAAATATAAAAATTCGAATGTTTAAAATTCAAAAATCTCAAAGTCAACAAAAAACGTTTCCCATTTCATAAAAAAAAGGTAAATTTCTTTCGGTTTTCGTTGCAGAAGATTAGTTATATACATGATATTTTGTACATTCAATAAAGTTTTGTTAAAGAAAAAAGTTTTTCACCAATAATTCGTGCGAAAATATGATACATAAAACTCTCCGTCTCCATACAATTGTGCAAAATTATCTAAAAAGCCACTCTCGCTTTTTTTTTCATGAAGTTTTCCTTATCAAAAGATTCAAGTTTTACTTTTGAAGGACCTTTCTCCTGGGTCACAAAGACCTACAATATTTCGACGAGTTCGTCAGATGTGAAAGAAACAAACAAATTCGCTTATATTATTGTAAGGATTCCTCAGAGAGTTCTTCCATCTGTGTGTTCCCTCTCACCCTAATCTGATTTGCTGTAGAAATATTTGGGGGAGATTAATCTTTCCCCATCGACTTTAAAACTGTGGAATATCTCTTCCCCAAACAGAAACCTTTCACAAAAAGTATCAAAGCATCATCAGCCCAGTCTGCGCATGTAAGGCCTTGTTCATCCTCCTATTCACTGCTCAATAAAATTTTGGCGTCTTCGAATGAAGACAACTTTTATTCTCAACGGTTCTTAGAGGGATTTCAAATGCTGTTTTACTGGCCAGTTCCTTATAAATCTAAGTAAAGACGATAGAATTCAACGTAAAATAATTATAATTTTGATTCCTTCTACTTCCTAATACATTTCTGCATCTGAAATACTTATAAAGTAAGCACATAAAACACTCAATTTCGAAAAAGTAAAAATAAGAAAAAGAAAAAAAAATCTGAGGAAAAGAAAAAAATATTAGATTGGTTCATTTTTAGCTATTTTTGCAATTTTGTCAAGTTAGATTATTAAACCAAAATATAAAATAAAATTTAAATCTAAAAGTTGTTTTCAAATGAAATTATGTTGTGAAAAACAAAAATGCTGATGAAAAGTTGCAAACAATTGATAAGGGTTGAAAGATGCAAAATGCTATCGTTAAATGCCTCCTCTGTGCGACGAAATCAATGGCACCTTTATTGCCTGTTTCAGTAACTTAATCAAACATTATTTTATTCAAAAACTGGCAAAGTTGTCCCAAATGTCGCATTTTACTGCATTTGATAAACAAACGGAAATTCATTGGAAACTAATGAATTAGATGAAAGCATTTTTTCCTGGAGTTCTTTGATCAATCTCTGTAAGTTTTGTAAAAGTCGAATGACTGTTTGAGTTATATGCGGACACAAATTGCTTGCAACCAAAGAACTGGATAATACTTTTTTTGAATGAAGAAAACCTCATCATTTTAATATATTTCTAATCTTACCAGAAAAACTGCAAACTTTTTTCAAGACCATCATCCTCATTTTGTTGTATCTCCAGAATTTAAAACCTATTTAACGAATCAAAATAAATCCTATCATAAGATTAGATGCTGAAAACACTTTTATGTTTCCATTAAGGTTGTGATGTTCCTGGCCATTCGGTTCATTCAGATCTGATGGAAATATCGAAAATAATCCCTTCATATTTAAGTTTGCAGGAATGCGTTATTTTGCTAGAATATATTTCTTACGAATGTAAATTATCTCTTACAATTATTTATTATATTTCTTACAATTATTGAGATGTCCTATGTCGTTGCAGGCTGGCGAGTGGAACATCCACACGGGTCTGAACATGACAACTAACTACACCAGAGCGGCGGAAGAGATCATCCAGTCTTTAAAGAACAAAACTCTCATTGCAACAACAATTATCGTAAGTCAGTGCTATCGCATTCAATTTTGTCGACAACTCTTGTCATAAAATTTTAATTATGCATTTGCTAATAAAAAGTTAAAAATTAATTTTCTTAAATTATTTAAGAGAACGTATAAGGAGACTCTATTAGGCACTTTTATGAATTATTCACTTTGGGTGATGAAGTTTTTTTATGCATGTGAATTAAAATATAAATATTCAAAATGCCTTAATTTTTTTAAGCGGAACATTTTATTTTTAAAAAAATTAAAAGTATACAATTTTTAAAAATTTTAAAAGATTCCTGGCCTATTTAATTCGTATTTTTTTCTATTATTTTTACACTTTTACTTTATTTAATTTATTTGGAACAAAACTATGTCTGAATTTCTATTCTAATGAAATGCTCATTTTTTAGAAATATTTCCACCCACAAGCACTGAATTTTCGTAAGATTTTTATGTTTTTCGGCACTAATATTGTCTTTTAGCTATCTAAAATAACTCTAGAAAAATAAAGTGAATACACAAGTTTCTTTTAATGCTTAACCGAAATCTTCATTATCGATTTTATTTAATTTTCTCAAACACCTGAAATATTTCAATAATAATAGAACATTGTTTTGAAAAAAGTAATTAAAATATACTTAGTTTTTCTCTTTATAAATATATGTCCTTCATATATTTACTTTACTGAACAATACATTTTATGATGCTTTTTTAGTTGAATATAAATTTAGAATTTGATTCGTATGTAAACTTTGAAAAACACGAAAACAGCTGAATTAAAAGAACGACCCATTAAAAAATATTCAACATTCTGGTTCTGAATTTATTACCGCTAGGAGAATTTTTGTAAGTATCTGCGATTCAAAATGCTTTAAGATATATATAAGAAACTTTCAATCTTGAAATAAGGAAATGGATATCGATTTCAATTTTTATTTGAATGATGAGAAGGGAAAGTAATGTTTTTTTTAATAAAATATTACTTTCCTCTTTACATAAATATTTTACTTTCACATGTACATAGAAAAAGTATTGTAATTGTAAAAAAAGAAGACTTGCATTCGAGATATGGATTAAATCTCCATATTTCTGAGTCAGAAAAACGCATTTTTATAATTACGTCTATCTTTTTACAAACTCAATACTCTAAAATGTTGTATGAACTATCCTTTGTATATTTTTCACTTTCCTGAGTTTGCTTCTGCTATATTAGAAGATTAGTAAAAGTTTTCTTATGCTATTCACGTTGAAGATATTTGTTTTATGAGAGAAAAGAGGTGAGAGGTAGATCGAACTTCAAATTATTATTTAGAGTTTTCAATAACTTCCCCATAATTTCTATTTTTCAGAACGCTCCATACACGATGCTGAAAGAGAACCACGAGTCCCTGGAAGGTAACGATAAATACGAGGGTTACTGCATCGACCTTCTCAAGGAAATCGCCAAAGTCATAGGGTTCCACTTCAAAATTAAGCAAGTCGATGACGGCAAATATGGTGAGAGAAACGAACAAGGCGAATGGAACGGAATGATCAAGGAGCTCATCGATGGGGTCAGTCTCGTGGTTTCTTTCTCGATTTTTTTTATTTGTTTGTTTGTTTTGTTCCTATTTTTTATGTTACAGATGAACAAGAGCGTTCTATCTGTCCCCATTCAAAAAAATAAATGTCCACAGGAAACTAAATCTAAGCATTCCCTGAAAATGAAACACCTTATTTAGTCGATAACTCAGATTCTTGGCATGTTCTGTAGAATGGGTGTTAAAGGCCAGAGGCATAAAATTGTTTCTTTAGATCCACAGGTTATAAACGATTTAAGAAGCGAAAATGGTACCAGGGGCATGGTGTTATCTATTTTCCTCCACCTTACCATTATATTTCACTTTGAAAGTGACAGGAATGCAATAACGTATTTTCTCTATAGCATCATGCGAGAATAATTCTTATATCCCCCTCGTCCCTGCACCATAGCCCCCCTATCCAGAATGTTTTATTAGACTCTCATCTTAATGGGAGTATTTATCATTGCTTTATTTAGAATTAAAACCCTTTGTAAACAGCAAAAGTGCAGCGAAAGACTTTATAACAAGTTCATTTAATTGCAGAGCCAATACAATTTGTGTGTCGAGGATTGTTTTAAACGGATTTTACGTAAATTTCATGTGCTGAAAACAGAAACAACACTTGTGTTTGCTTATCATCTTTTATTTAAAGGATAAGACAGAAGTGTTATTTACATTAAGGCATTGAAGTAGATTTATGGTTTAGGTATCGATATAGAATTTCCCCTTTAATAAATTAACTAAAACATTTCATTTAATAGAAGGAAAAAACATTGTAATCCAACAAATCTACAATAATTTAATTAAAATTTAGTAATGAATAGAATAAATAAATAAAAAGAAAAAGTTACATTATGTCAGTCCGAAAATTTCACTTGTTTGGCAGGATTGGGTTAAATTTATGTCTCTTTGGCACTTCCAGTAGTATCCATTATCTTTAGTTTTTATTCATGGCGAAATCGTTTACCTTATTTTTTTTTAAGTTGCTAAAATGTTTAGGGAAACGATCTACATGCTTGTGTAAGTAACGAGCCTTTTCATTCATATTACAATTAAAATTTCCGAAGCCATTAAGTATTCTGTTCATAAAATCAGCATTGTTTTCTATTTCGTAGATATTCAAGAGGCTGATAGCAATAAGAAAAAATTCGTTTTTAGCTCCGTATCACTCATAGAATCCACGAAATGAGGATCATTTATGGATTATACGTTTAAAGACCAAAAAATGTTTTGACCGTGTTTCTTCTAGGTGGGTTCTTTTCGTTGTTCTAAATGTGCAAAGAAAAGGCACTCTGGATCAGAAGCCTGTAGAAGCTGTTTTAAAATTACTGTTAAACTGTTTAAAAAAACCTTAATCTGATATAAATTGCTCATGAAGGGCACACGCATGACATTTCTTTTTCCAAAAATTATGTCATAACTAGGTCACTCTTTTTTTAATCAGTGGTTTTATTTGTTTTTGTTACTTTACAGGCACAAAAAGCAAGAATATTTTGCGTAGCCCTATTGCAAAAGTTGTAACTTTCTGCCGTTTAAAAAATTTGAATTCTATGGCTAGTGTCATTTTGTATTCTATCATAGCTGTAACAGGGATTTGGGTATTTGATGACGGTGTAACTAAAATTTTGACTTAATAAAGTGATAAAAGAGAAAGTAAAGTCACTTATCTTTTGATTAATTAGAATTTTGAAAACAGAATTTAAAATAAAATCAATATAATAAATTTTGGGGGGCCTTGAATTAACAGCAGCTCCGAGCGGTGTAGTCCAATTAGCCTACTGGATAAGATGTGGCCTTCCGTCGCTGATCAACGAGAAAGTTAATTGTTCTTAAGGCTACACAAATTACCCATTGCTTCTTGTGAAGTAACTCATGGCAGCAGTCATGTTATCTCATTTTTCTTTCATTCCCCTGTCGAGTTTCTGTGTAAAAAACATATGCTAATATTCCTTCTATTTTTTTCATGTCATTCATTTTCCTCTGTTCGTTAAAATGTTTCGGAATTGTGCCTTGCCGAATCTTAGAAAATAGAGAAAAACTGTCTTCGTGTTTATAACGAATAGAAAATAGGAATTTGCGGTGTTCGCTCTTCTGTACAGATTTTTATACAGAAGCGAGACAGCCCGATAATAAATCTTTGCTTCCTCCAGGCATCATGTTAAATTTTAAATGACAGAAAAACGTTCGATTTTAAAAAAGAATATTCTTCTTCAAAATTTACCGACAATTTTAAAGGAAAAAGTTTAAAACCCGTTTGTTGATAAAATAAATAATCATCCGAAACGTGCTATCAAAAAATCAATACAAGACGCACGACTACGAGATAAGTTCAAGTGTTCTAAAAAGAAAGAAAAAAGTGAAATTGTAAAGAAACAAAAGGCAATTTAAAAGTAAAATGGAGAACTTTTGGAGTTGGAGAATGTAAATTTTATTTTCAGTTTCTCAATTGTTACACAATAGAAAAAATATCATCGCTGCTATTATTTATATCGAGAGACGTAATGGACATTTTGGATATTTTTAGTTCCCAACAATAAGCTATTTTAACATGCAAATAATTAATGGACGCCATTTACAGACGTGTAATTAAGGCAAACGGTTTCTCTTCACCATATCTCAAGCCAGTGCTTAGCAGTTAGTCTTGGGAAAAAATGAGAATTGAGACCTCGGAACTTAATAATAATAATAATAATAAAACAGTTGTAGTAGGAGCAAAAAATTCTATTACTTCTCTGCATTTCCTGGCTGTTTTCAGTGGAGGATTCCAATTTGAAGCACAGATTTTCTCTTCCAGCGGGCTGACATAGCGATCGGCGACCTGACCATCACTTTCCAGCGCGAGCAGGCCGTCGACTTCACGATGCCCTTCATGAACCTTGGCATCAGTATCCTCTTCCGCAAACCCACCAAGAAGGTACCGAAGCTCTTTTCGTTCCTGTCGCCCCTTTCGCTCGAGGTCTGGGTGTACATGGCCACCGCCTTCCTCGGAGTCAGCCTCTTTCTATTCATCGTAGCCCGCTTCAGCCCCTACGAGTGGACAAATCCTCACCCTTGCGACCCCAGCCCCGACGTCCTGCAGAACCAGTTCACGCTCCTCAACACACTCTGGTTCACTGTGGGATGCCTCATGCAACAGGGCTGCGAACTCACGCCCAGGTGAGCTCTTTTGTGTAACTATATAGTGCTTACTCCACCCCAGTACCACTGCTGTTGATAACTATAAAAATTCAGAGATTTCTCTATAATTTGGAATTCTAAAAATTGGGCGTTTTCAGAAAAGTGAGTAGATAACCTGAAACAGGAAACAAGCAATTGGATATGGATACTAGCGACTGCGGATTGATACAAATAATAGGTTGCTAGCTACATTTTGAATTTTATTTTGTAATTTATATATTATAATCTTTTTGTATAATCTTGTATACAATATTTTGAATAATATACATAGGCTCTAAAACTACTGGAAATTTTTGTAAATGAACTTTAACAAACTTGTCATTTCTCTAAACTGATATTTGCCGTACCATTGTCAGACTACTTTATATTGTTTGCGTAAAATCATGTTGGTCTTGGTATACCCCCCGACGAACCGCCTACCCGAAACGGTGTTAGACCTTGAAGGTCGTCGGGGAAAAATAGTGGGTGTTTTCATACCTATGGCTCCAAAGTAAAATAAATTACAGCTATGGAATTTTACTGATTGAGAGGATATCTTAAAGAGGACAGACCAAATAAAGGCTCATCACGGAAGCTGTTAACTTTTTTACGACTATTATTCTTTCCATAAGTGGAAAGTTATAAAAAAAAATAAAGAAAAAATATCAGTAAGATTTTCGTACGGCAACAAATCAAAATCGTAACAAATTGTGTTAAACATTTGTATAAACTTAGTAGTAATGGTAAGTAATTTTGAACCATTACTGACACACTCGTTTATAGATCTTTGGTCATTATTTATTGATACTAATAGATTGTTTTAACCCTCTGGGGGTTTCATTCTATGTGTAAAATTTTAAAAAAATCGACAGCAGTTGGACCAATAAGCTGTTGTGAAAGCGCTTTCCAATACGGGTGCAATGAAAATGCAAGCGGGATTTTTTTACCCTTCTGTACACCATGGGCGATGAGCAGTCCCTGGGACAGGTACAAGTGACCGGTCATTCAAGTCAGATGCACATGGTCAGATGATTTTAGGAATATTGTATTCGAAGAATGTTCCGCTGCAATCGCCGAGTGATCACATCGATATATAAGTAGTTCAATTTTCAGTCAGTAATTCGATATTCCTTTTCAATATGCAGGAACGGATCAAAAACAATTATGTTAATCCACATATTTACAAATAATAGTATATATTAAATTTTAGATGCAGTAGCATCATCTACTATTATAATAAAAAATAATTTTTGAGTGCGAGTCAGAAAAATGGTAGGATAGCTGAAAAAAATTATTCTAGCGCCACGCAATTTGTTACTTAGGTATTACTGATCCATGCCTAAAAATATCTCATCGCAATTTTTTCAAAATTTTGATATTACTTTTTGAGCATTATTATTTTTTTTATTGAAAAGTGAGAACATCTTCGCTCTTAAATGCTTCAAAATAGTGAAATTTCCAGTTTAAAACTTTATGAACTATGCTACGTTAAACATCTATAAAATGCCTTTATTAAGAATTTATTTTCAAATTTTTAAACTATTTTACTTATTTAATGCATTCGTGAAATTTAATAAAATTATTGATGCATTTTTTCCCATCTGCTTCAACCGTTTGCAATCGATTTTAATGAAGTGTTCGACTCATCAACGTGAGTATCATCGCAAAATCCCACCCTAAAGAAGCCCGCCCCAGACTCTATGGCATCTATAAATGACCGTAAAACTGTCTTGTCGGTATTAATTATGTTGACTACCCTTCAATCTATCAAAATGTCAAATCTTCTACGGGATGAAACACGTTAAAATACGTCAGAAACATTCTTCGAGCAGTATACGACTTACATAATAACACGTAACCGAATGTTTCGTAAACCAACTTTCTATGTTAGTGATCATACGTCAAAATCCGTGTCAAAGATCAAAAGACAGCTAGGTATTACGTCGAAATACGTGTGAAATCCTTAGAGGATTAAAGTATTCTGTAATTAAGAGGGGGTAAGGAAATACATCAACATTTATTTATATTTTTATAAGTCAGGCAATTTTTGTTAATTATATTTATGTATATATAATTGTAATAGAACTGGCCGTTACCAATAGGAACAGATCTTTTCCCATTTCTGTCACCCGATACCTTCGGATGAAATGAAAAACATTAAAGGCATTAAAATCTTTCCATTAGATGGCTAGCGTAATATTATTGGGCAGCATTCATCATCGAATTTCAACAAGAAATTTGAAATTCAGCGAAATGAAAAGTAATTATCTGAGATTTTATTATCCTCTCACGCCTTCTGAAAGTGATTTTCTCATGGTCTGCATTAAATACCTGTTAGATTCCTATGAATCGGGGCTAAATTTTTTTTTATTTTAATTGATATCAGCACATATCAATTCTAGGCTTGTCTTATGAACGCAGTATTTAATAAGAATCGGTAGACCGATATAGGCTTCAGCTGCGAATTTCATTCCGTGATTAGATTGACTGTTGGAGGTTTTCTTTAAATGGATCACAGTTCTGGGATATTTTCGTAGAAAGGTAAACTGTCAATACATTGGAGTTACGTCAGACTTCTACTTCTAAGGTTTTTTCCAGACCAACCTTCCAATGTAATTTCAAGGTTGCTTTCACTTGCAGTAAATGTCACATTTCTTCTTCTTTATGAGTCCTTAGACACGATTAGAGTTTATCCTTTGGGTCTGGAACACCAATTTTGGCTTTGCTTACGAATCTAATTCACTGCAATTACAAGTTTACAATTTATTGGGTTCAATGAAAGGTCTTCTCCCCTAGGGCATTGTCCACACGAGTTGTCGCTTGCATTTGGTGGTTCTTCACTTTGATCATGGTGTCTTCATATACAGCTAACTTAGCCGCCTTCCTGACTGTGGAGAGACTTGTGTCGCCTATCGAAGGAGCCGAAGATCTCGCCAAGCAGTCGCACATCCAGTACGGATGCGTCGAGTCAGGAGCTACGCAGACCTTCTTCAAGGTGAGACGCTTCTGCATTTTTAAATGTTTGATAATAATGCAGAAGCTGCGGTATTTACAGCAGCAGTGGAATATTATTAATGTCTAAATTTCCAGGAATCAACAATCCCCACCTTCAAGCGGATGTGGGCCTTCATGCAGAGTGCTCGCCCGAGCGTCTTCACGGAGTCGAACGCCAAAGGCGTGGAGCGAGTCAAGAAGGAGAACTATGCCTTCCTCATGGAGTCCACCTCCATTGAGTACATCGTGGAGAGGGAGTGTGATCTCATGCAAATCGGAGGATTGCTCGATAACAAAGGCTACGGTGTGGCGACACCCTCTGGTCAGTCAGAGAATTTATTTGTAGAAACATTGGATATCTATAGTTTCAGAATATTGATCTGTTTGTACAGTTATACATTTTCTTAGGTATAAATTGACAGATGCAGTAAAAATGATTCCAGCTCTGCAGCTATTTCTCTCTCATTAACGGCCAAACGAAACTAATTGAATGAGAGACACAGTAAAGCCATACACATCTACATCGAATACAACGTGTAGATGGATTGTTCGGTGACAAAGGCTGTGATCTGGCGACATCACGGATCAGAATTAGTCTCTTATTTCTGAAATGTAATCATTGCATTTACACTCTTCATCCGAATAGAAGAGTCTTTGAGATTAATCTCTTATTTTAAGATAAATTCATTTAAAATGTTGGTATACATAATTAAACTGGAAATATTTTCCTTGGTTTTAAAAATAACACTTATCTGTATTTATTAAAATATTTAAAAAAAATTGCACAAATCATACTTTTACGCTCTAATTTGAGTACATAGAGTGCATAATAATTTTAAAAAAAACACAAAAGTTCGAACAATAGAATTTTTTGTTAGAAAACAGTAAGTATTACATAGTACATTGAAGCTGACCATTTTTAAAACAAAGGAAGATATACATTGCATATTTAAATAAAAAGGTAAATATAATTAAAATAAAAACAAGTTTTAATTAAGCATTATTAAACCTACACTGATTTTTTTAAGTGCAGTAAATCCAAAATTTAAACTTTCAGTAGATAGAAATAATCTTCAAAAACATTAACAAAATAGCATTTTATAAAACAATATGATTCAGAATAATGATATAGTAAATGCATAAAAATTGTGTACAGAATATGTCGTACACAGAAACTTATCAGAAGGATAATCATGCTAACTAAAATTACACTAGTGTGCAAAACTTGAGCAATGTAAATTTTAAGCAGGTAGTCATGAAATTGTAAAAAAAGGGGCTATTGCGATCAGTACAATGAACACGCAATTCAGTAGAAAGGTGATGCATATGCAAATGTCAGGAACAAAACATCGTAGGCGGTGTGAGTGTACACAAAACGCGTACAGTCGGCGCGTGCAGCTGAAGACTTTAAGGAAAGGAAGAACGGAGGCGCATTTAAAGACATTCGCTACAAATGAATTCTTTAGTGAAATATGGCACACGTGGTAGAATGTTTGAAAATCTGTAGGAGGGGCGCAATTCAACCAGTGTAGCTGAAGAGTTCGGAATCAACAAAAGTGCTTGGAAAGCCTTCCAAACCATAGATACAATTGTTAGAAAGGTTGTTGGTGGCCACCCAAGGGAAACAACTGCAGTAGATGACCGATATATCATCCTGCAGGCGAAAAGAGCCCGATACTAGTCAGCAAGTGCTACTGCTCAACAACTGTGCACAGCAACAGGGTGATAAGAGCCGCGGTATACTGTGGCCAGACGCCTTCGCCACCGTTCACACCTTATTCAGCCACCGTCCTGAACGCTTCATCCCTTTGAAAGTTAGTCATCGGTGGCCCCGTTTAGAGTGGTGGTCGTTTCCTCTTTACGGATGAAATCGTTTCAGTACCACAAGTGATTCTCAACGCCAGTTGATTTAGAGAGAGTCGGAACAAGGTTTCATCCCAGTAACATCACGGAAAGAGACCGCTACGCTAGTTCTGGAGTTGTCGTCGGGGAGACATTATGCTGAAGGGGTGGACTGAGCTCCACGTTTTCGACAGAGGTTCTGTAACCGGAGATTACTATTGTAAGGAGGTGATCCTTCCCCATGTGCGTCTGTTTCGAGGTGCTATTGGACCAGACTTCGTTTTTATGGGTGACAATGCACGGACACACCGGGCTGCTGATGCTCAGCAGCTACTGGAAAAGGAAGACTTCACTATAATGGATTGGCCAGCATTCTCAACTGATTTAAATCCCTTAAAACATGCGTGGTATGCTTTGGAGAGACGCCTTGCGGCACAATTACATACTCCGGGGAACATCCAACAATTGAAACAGATGCTGATTGAGGAATGGTTACTCTTACCTCAAGAACTGTTGGACAATCTGGTGTTGAGTAGGGAGAGACGATGCGAAGCAACCATTACAGTAAGGAGAAGGCACATCCCATACTAAGGAACAGCTGCTCGTTGTTCTTCCTCTTGGACAGACAATCATGTGTAGCGATACTATGAGTTCAACAAAGCCTTTTTTTTGTTTTATCCATATTATATGCATTTTATTCATTTTTGCGTAACTATGCTTTCGTCATCGTTTAAATACAGAGGAGTACGTTTAATACATAAATTTTTCCTTCTCATACCTTCTCGTGGAGTTATGGCGAAAAAGTACCTGTTGCTTGAGTTTTGCACACCAGTGTAAAAATAAAGCTGAGGAGGTTATACTTATCTCAACGACGAAGACAGACATCTGATATTAAACAGCTTTTATTTACTTGCAATAGGTAGATAATGCATTTGGCAGGATTCACATTATATGTTATACAGTCTATTCTGGATTGCATTCACAAAATTCCTCTACTAAATGCAGCACAGTTAGATTTTTAATTAAATTTTGGCATTCTTTATAAAAGGCGCTCTTATATTTAAAAAGATGCCGTTTATTATTATAAAGGCCCAACTGGTATTCAATATGAGGTCGAAAAATTTTTTGATGACAACGTCATGCAGATACTCGGTTGCACGCATTATCTAATCACGAAATTCAGATCTTGATTTGTCGTATTAGCGAAGCGAGATGAAATACAGCTTTCCACTTCTCACTGCGACTTGGTCAAAAGCCGCTAAATTTATTGTAATTGAGTTTATTCTTATGCATATTTTATTTAACTTGACTTGTTTCAGGTTTGTAAAGTAGAAATATAGGAAACGGATTTTTCATCCTACTTCCTAATATGTTGAAATATTCAAATTTTGTATTCTTGTTAATGACAATACAAAATTATATTAATATCCGAACTTAATAATCGGTTATTGAATAGTTTCATCAAATTTTGATTTCATATGAATATCTCTACGGTTGGTGATGTAACAAGAAATAAATTTAACGATTATATCTTTTTTATAAAATTGAATTGTAAAAAATTAGAAAAAAAGAATATTGAAGATAAAAATTTCTCCTTTTTTAATACACTAATGTGTTTTCAAAAACTGCTTTTTGTTAAAATTATTAGACATAGCGAGTGAGAATCCTTTCGTCCGCTTGCAGGGTCCCCGTATCGAACTCCGCTGTCGAGCGCCATCCTGAAGCTCCAGGAGAGCGGGGCACTGCACATTTTAAAGGAACGCTGGTGGAAACAACGATTGGGTGGCGGCAAGTGCAGCAAAGACGAGACCAGCACGGCAGGGTCGGCCAGCGCCTTAAGCCTCGCCAATGTGGGGGGAGTGTTCGTGGTGCTGGGAGCCGGACTCGTCGCGGCCTGCATCGTGGCCATTGTCGAGTTCGTCTGGAAATCGAGGAAAGTGGACAGCGAGGAACGGGTGAGGCATTTCTCTGTTTTCGACAGGCATCAGTTGCAGTTTAATCTAGACAATATTGTTGCTTAATTAGTGCATATTTTTATTAAAAAATTAATAAAAATGCTTTTAAGTAATCTGCAATTTAGCTACATTTAAAAACATCGTACACAAAAATTAGAGGATATTTCAAAAAGCGTATAGAAATGAAGCATTTGATTTTATTTTGATTGAAGAAAACATCAGTAAAATAAATGATAGGACGATTGTGAACTGGCATGGTGTCTGGTAAACCATCCACAACACTTCTTAAATGGAACATCTTGTTCTAATTTAAGAAGGATTGTTGAAGTTAATGGACAGCTAAAAACTTACTCTTGCCCTTGGCAAAGAAGAGCAGAGAATGCTGTTGAAAAGTCTGATTTTATTTATGTCTTCCTCCCGTTATAATGTGCTTGGGAAATCATACACTCTACTTAACAGCCAATATGTGGCTTTCTTGGTCAGCCTGACTATGTTTTCTCTTACTTAACAATATGTTATTTGCTGCTCGTAATTGTAAAATTAAACAACCTTCTCATTTTTTCTTTGATGTTCTTGTACATAAAAAGAAATCACATGCTTCGTTTTTTATCGTTATCTATATACTTATAATAAAGCTCAATGTGTGTGTGTGTGTGTGTGTGTGTGTTGGCGCTCTACAGGCCAGACCGTTTGACCTACAGCTACCAAATTTGGTACATGTATACCTTGGAGGTTGGGAATGTGCACCTGGGGTTCCTTTTTTCGAATTTTTAATTAGAATTTTAATTATTAATTAAAAACTAACTTTCCCGCCAAAAAAATCTTCCATTTTCCCCATCGCCAAATGAGTAAGGCTTCAGTTTTTTTTCCCCACGCTAATGAGGCTAGGCTTAACATTTTACGACCAATTATTTCAAACGATTCTGTTTATTTTCTTAATGTTTGATGCATTTAAAATTAAACATTGTTAATGAATCGATCTTTCAGATTCATTCTGAAGTACTTTTGAATTAAAATAAAACAGAATAAAGGAAATTAAAAATTTCTAATCCGCATAGCGTTACCCCAACTGGCGTAGAAAAAATCACGTATTTGCGTTACGTAACTGGCGTTGAAAATTCAAGCATGCGCATTGTGTTCTGAATTCCGCATTGTGTTGACAATTATTATCAACAGATGCGGACTGGATTTAAATTATTTTTAGGTTCGTTGTATGCTTTTGTAATTAAAATGTATTTATGTTAGTTATATATTTTTTGTATATGCTTATAGTTTTAAGTACATCGTTTTTTAAGTAGTTTTTTTAAAACCTGTTTTCAACCGTTTATTTTAAACGATTCGTTTTATTTTCTTAGTGTTTGATGCATTTAAAATTAAACATTGTTAATTAATCGATCTGTTCATGATGAATCTAAGAAAATTTTGTTGACAAATTCTTGAGATATTACATAAATTAAAAAAGATATTCTTTAGTGCCCATAAAGTTTAAACGCTGAGTGACTCTATTTTCAATAATCAGATTATAAAAAAAATGCTTTGTTTCAGTAAAAAATATTATTATATTAATTGAAGATTAATTCTTTCCACTTTAATTTAAAGCATAAATTCTACGGGTGCTAACAGAAAATTAGAGAGATACATATTACGTTATAACTGAAGGCCTTTATAATATTATGAATGAATTATATGACAATCAAAATTTGAAGTTTTAAAATATTTTGATGAAGAAGCTATTAAAGTAGGAATTGCATAAAATATTTAATTATTAAAATTTTAACGAGCATTAAGATTGGCGAACCGGCTGGTCGCCAAAGGCGGCTAGTATTCAATAAAGAAACTCTGACTGAACAGAGTCCTTCTGAAAGAATAAGATGGCCCTTAACACAAATCCTTCAGAATAAAGGCATTAAGGCACAAGAGCATGTATATATGCAATCCTCAGCATAAAAACACAATATATATAAAAACCTATGAAGTGAACATATATAAAATAAGAAATAACATACAAAAATATCAAGTGAGTAAGAAATAAATAAGAAAAATTAAGAAAAAAAAATAAAGTAAAAATTAGGAACAAATAAAGTAAATATATCAACAAAATATGTAGCAAAAGGTAATAAACAATTTAAAAACATGTACACAAGTCAAAGGAGGAGTGAATGAGACTGATCCGCTTGGTTAAATTCAGTTGTCACGGGTTCAGTTTCACGTGTATACGAAAGAGCGGAATCAGTATAAAGTTATTAAGTCTACGTTTTTACAAGTTTCTTGTCATAAGGCTCTCTTATTTTTTCAGATGAGGTATTCCAAAAGATTATGTTCAATTGAGTTTTCTATGTGTCCACAGGTATATGTTTCTGGTTTATTTAAGAGTCGCGCTTGATATTTTTCACAAATTCAATGGCGGATATAGATATAATTGATATAAAATCTCTTGGTATCTCAGTTTTTTAACTTTATTAAATTTGTTTTTTCATCCAGCAGCTTTTGTTGTAGAACCCTATCTTGTTTGTCATTCCATAATTATTGTTTAATTGTTGCTAATTTTAATTATATTTTTTGTGAGAGCAAAATAGTAATCATTCGTTCTTTTGTTAATGTTATTTTCACCAGTTAATTCGTTCTCTTTATATCCGAAGTTTACTCTAATCCACATTATAGTATTGATTTTTTAATTCATTATTAAATAGTCTTCTTTCTCGTGTGGATCTTATTACCGTTAAAGAAAATCTGGAATCGGTGATAATTTTGGCACCATGAAGATTGTTTTCAATTACTTAATGAGTTGCTGCTTTTGAAATGATGAACAAAATCGCATTCAACTGCGTCATGAATTTTAGAACTATCTGTGAAAAGTAGACTTTAAGTTGATTGATGTAGTTAAAAAAAAACACCAGAATGTTACTTGGATGTTCCAGGTTTTAGGATTTTTTTTTTAGTATTCACGCTGAAATTTTTTTCTTTTAGTTTTCCCAGCTGTTTAGCAGCCTATATTTTGATAATTAAGAAAAGATAACCTAAAAGAATTTCTCGTACTTCATTTAAAACTGTTGAATTAAGCTTTGTTCATTGCTTTTGGTTCTTTGTAGTTGAAGCAATTTATTTTTGATTTTCACCCTGTCATTGAACAATATTTTGAATGAGTACATTATTATTTCCTCAATAGCTATTAAATATATTTGTAAGTTTCAAACTCTTTTTACCTCTGGCAATTTTTCCATGATTTTAATTGTTTTGATTTGCTTGTTAAGGTGAGCTATGAAGGAAACTTTCTTGTCAAAGATTATTTCAAGATGTTTACAATTTGTGTGGCACGCGAATCATTTTCTTTCTAAATATATGACTCGGAAATATGTCAATTCCTTTTTGTTTTTAAATATGAATGAAATTACTTGTAGAGTTACTGAAGGTTAAACACTTTGTCACTTTATTCTGTTTCTTACAAAATAAATTTGCTTTTTCCTGTAAAAATGAAATGAAGTGTCCTACGCATGCTACTGGGTAAATTATCTGATCCTTCAACTTTAACATTAATTTTTGAAGGAAATGGGATAAATAATATGCTGTGTGTGCACTGTTTCTGTGAATTTATCATTTTGTTATTTGATCTTGTCTATTTAATTTAAATTTTTCTTCAGGTTCTTGCAAATTTCTGATATCATCTACAAAGAGCTCGAACTTTGTTACGTCTTAATTCTAACGCAAGAGTCCATCGGATTTTCTTATAGATTTTTTTTCTTTCTATGCAAGTTGTAAGCATTGGTAAAATTTCGTGTGAATTCTTCTGTTGCGGTGGAATAGAGTTTGAAAATATTAAATCTTTTTGTTACTTTTATTTGTTCATTTCGCGAGTCATGTAGGTTTAGTGGATCATGTTCCCATCTTTCTTCAAAATGTTTTGGCTATTTTACTATGACCATAAGTTATAAGATTGTGCTCTTTTGGAGTAACCATTTGATGAACTCGCTATTCTAAAATTTCGAAATTTTGGTTTTGAAATGTCAAGTCGACTGCTTCCCCTATCGTTTTCAAATAGTGGGCTAGAATTGAAATTTTTGAGTATATCCAAATTCAGAAATTTAGAAGGGTTTCTTTCTCTTTCATCGTTTTTATTTAGTCCCCAGTCAATGCTTTTTGAATTAAAATCTTCCATAGTAAGAATTGGATTATTTTTGTGTTCTTCAATAATTCTGTCCCATTTCCGCTGATCATTTCCTATATTTTCTTTGGGCGCTACTTTTGAAAATTAGCTATTTTTGATATCTTATAGAATGGGAACTATAATACTTTTATCTTTATGCATTGATTATGGAATATCCCCACATTTTTGTGTGTTCTGCTATTAACTTTGATTTTATGAATGCGACCGTTTCTTGAATTGGTGATTCGAAATCTTGTATTTTTTTACCGATTTAGACAGCTCACACTCACACGATGTATAAATAAATGCTTATGAATGAAAAAAATGCAATGGTTTTCAAAATTAAGAAAAGTAATAATAATAATAATAAAATAAACCTACTTTGTCTGATCTGTTCGAAAGAGAATATTTATTTTATCTTTTTCACCAGGAACCTTTGTGCGTACTGTTCTGCCGAGAACTTCGCTTTGCTATCTTCTGCGGAGGATCCACTAAGCCCATCCTTCCGAAGCACAGCCCAGACGACAGGCAAGCCCCAGAGAACGGCCTTCCCTTCATGCCTCTCACAGGCTTTAGCAGCGTCACCACCAAGGATAACTTCTCTTGACAGGAAGAGACAGGGGGCGGTGCCATGCCCCTTGAGCCCACAGCAGATGAACAGGTAAATAAAGAATAAATAAAACGCAATGCCAGAGTAATATTGAATAAAAAAAAGCATATACCTGATAAAACGTACAAATCAGGATTACTGCAATGTAAACACAGCACAAAAACCCATTTTCGTAAATAAACACATTCTAATCATCTATGTAGAAATTATTGAATATATATGTAATGTCTTTTATGAAAATTGATTTCATAATAAAAGTTTTCTTGTTATTTCTACAAATGCCATTGATATTAATGATTTTATTTGCAATTTTCCTTCAATAATATTGTGCTTACTATTCTTGTTCATTTGATTTTTAATATTTGTGATCTACTTTCTATTAAAAAAATTGGATTTTTTTATGAATGTATTTATAAATTTTGAATAAATAAAAGTTATTTATTCAATTTATTAATTAGTTAATAAGTATAATTTTAATTGTTTCCCTTTTTTCCCTATTATTTCATCTTTAGTTTTTGGGAGATTATTGGTAACCAGTGCAATTGGAAGGACAAATCTCAAAGGGAAACTTGTTGAATTCCAAGAAGTATTGATATTGCCAACTACCCCCCCCCCCCATGAAGTGATAAAATGCTGACAGAGTTATTTCCACAGCTTTACTTTTATATACAACCAAACGTTACTCTTTTTTCTTTTTTATTTCCCTTCATAACAAACTCGCTTTTCATTTCTTTGCCCCTCGCTTCTATGTTTTGGCTTCGGTGTCGTTTCATCTTGCTCCGATAAAAATACAGTGTTCCAAAAATTTTTGCCAAATTTAAAATTAAATATTAAATTATTAATTGGTTTAGAAGAGTGTGGTTCGTATTAAAATTCTTTTCAAGGAGCAAACATTTTTAATGTGTATATATATATATATATATGGTATACAATTTGACCGACAAATTCACAGGAGTGATAGTAGGAGGCATCAAGAGGATAAAGAATCACCATACGACATGGGGTCCCAAACGACATTTAATTGGTGAAAATCGCAAAAATATAAAGAGTTGGAGAAAAATTTACATACGAGAAGGCTTCTTTTCGATTACCTTATTCCTAATTCTCGGATTCATAGGGTCTTCTTCTTCTTGCGTACAGCCAACCACCCCGCCACCACTAAACGTAGCATTATCGACAGGATTTGTTGTATCCGACTGCTATCTTTAGCATTGTCCATCCTTGCATTGACCGATTTGTCAAACTGACATTCTCTTCGAGGTAATTGGCCACAAAGTGGTCAATTACTGTCTTTCTTCCTTATCAACAAACGCTCAAAAAGTTGGTAAAAAACTGACAATTTTTGACATCATGTCTTTCAGAGTTTTAAGATTACCTGGTACCACCAATACTGTACCAAGTCATTATTTATAATTTTCAGATTTTTTCTTAACTCCGAGATTTCAATACATTCCTTTAAATAGAGGTAAACAGTACCGATTCCTCCACAAAGGCATTTATTTTCCTGCATTATTCCAACTCTTTGGAAATATGCAGGAAATCTCCCATGTCCTGATATGATTTGAATTATTAATGGATGGTATATTCTTATTTTTATTTCTGGATTAGGACTAAAATCGAAAGTTACTCTTCCGTTTTTGGACATATACCATCTGTCAAACCATTGCAACTTTATTTCTTCTCTTAATTCCCATTTTAAGACACCATTTGATTTGGGGACAACCATATCAACACCCTCTTTCTGTGCCGCCAACTTTGCATATTGATCCGCCTTTTCATTACCATATATCCCAATATGGGCCTTAACCCAATTCAACTCTATCCGCTTGTTAGTTTTTACACTTTTTATCTTTTCTTTTATCGTCCATATTTCCTTATTACAATTGTGAAATGATTGTATGGCTTGTAGGACTGATAGAGAATCTGAAAAAATTGAGCACTTTCCATCCTCCACCCTTTCACAATATTCAATGGCCATCTTTAAAGCTTGCACTTCTGTCTGGAAACTTGTGGCATGGTTCTATAATTTCACAAGATTTTTATCGATCTCTTTCCTATAGTAGTATACTACTATTGCAGCTCCTACTTTATTTTCATCTTCTGAACCATCTGTAAAAATTTCTATTCCATCCTTATCTGGGATTTTAATTTGAAAACCATGAATAAACCATTCTGCAGGATGTTGTTCGAACTTGTCAAAATACTTCTCATAATCTTTTTTGCTGAAGCATTTGTTTCCTATTTTAACTTTATTACTAGAAGTTCTTATTTAAAATTTAGTGAACATTTCCGTTGCTCTGAGGTCCATTGACAAAATTCCCGTTATCACTTGAAGGGCTTCTGTAGAAATGGTTCTATATGTTCCAGACATAATGATGAGAGGGGCCGTTGAATTGAATTTAATGTTTCTCTGATTTTCTTTAGATTTAGCCTATGTCCCCATACTCCATGCCCGAAAAGAACAAATGGCTCAATGGCCCCAGTGTAGATTCTTCTTAGATGGTATTTCCTTTTTCCATAAAATTTAACCGCAATATGTTAATACATCCACTTTTTTCTTGACCTTACTAAAATGCGACGTAAATGTTAATTTACAGTCCCATGTAACTCCCAAGTATTTAATTTGATTTGACACATTTATATTGTTATTGCCCATTTTTATGTTAGGCGGATCTATTATATTTAAACGTTCTCCAAATGTAATAGGCATTTGAATTGTTTTCCTTTCATTAAACTCAAGTTTATGTATTTTGCCCCATTTTACTAGCCTATGAATTATTTGTTTTCCTTTAATTTCCAGTTCATCTTTTGTTCTTCCCGAGATTATTAGTAGCACATCATCGGCATACGCCTGTATAAAGCAGTTCACTGGAAGATTGATTTTAAATACAGAATTCATAACCAAGTTCCAGTATAACGGACCGCTGCATGAGCCCTGTGGCACTCCTCTATCCATTATAAATTCCCAATTATTCTCTCCATCTTGGTAAATACATTTCCTTTCATTTAAGTAATCTTTAATCACTTCAAAAAGATTGCTTGGGCAATTCATTTTTATAAGGGCATATAAAATGCTTTTCTTCCATACTGAATCAAATGCTCCAGCTATATCCAAAGATATAACTGTTACCTTTAGTTTTTGATTCATCGCACCTTTTATTTTACTCCATAGTGCATTTTGGGCTGTTTCACAAGAGTGGTTATATCTAAAACCATGTTGATCATGATGTAGTTTATTTTGTGCCGTTAATAAGTGCTGCACACTTTGAGTTATCAGTTTATCCAAGATTTTACTTGCTGTTGTTAGCAAACAAATTGGTCTATAGGATTTAGGATCCTCTAAGTCTCTATTGGTTTTAGGTATTAAAATCAGTTTTGCTACCTTCCACTGATTAGGGAACGCACCTAATTCTAGGCACTTGTTATATAACTCTAAAAGTATAAATGGATTCTTTCTGTTAATTTCAGCAAGCATCTCCATTGGGATGTTGTCTAATCCAGGTGTTTTCTTTTTAGCCATTTTATTAATCATTGTTCTTATTTTATTTATTGTGAATATTTTATCTTTTTCTTTTGTTTTATATAACTCAATGCTTTTCCTCATTTTCTTCTGCTTTTTACTTTCTTGTTGGGACTGTTCCTCTTTGAAAAGGCATCTCACAATAGTTTCAATACTTTCTTTTGTATTTTTGGTTTTTGTTCCATCCTGTTTTTTTGACACCATGCAAAACTGTTTTCCTTTTCATTTTCATTGCCATCCATATTAATTTGAAAATCCAAAAAGCCATGGTCACTCAGAGTACTTTGGATAACATTCCAGCCCACTACTCTGTCATGCAGATCTTTAGTTGATAAGGTGACATCAATCCAGCTTCTTCCACGTGCAGATTGAAACGTTGGCAATGAGTTTGGATCATTCCAAATAACAAGGTTCTTCTTAAAAATGAATTCTATAAACGAGCCCGCTTCATCTTGTGGTCTATGATCGGGAATTTCATTTCCCCACAGACGACTATGAAGATTGAAATCTCCTCCAATTAGTATGGATGATGTCTCCAACTGTTCAAACAGATTTCCAAGTTCTCTGCAGACTTCTTCTTTATTGTGAGTCGGTGGAAGTATGCCGATACCATAGTAATTTCACTATTTCCCACTGATAAACTGGCTGCTACTATGTTTTCGCTAGTAAATCTTGTCAAAACAGAAATATCTTTGTTTCATACTGCTATAATCGCCTTCCCATAAGGGTAAGTAATTATTCTCCATCCTAGGGGAAGTCCTATTATTTTTCCTTTCATTGTATATGGTTCTTGTAACATCTGGAATATTGTCTCCAAAACAAATTTGGGAGTCCCTTTGTCTCATATTTACCCCGACCTATATTATGTTGAATAACACGCCAAGAATTACCATTGAAAGGCTTATTATTCATAATTCGCCTGTTTAATCAACTAATCTCTCTCCCTGATAAATACAGGGCAATGCTCCGATGTCGCAATATGATCCGTTTGAATCCTAATTTTTGTTCTTTTGCGATACTCTTTACAGTTTCTGCATTCTGGATTTTGCTTTGTGCAATTTTTATAGTTATGCATTTCCAAGCACTTGGAGCAGCTATCTTCTTTTTGCATACATTTAGATCGAACATGCCATATTTGAGACATTTAAAACATCTAAGGGGTTCCACAAATTCTCTAAATCTATACGATCCGAAACCATATTGTAATCTTGCTTTATCTTTAATTATTCGGAACGCTTTCGGGTCCAAACTTATAACCCAGTGAGACGAGCTGCCTCTTCCTTTTTTTCTATATAGAACCCGCATATTCCCTACTATGTCATTGCTTAGCTTGATTTGATTGAGAAAATCCAATTCCTCCTCCTCCCTGGGTCTCTCACTCTTTTCCATATCATATATATAATGATTTGAGGCATTCTCATCTGTGGAGTAGTAGCCTTGCATACATTTTGCAAATTTGTAGGACTGTTAATTGCATCTTTTAACTTTGTTACCATTTCCGGTGTTTCAACTTGAACCAGAACTCCATTTCCCATTGCTGGCTTCAAACCCATCATTTTAATTTCCATCTCCTTTGGGCTGATATTCGCTTCTAATGTCTTTCTCATTTTAATCGATGAGCCTCTGTAATTAGTCTAACCACAAGTGTAGGCAGGTTTGCTTTAGGTCTTAGCAATGGTATTGTTTTATTATCGTTTTCATTCGCGTTAATTATTTTTTGTTGAATTTGATTCCTATCTTCCCCCACCAACAGATTTTTGGAGGCGAGGCTTGGATCCTTCTAATAAACGTTAAACCTGGTTTTAATGGAATTTTTTTTCTCCACTATGTTCGCTGTTTAGATTTTTAACCTCATTTACGAATGTTGGTCCTTGATTATCATCTGTTGAATTCATTTTGGTTGCTGAAGAATTTGACAAAACATTCAAAAATAAGTCTCTCAATTCTTCAGCCGCGTTACCTTCAATCCTATATTTATTGATAATATTTTCAAATGTTTCCAATATTCCCAATGGTCCAAAGGGTTGCTTATTTTCCTCTGGTATTATTTCGTTTTCGCTTGCATCCACATTCTTTGCCTTTTTAGCATTTGCAATACCATCATTTCTTTCTTTCTCTTTGCCTTTGCGAGGAATGCACGGTCTTTTATCTTTAGGGCGATTTTCCCCTGTTTTCATTTTTACATTTTTCTTTTTCCGTTTTGTGGCCATTTGTATTTTGCTGTCCGTCTGGATTGACGGTTCAATTTTCTCATTTGAATCAGAATCCGATGATTTTTTAAAGTCTTTATATGTCAATCCTTTAATTGGAGTTGGTGTATCGGGGATTATCATTCCAGCTCCTTTTGGCGAGTAAAATAAATTCTCATCATCAGTTAGAATATCACTATCATCAGCAAATTGTTCTCTATCCGTCTTGTTTTTGTCTGATTCCATTTTTTTTTCACAATGTCTAAATTTCTACTGCAACAGAGAATATAGCTTAAGCAAGCTTTTAACGAAATATTTGGAAAGCTTTTCCAATTTTAAATTTGAATTATTAGAAACGCATGTAAAAAACTGTCCAAATAAAAACTCAATCAATTTTTTTAGCAATAAAAAAAACTATCTAAAGTGTAACAAGAATTTCTTCTAATTAGATGCACTAAAGAGAACTGAACTTTTCCAAACAATTTTGTTGTCAACTAATATTCAACACATTTATGGACACTTTCCATCAATTGGAATTTAAAATTGGTAAAAAAAAATCACAAAATAAGAGTCTGCACAATAAAGAAAACTTTGGACACAGTAGGACAATATCCGAGTCCTGCAAATAGTTCATGCACTGAACGCAGATATCGATAGCCGTTTCTTAAATGGTAAACACACAACAAAATGGCTACCCAAACAAGTGGGCGTTTCTGCCACAACTACACTTCAGAAAGTCAAAAACTTCTAAGATGCTAAAGAATTTTGAAATAAAATTCAAAAACCTGTTACCCCAGGGTTTCAGCTACACTTCATCATCACATTCAACAGAAAATATCCATCATTTTTCATTTTATAGCCATATTTTGAAGAGCAAAAGAAAATATCAATTACACCGATCACTACGGATCCGAATCGATGGATTCATAGGGTCATTCTCTCCGCCAGGCTCATCGTCTTTTCGACATCTGTTTTTGTGATTTTCACTGAATAAATGTTACCTGCGACCCTATGTTTTCTGGTAATTTTTCATCTACTTAAGGCCTATTATCCTTGCTCTGAATTTGTTTTTCGAATTTGAAAACGCTTTCTGCGAACATCGGTACTGATGTTGCAGCGATGTTTTTTGGTTCCCATTTCAGTTTTTCTTGAATATCTTAAAAACTCTCCAGTTCTCACACTACACGCTTTTATCAAATTATAGGCTATAAAATTCCTTACATTTTCAAGCTTTTATTTTAATTCAAGTTTTAATATTTTTGCAAATATGGGTTCTAAACTACTTTTTCGTTTTCAGTAATTTACGGCCCCCTAGATCATCAAATCTGCCTGTTACCAGCATGAAAAAAAAGTTTTAAAAGGGCGCTTTCACTTAAAAAAAATTCGTAGTTGAAACATCATTTGATTTTTGTTTTTTTTATTAATTTTTTACAGTTTCCAACAGTTCTCCGACTCACTATATTTTTGCGATTTTCACCAATTAAACGTCATTTGGGACCCTATGTTGTATGATGATTATCCACCTGATGTCTACTATCACCCTTCTGAATTTGTCGGTTGAATTCGGCAATACCCTGTGTATATATATATATCCAGTACATAATATCTGCGGGTTTCATTTGCTCTGTCTCTGCTCAAGAAATCAATTCAAAACCATTATCTTGTACAGCAGTCCTTTATTATTCTGTTTAATGTGTGTGTCTTTTGACTGAATAGAAAAATAAAAAGCACTTAATTTGAATTCCCATAGATCAGGTATTTATTACTGTAATAACTTGCGCAATAAGTCTTTTAGATTGGAATAATTTTTTTATCGCAAAATTAATCTGAAATTTCAGAAAACTTTTCATTGAGCAAGTGGTAGAATCTACGGTGCTTTTAAAGTTTTTAATTGTTTCTTTTGAGGTTAAGCCGACACCAGGAGCAAAATCAAAAACAAAGAAATTTTTTATTCATAGGAAAAAAATCCATTCCCTGAGAAAAAATTTGAGTCTAAACTGAATTTTCCTATCCCAATTTTTTAATATCTTTTGTAATTTAAAATTTTTTAAAAATGTCTTATATTTAATTTCAAAACATATAAAAATTTTTTGGTATCTCCATGCATTTGGATCAGCAATTAATTTACTGAAACAAATTTTATCTTCATTTTTTGATAACAAACATTTTTTTTATAAAGTGCTAATTGAAGCTCTACACACTTCATATCAGAGTTAGAAACTAAAAATTCTAGGCTATTTTTTAGTAGCTAGGCTTTTCTTTATTGAAAAGAATATATGTAAATATATTTTTGCTGAAAATATTTTCTGAACGGACGCATCACCACTGCATCCTAGTATATGAAAATTACCAGCACAATCAATTTTTACACTCTTTGTTATTTGTGTGCTGAAATAACCAAGAGTAATTGTACTTGAAAAAATATACAGAGTATATAAATAAACAATAAAACATAAACAAAATATAAAAATGTACAAGTCTTTGACACATTTTTAAACGAAATATTAAATATCTAATTATGCTGGAAAGTATGGTTTATGCTGCGTCTTTTTATTCACGAACTGCATCTAAAGTGTTCGCCAATGCAATCCTCGTCTTTGCTGGCATCGACTGAATTGTGAGAGTAATTCATGCTTAGTTTGAAAAATATTGCTTGTGAACAAGACGTATAAACAAACTGCAATATCTATAGAGACCCCCCCCCCCTGCTTTTTAGATTACTGCTACTAAGTCGAAATCAGAAACCAAACTGTTTCATTTGCAAAAACTTTCCACTATGAAAAGAATTTTAGTGCTCTCCTTCATGCCTATTGGTTTGTTTTGCATTCGGTTTTAAAACATGCCAAGTATTTTTGGCACTTCCTGTGTTTCGGTTGATAGAATTTGAGCTTGTTTATTGCTGTAAATAATTCATCTCTGACACGATGTTTCTCTTCCCCAGGTTAGTTATTACCGCTACGCTCAGTACGACGTATCGGACATTTAAGCAGCAGAAGCACACCCTCTCCACTCTGCACAGAGAGCACAGCAGCCAGTGTTGGGTAACAAACTTCGACAGATGGACAATCTCTGCCGTTCTTCTGGACAGATTTAAAAAAAAAATCACAATAAGCAGAATAACACTTTCAACAGGCTTATGGTTTTCATTATCATTCGAAGCAAATCAAATTCAGATGATTGCATCATTTTTTAAAAATCTAATTGTCTTACGATACTGTCATGTGGCTGAGAAAGTCCGCGCCATTATTACCAGTTGTAAACTATTTACTTATTGAATCGCTATTTTAACTGCAACGAGCGATTTCACGATTTTAAATACAAATAACAGATCATTATTTCAAATACATAAAAATAAATTAAAACTATCGATTTTTTATTTTAAGTGAATAAAAAAAAAAGATATTTACAACTATGAACAATTCACTGCTTGTTAGATCTTTTTTTTATTAAAGTCGTATTGACACTATTCTACTACATTTATTTTTAAATCGATTGTTTGGACAAATTTTTAGACAAACAAAACAACAACAACCCTGAACCATTAAATGATGGGATCTCTGACATTATTTCAAGATTTTTGGAATATATTTTTAATTTGAAAACATGATGTTTTAAATGATGGGATCATTGGTATAGTTTCAAGATTTTTGAAGGACATTTTTGATTTGACTTTTGCACAGCTCTTTAACGTTTTGCGATGTGACATTGTATACTTTTATTACTCATAAAATGTTCGAAAAAATGCAGGTATGATTTTGATTGAAATTCCTTTGGGTGCGATCGATTGCATATTGTGCTGACTCAGGTTTTTTGATGAAATTACAGAAGAGAAAATTTAAAACTTTTATAATTCTCAGGTAATGGTTAGGTAACAAGCATGTTTAAGAAATTGATGTTTCCGTACTTAATTGAACAAATTTGCATTTCACACTGTTCGAGTATTACGAGGGAACAGTGGGATACACCTACCATTCGTCGCCAATTATAACGAGTACAGAAGAGAATGCCTGTGGATGGCAAAGGACAGAATTATTGTCAGATTAGCTTGAATATGGAGAACTTGGCGACTTCTGAAAAAGTTTTAACATTTTAATTTTTCATTATAATGTTCAATTATGTTATTTGAAACTACATCAATCCTTTTGAAGCACGAGTTAAATGATTTAGAAACATAAAATTGTATTTCTGTAATATTATTTTTTAAATTATATTACCTGAAAAATGAATATCTATGTTATATTGTATTCTTGGAGGATATTTGTGAATAATTAATTCTGTCATATTCACTCTATTAAACAACTTTCTGATAGAATTATTAGATATTATTATTTCATCGAATTCCAAGTCAAAATTTACAGATTAGTAGTTTCCCCTTTCACTTATCACTGTTTCTAATTTTCATTCATTACAATTGCTGATGAATTCCATAAGCCTGATCCTTCTTTTATATGTAGAAGCTATGCTCGAACCCATTGGGAAAATTTATGGCATAAAGGGATGACATAATTGCGTGAAGTCATATCCAAATCAAGAACAGAATGGTGTAAAAATGTTTTCAAACTATTTGATAAGTATTTTGATTTCTTTCTCTTTTGTATTTTTCTCGTTAGTCGCGGAATTGAAATTTAAAATCAGTTGCTTGTTACAGAATTTTAACTTGACATCAGTGAATGTATAGATCTAAGTGAAACAAAATTGATTTAGTTTACATTTGACTAAAGGGGGGAAAAATATACACAATAAGATTTTACAATGTCAGTTCTTTAAGTAATACCAGTTCTTCTATAATTGTACTGCATTTCAACAATAGTTATACTTTACACTACTACTAATAATGTTTCTTAATGAAACACGAGCCCTTTGTAAATTTCATTTCAGTTAGCAAATTATTAAAGGAATTTAATCTTCCACTTTTCATCCTCTGAAAAATTAATAATTACAGTTAATGTCTCCTCTTGATATGCCTAATACTCAGTTTCGTCCACCTGTTTTAAATGGCAAGGAATCTATGTCTGGCTAATGATGTGGTTCGCCAATATGAAACTCCCGATAAATCCAGGTGGTTTCATTGGAAAATGAAATTCAAGCCTGTCTTCAATTACAAAAAGGATTCCATTTTTTGAGATGAATTGCTTTTTTTTTATGTTAGCAGATTGTAAGGAATTAAAAAAAAATACGGAAAAATTACAAAATAGTGTATTTTGAACAGTTATTTCAGCGAAAGTATATATTACTTCTTTAAAATTCAACTTTTTGACCAAAGAATGTGTCTGTTTGCTCCTGGGTACTTTAGAAATCAAAAGTAATCAATTTAGCAATAAATGGGGAAAAAATTAATTCCAACTAATTTCGAAACCCGACACTGGAAAAAAAAGTCGATTCGCACTCATTTTATTCACTGAAAAAAAAGAAAGCACTTCTCACGAGGCACAGTCACAGATCGATTTCTAAAACGAAATGTTCCGATTTCGAAAGCAGGTGTCAGAAGCGCAAGGAATGCGACTGCAACTCGAAAACGCGGCAGAAATACGCGTCTAGCACACGTTAAGCGGATTCTTTAAAAGTAGCCTTTCACTGATTGCGGGAAACCATTAAATAAGCAGAAGGCAGGCGTCATTTGTCTCCCTAGTTGTTCATTTGTTCCGGATTTCTTTTAGAATGCTCCAGCAAATATCCATATTGACTTTAAAAGTAATACAATTTTAAAAATATAAAATATTACTTTCACAGAAAAGTTGTGAAATAGTCAACTGAGGAAGCTTAGTCCCTCGAAAATAAGCCTTTTAATTGTTAAAAATGAGCTAATCCTTTTCTACCTAAAAATCTTTATCTATTTATTTTGCAGAATTTAATTTAGATTCATTAGAAAATTTAATTCGAATTTTCTAATTATGGATATGTTGAATAATTGTTATACTCTAAAAGCATCATTTAATTTAGTAAAAATTATAAAATAAAATATAAATCTATGGTAACGTACAAAATACGTTTAAACTATTTATTAAAAAAAACAAAGGAGTATTTCTTGGAAATTATTAATGCTTGGCAAAACTATATAATAGCGCAATTTCATAAGCATGGAATTGAGATTTCTGGAAAAAGTATCAAGATATAGTTTTTGTAGGCATGAAATTTTAATTCGAATTAAATGAATAATAAATCAAATAAAAATGGAAGAATTAATTAATCCATTAACAACTGGTAAAAAGAAGTTAATATGCTAGATCAAAGGACTCAAGCTTCTTACAAAATAATTAACAGTTATGCACTATTTGTTTTTATTGCAGTTTGAGATTAATTTTCCTTTCCCATTGAAATAATTAAAAACAATAAGCTACTTGAATATTTGAAATATGGATCAAAATTAAAAATGAAATTGTAAAGTGAATCATTTGGATTGTTTGAGCCGGCATTTTTGTTGAGTTCCATTTCTATGAACGCGAGGAGAAGTTGGATGAGTTTCATTTTCATTTTTATAGAAAAGTTTTTCACTAAATAATTTCACAATTTTGAGTAAAACAGTTTACTTGGAATGTACATTAGAACTTTAAAGCTTTCTAACCCGCTTCTTCTTTCAAACAGCTGAATTTCGTCCGGTGAAAGTTCATCGCAATAATAAATTTGACGCGCGTGACAACTTTCATTACTTAAAATGTAAAAAAAATCGGAACATTTCGAAATAAAAGTAATTTCAGCGACCATGGTTTCATTTAAAGACGAATTGAATTAATTTGGAAGATTTTTCAGGAAACACTCAAGCAATTCGTTCGAAACTGACGATCTGTTTTCCGACTGCGAGAACAGAAGACCCCACTTAAATAGATTCGTATACGCGGGGATTCTTTAATGAATAGCGTTTTCTACGAAAACACTTCGCAGTCAATTTCTGCCATCAATTTTGTAAAGATATAAATATAATGTTTAAATCCACCCATTGCTCTCGCTGCACTTCTTTAGAACATGAAAATTTCGCTCTTGAACCATCCGAGTACATTCAAGGGCTGACTGTCGACGCACCTTAACGCAGAAGGACATCTTTGCCACCCTCCATGACTTGATCTTCCCACGTTGGGAGACCGCGTTAGCATGGTGGTAAGGTCACACATTCAAAACAAGAGGGTTCCAAGTTCGAGACCCGATACCACCGAAGAACCGTCATGTAAGCAGGGCTCTGTAAGTTAAATCAGTCGGGGCTAGTTTATAACGAAGTTCTCTAAATATATTCCCCACAAAAGTATACGAAGTGAAATATGTCAATAAAAAATTATGAAGTGGAGGAGAACTACGGATTTGGGTGCGGCATTCTGGGAAATCTGAACAATGATTTGCAGTCTTTTTCGGTGGATGACTGAAGCTGATCGTCATTAATAGACCAATCTGTGAAGACAATTATCGCTGCAATCGATCATTGTGACTGAAATCATTGTTACCGATTTAAACGACGAACGTATGAAAATATCCGAGTGATCTGAGAAGTCGCCCGCAACCAAATAGAGGATGAATTGCCACTAAAAATTTAAATGACTGTCAGATAATCAACCGTAAATTCCTTTTATTTTAAAAGTATTGTACAAAAAGAAAATGAATAAAAGAGCAATGAAGCTGGCTACGATTTATTTATTGTAGTTTATTTACATTATTGCCTTTCTAAAATTTAAAATGCCGAATTTCGTTTTTAATCGCCGTCTTAACAATATTGGAGGAGCAAAGCGAAATAATTTTAAAAAGTATATTAATTTTCACGAAGAATTATTTTGAATAAGTTCTGTTTTTAAAAAGACCACTTGTTCTTTCGTTTTGTGAGAAGTTTTAACTTTTGAAAAATTTGATATAAAAAAAGCATAAAGGAAATGACAACATCCTTGATTCCTATTCAAATTGGAGCGGTCATTTAAATTTTTATTTACAATGCAGATCATTTCAGGAATTTCCTTTACAGAATCGAAAAAAAAAACTTATGATAAAACATTCAAAGGCTTATTGTATTTACAAAAGGCAAAAATTTAATTGATATTAAATGTATTTTCATTGTTATCTATATTTTATCGAAAGCAAATTACACGCACACGCACAAACACACACACACACACACACACATATATATATATGCCCCAAATGTTATTCATGTTACCCCAAAGATACCATAACGTTCAGAAATCAGAACGAATTAAAAACAAAATTATTAAATTAGAATAAAAAATTCATTCACATCTTGTTTCGCTGATTTTTAATAACTGTTAAATGGCATAGCATTCAAAGTATTTGGTTCCTGATTCAGCCGCCATATAGCATAATTATTAATTTACACACGAAACCACATTAGATTTGATTTTTATATACAAAAATTTCATTATTAATTTCTGTAATCAAGTATATTTAAATCAATGCAAGTTACTACAGAAACTATTTAATTTCTCAAATAACTAAATTTCCGTGTGAAATTTTAAATTATATTTAAACATATAATTTATTTCATAAATACAATGCTTTCTGTAATTTCTCTATTACTACTACCATTTTGGTCCTTTGAATCTCAAATTGATTTAAAGACAAAATGATGAATATTTTATGCCAAATCTGCAATTATTTATGTATATGTGTGAAAGATATACGGTTTAACAAAATAATAAATAAATATTTTATTCATATAATATATATATTTGTTAATCTTTCAATTTTGAAAAGTCACCAAAATCAAAATGGCTCATAACTTTATAGAATATATGATTGCGCCACTGCTGATACGTCCTTCAAATTTTCTCATAGTTATAACTATTCCAGTCTATTATTGAAATGGAATTTTAAAATTTTTCTGGAAATTTTTCATTTTTTAAAGCAGTTGCTCAATTTTATATTGAAATTTAAATGTCAATGCCATTTGCTTGCCATAAATATTGGTGAATTTCTAAGAAATAGTATCATGCTGCTAATTTAAATGTTACTTGTGAAGTCATCCCACCATCTTTCATCGAGAAGGAGAGTTCGCACCTGCCTCTGGTCTGTATGTAAGAGCGTGCGAATGATTCATTGCGTATTATAACAGTCGCTCCACTGTGTAGAAATACGTTTCGATGTAGCTGTTTGCACTGTGTAAAAATAAATCTCTGTCGTTAAAGTGCCTCGTTTTCTCATTTCTTTTTGAATAGGTCTTATTTTTGCCTTGAAAATATGCCGTGGTGAACTGAGCTGCCGGAGAAGAACCAGACTACCCATTTGACCAAGAGTTGTTGAACAATAAACATTTCTTTTACTTATGTGCAAAATTCATGAATTCACACTCAAATTTTTCTAATTTCCTACAGTAATAGAGCAAGAGTTATTTGTCCACAGAGAAAATTATATTTCTCCTCCTTAAAATTTGTGAAAAAGAGCCAAGTTAAAATCGTGTCTTCAAGACGTTTTCTAAGTGAGGTCCATCTGCTCAATCCTCCTTTTGCCATCGTTTCGCCACTGATTCGTCGAGACGAGAATATAATGGACTTAATATTTTCATCCTAATTATGGAATAAGCATAAAAAATTTAATTACTTAATGTTATAGCAAAATTTAAACTACTAAAAATTAGCAGTGCACAGTTAGCGACTGCCTTGTCATAATAGCACTGGGCACGCTGACAGATGAGAATTACAATTGCAAAATTCATTTTCATTGCGAAATAGAATGATATCCCTTCAGTTGTGGACAGTAAAGATAAATCATTATCTTTAGGGGTTCAGAATCCGCAAAATCGGAGATTCGATTTCAACTACGGATATAACGGAATATTTAATTTTCTTCATTCTCCATCATAAATAAATATATAGCAGATAAATTAATTTCGACTCAGAAAGTTCTACTGAGTCATTTTCTTATTGTTTGTAATTCTACCTGTAAATATTAAGCTTAAAGTGCATCAAGTTTCTGGAAGGATTTTAGAAAGGAAATAAAAGTCTCATTTCTAAATGAATACTTTCATTTAACCAGCGTGGCTGGTCTCCCGAAAACTTTCTCACATACTCCCTAATAAAGGTGCTGCCTCCCATTTCCTGCAAAAAATTGTGAACATTGGGTAAGACAGAGAGTGCCTTACATGGTATTGGTGTATGATCGTTTCAAAATATTAACCTTTGGCGTGAATTTAGAATTTTTAGCGAATCTGTCGAGTGATCCTTGGCGAGTGTTTTGGTGAATTATCCCTGGCATGCAGTTAATAATATCCGAAAATCCAATTTTTTAAATCGCGTTCTTCTCATCCGATTAAAACCAACATTTGACACAGAACTACAGTTATAGTCACAAAATCAAGTACAAACTTTGATATGTTTAAGTCAATCCATTTCAGAGTTGTTACGCTTCTAAAAGTTAAGACCGACATGCAGTCAGACTTTGTCGGATTTTGTTCAAAATTTGACGTGGCTTCACTATAGATAAATCCATACACCGTATTTTGTCCGTCGGCTCTTTTCGTTTTGTACTTATGGTGTAAACTTACATTTAAACAGCCGGACAGACAGATTTCCTCATCGATTTTGCTCAAAATTTATAGAAATCTACAAATTTCCATAATCTATCCCAAAGCGTTTCTTTGTAGGAAAATACTGCCATCTCTCTCTGTAGACAGATAGAAATACATAAGAATAAGGATTACTCTAAACTGAAGTATCCAGCTTCTCTGTGCATCTCACGAGGAAATTTGATTTTTCGTGAATATTAATGGAAAAGATCGAAACAGCTTGAGAGGATGAAATGCAAGATGAATAGTTATACTGCATTCATGTTGCAGCCTGTTTAGACAGATTGATTGCAAGAAAAGAAAGCATGTCTCGCGGTGATGTTTCTGAAGTTTCTCTTCTGTAAATTGTAGAAGACGTTGAAGAAGCTTTGCATGCTAAAACAGGAATATGCATATAATATCAGGAAATTCCACTGATTAAAGAAAGCAAAGCACGTATTTGAGTATCTCCCTGTGATGCGACTGAATTTACTCTTTTCACGATTATTATCCAAATTTAAAGTAAAAGTAGAAAAAGTAGAACCAGCTAATGGGATGAACTAGGAAGGGAATATACATATATAAGATAAATTCAACTTATTTAGATAAAGAGACTGCGTCACATGCATTAACTGTTAGTGACCGAAATATTTATTCCCTATCAATAACTTTCCAAGTTAAAGTAAGAATCAAAATATCTTAATAAAATGAAATAGGAAATAAATAGATGTTTATTACACAAGTTTCAGCTTATATGAAATCATAGAGTCAAGGAAGGTTAAATACATATGTTTTGGAGTATTTCGAAATGATATAATCGAAACTGTGGTTTTCACGAACATCATCCAAATTTAATGTCAGAATTTCTTGGTAAGATCGTATGAAAGAAGATAGGAAAAACTTGCTTCATTGTATCATATTTGATATATATTTCTTGTCGACGGCTAAAAATTCAAATCGCACAAGTACGAACGCCAGATTGCTTTTTGGGCCAGCTTAAATTAAGTTTCATTCCGAATCCTATTCGAACATATAGACAGACATACAGGGTGGTTTTAACTAAAGTTCCACTTTGAAATGATCATAAAAGGAAAACTATTGGACCAAATGTTATCAAACTTGGAAATAATTTAAAGGTGTTCATGGGAATTTCTTTTCTGTCAAAAAAAAAAAAAAAGTTCAAAACTTACCACCAGAGGGAGAATGACACTGTATGCAATATTGTTAAGCAAAATAGTACATGAAGATATCGATTTAAAATGTGTTTAATCGTTTCTGAAACGTGTTACAAAGCATGTGCAATGTGGCATCCACCATTTTCTGAAAGCAAGTTAAATTGCATTACTGTATTCTCAACAGTAGCTCTTAGCATATCAGGAGGAAAATTACGCACATGTCGGTGTATTGCTTGTTTCAGTTCAGTCAAATTGGTTAGATTATCACCATAAATAGTGCTTTTAAGATAACACTCATTGAACATGCTTTGTAACATGTTTCAGAAACATTTAAACACATTTTAAACCGATGTCTTCATGTCCTATTTTGCTTAACAATATTGCATACAGCGCCACTTTACCTCTGGTGGTGAGTTTTTGAACTTTTTTGGCAGAAAAGAAATTCTTATGACCTCCTTTTAAGCTATTACCAGTCTTGATAGCATTTGGTCCAGTAGTTTTCCTTTTGTGACTATTCCAAAGTGGAACTTTAATTATAACCATCCTGTATTTTTCTATGTCACAGTCAATTTGGCCGATTAAATTGTAAAAAAGATTTCTATACTGTTCAAAAAATGAAACAAAAAGCTGAGCATTTTTCATGAAGGAATTTTATAGATGTAATTTGCATATGATTAGCCATATAACTGTTTTGAAAATTTAAGTACGATTTTAACTGGAGAATTTGATTGTTTGCTTAGATTATGGTGCTTTAAATTGAGAAAAAAAATAACAGCAAATACAAGACGAAAAATTCTTTATTTGTCAGTTTGAGTCACAAACACAGTAAGTACATGATCATTAAAGCTTTAAACCTGAAATACTTACAGATTTAAAAAGAAGATACAACACGAATGGTAAAATAGACACAATCTGATCTTGCTATTTTTTTAATTAATGAAACAAATTTTTGAAAACGTAATAGCGTTATGAAAAACAATATTTTTGGTTTAAATCACTAAAAAATAAATAAATTTAGGAAATGAATTCAAATAGGAAATAAATTCACAATTCAATATAAATACTTTGGCACTTTAAAATCAATCACCAACTTAGGATGGCGCGATTAGTACGGAATCAAAATTTAGTTACATTAATCAACTAATAATTAAATTCTGAAAGGAATAAAATATTGTATTAAACAGAAAATAATCTCGTAACATTTACAGACAGCAAGCCAATCTAAGAGTTAAGAAGCGATTGAAAAACTACAAAAGCATAATACAAGTAAAGATAATTAAAAGCATTTAGTAAAATTAAAATTGTTAAACTAATATTTATGTAAAAATAGGGCAAGTGCTCAAAATTGAATCTACAACATAATAATTGTATGATTTGCTTCATTAGTAATTCAAAAAATATTCTTAAATTATATTTTTCTAGAACTTAAAATGGATAGTCTGTTTGGAAAAAAAGTAATCATTTAAGCATTTATTGGAAAAATTCTGAAAATTTCATACATTTAAGAAGTATGATTATCTAGAAATTTAAACATTTTAACTGCTCACTAAATTTTAAAAATAAAGGAAAGGAACTTAATTATAACAGCGGCAGTGCCGTTATCTCTAACTGCATCTATTTGGCGTCTTTCTATAAATACATTTTATTCATGAATAAATCATCATCAATCAAAAGATTTAAATGCACAGTTCTTGCAGTGTATACAGAGCTATAAAGCAAATGGGCTAAAAAAAATTGCATTCACAGCATTAGCATTCATGCAGTTTCATTATACAGGAAACATATAATGTTAACATTTAAAATATGAAGTTTTATTAATTCATAACATCCAGAGTAGCTACATTTGAACTAGCTTATAAAGATACGAAAATTGAAAAACATCAATATTCTTCATTTGTGTTTTGAAAAATAATCCCTTCAAAATTTTAATTTTTTTTCTAGTAATAAATATAAATTAAAACCGAGTGAAGAAGGCAAATTTTTTGAGGGTACGAAATCTACTGTGTCAGCAGCCAATGTGTCTCAACAATAGACACACATTAAAGGAGATTGCAAAAAGAATGCTTGTCTTTACAGCGTATGCATCCTATACAGTTACAACTGGAAACCCACAACGATAACACTGATTTAATGATTTGAAGTTTTTATTTATGCTCTAGCTCCATTTTTCAAAAGCTCCTCTGAATAATGGCAGAAGGGACAGCAGCAAAAACAATGAAGCGGGGAAAGAAATCGAAAGTCGATTTCGGAGTTTTGTCTGCCATTTCATTTCCGATAATATCAACAAGAGAAAATACTGAAACATTGAGAGCAGAAATATTTGAAAAACAAATCCTGATTGAAGTTACTTCAAATTGCTGAAGCGATAAACTGTTCCGCTAATAAGATCAACTTTCTTCTCTGGAAACTAAGCTTTATTGACGTTTCTAAGTTCCGTAACGATACTGCAACAGTTCGTTTCTGATCGGTCTTAGAATGGATGAAATGTTTCACTTTAATATGAACTCGGTAGTTTTAAAAGATTATGGCAATCGGCACATAGACAAAGCCTCACTCCCCTCGTCGTTATGTCACTTTATCAGCCGGAAATCCAAATATGTTTATGGAAAACCATTAATTCACTATTACACACATCAGAGACGCTAATTTAAAAATTTCTTATACAATAATTGAATTGCTATAAATTTTAGAATCATTCAGGAACCTCTATCATTTCTCGCTCTGTCGCCATTTCTTTATCCAAATTAAAATAGGAAACTGAACTCCTTGATAATTTGGTAGATGGCGGTACTAGTCGTTACAATTCTCTATTGGGCAAATCAGCAGGATTCATGGTTCCAGGCGCATACTGTTGTATATATGGTCTAGCAGATATTGAGATATAATTTGCCTTTTCAATTATTTATTAAGTTACTTAAAATTATATACATATTTAAAGAAATTTCATTTTGGGGTAGGATACTCAGTCGCCTTTCATTCCGTTGCCTACTACGCAAGTAGGACATTAAGGATATAAAGCGACGTTCAATAGCGCCATCTGGTGAAAAAGAAATATGTAACATAGGCCTTCAATATTTCATAGAAGTCAACTGCTTTACTTCCTGTGAACAAATACCTCTGCCTTAGAACCCTTTGAAGTTAAAGCAAATTGTGGCTGTTAATCTTTTTCGTATAACAAATCTATCAATTTAATTTAAATGGTTCAATTTTTACCCCGAGGAATAAAAAATGGTTCAAATTATAGATGTTTTTTTAAGTTTTCTGTGTTCTTGCTATGAAGAAGAAACATTGGAAGTTGTGATTTTTCTTTGCAATTTTCATGTGAAAATTCTTTCTTCTTTAAATTTTTGCTTTTCAGTTTCATCTTTGATTTGACCTATTTGTATCAACAGGCAGTCCTTTTAGAACTATATAATAAATACCAATTAATATTTATGAATCATTGAAATTCTTTGAAATTGTTCGTTTTCATTAGGATAGAAAATAACTGCAAAATCTATTTTCGATAGAAAAAACTGTCCTAAATGTAACATACAATAACGTTTTGAGGCCTCAGGTTAATTGCGTTTATGATTATAGACAACATTAAAATAGTTGCAATTACGACAGTTCAATTTTATGAAATTCAAGACTTGCTAGAAATTCCAGAGATACAAAAGCAAAGAATAAGGAATATTAAATTAAATAATGGCCCTTGACTTTTCAAAGACCATAACATTTGTTATGCATTAATTATACGCATGAATAATTTAGATCAGAAAATTAGGAAAATTAAATTGTTGCAGCCTTGAAAAGTATTAATCAAGAAAGCCAGAAGAAATTCCCATTTCTCAGTAATTTCTTATATCTTGTAAGTGACCAATTATATCCCGGGGTGTAAAACATTCTAGCTTGTCCCAAAGCTAGACCTTTTTCGGTAAATTTAAAAGTAACGCAATTCTTTACATGTTTTCAGTCAGTATATTCATGGTCAGTAGTATATGAATGCCAAATAAAAATTTAAAATTTGTGAGTGGCCGTAAATGTATTATATTAGAAACTATTTAACGAATAAGACTATTCTTAAAAATAAGCTGCAATTTTGTATGTTAAACTTGGAATTGTCACTGATTCCAGCAGAAATATAGATGTGATGATCTTTTAAAATTTTATAAATATTTGTGCAAACGTTTAGCAATCCCTATACCTCCTCCCCAAAAAATAATTAATACGTTTGCTCTCTAAATTTAATGTGCTAACTACTGTATTTATCATGACTGATCAGACGATTCTTTTCCATTTAGCCAGAGCCGGTCTTCTCTATAAAAGAGTCTGGGTGCAAGAAGCCATTTGGGGCCTTAATATTTGTAAAGTAATAACAACAACAACAACAAATAATACAAGCACGTACATATATTATTAATGCAGGTTCATTTAATGCATTTTTGCTAATACATCAATTACTTCAGAAAAAATTACAATTTTTTGCAATTTCTTTTTCGATGATCGTTATAGCAAGTGCATTTAAGCATTCTGAATACATGCTTGGCCGAAAATAATTCTTTATTAATTTTAATTTGCTGAAAGAGCGCTCAACACTTGCTTTAGTAACTGACAACGTAAAGAAAAGTTTTAACATAGTTAATACAATTAGAAATAACTCATTATAATTATTATTTAGTATGTATTGCAACATGTCTTATGCGTTATTTACATCTCTTTCATTCAAAATCAAATCCCATAGCAAACAAGTTTCCTGGTTTAGGTTTCGTCCACAACTTTGTTATAAAACTTTACAAAGTTTTTGGAACATTTCTCTAATTCATGTTCTTCTAAAGTTTTTATATCAGTGATTAATTTGAAATCAGAAATAATATTTGGTATACTTTTAAATCTATCTTCTATTTGTACAATAACTGTATTAATTATAGTGTTAAAAAAGGACACCTAAAATCCTCTACCTGGTTTGTTATAGCTTCGTCTTCTGCTAATTAGGATTATAATCTTTTCTTTTTTCGAATTCGTTTTGCAGGAAAATGTTCTGAAATGTTCAAATTACTTGCTAGCCCTTTTGCTTCGTATAAAAAATGTGATACATTTTTTCTTAAATTTTAGATTTCAGTTTTAATTTTATTGACTAAATTGAAAGCCTAATCAAGAACAATTGTTTTTGTTTGAAATAGTTTATGATAGAGTTAAATTTGGACAATATTGCAAATCACACTATTAAACATACAATAAATGGTATTTCTTGTATTGTTTCCAATAAAATTTTAGCTTCAAATACCACTGCATTATCGTTACTTACATCAACAAATTCTTCTAGCGCATTACAAGTGTGTTCAAACTGTGTATCCACTGCTTTAAGCGAATCTATTTTGACTTCCCAACGAGTGTCACATGATGGTTTAAGAGTAACGTTTAAATGCTTTTGCAGAATTTGTCATCTTTATATAGAGTCAGAAAATATAAGCGTTCCATTATCCCAAAATTTTTTTTACGATATATACTGCTGGAAGCGACATCACAAATTAATAAATTAAAGGAATGCGATAGGCAAGGCGCATAAAATGAATACGGGTTCGGAGACCATATATATGTAATGATATTTTAATTCTAATTTCAATTTAATTAATTTTTCAAGATTTTATCTTAATTTAGCCCATAGTAACTTCATTCTAAAATATTCTCTTATTTCGTGATCCAATTCCACTTTCGGTTTAATTAATTCCTTTGTAAAAATAATGCGCCATCAGTACTATATATCAAATGAAAGTGATACTTTTGCCCTTGTCTAAGGTCACTCCAGCGGCGCGTGGCCAGAAATCCTATGTTATATAAGGCAAGTCATCATCTGTTCGTCCCTTTTCTTACTTCTGTGTGTGCCGCGCTGCGTTTTCTTGTATATGATCATGCCTGCCACTCGGAATAGAATAAAACGAAATTAAAAATACCAGGTCTCTTCACTGTTTCGAACCTGCATTCTACTTAAATCAATATATATATATATATATATATATATATATATATATATATATATATATATATATATATATATATATATATATTTTCCACTCACCCTTCATCCATTCTTCAGGTTCGAAATACTGTCTACCATCCCATTTATGACATCCATTCTTGCACAATTACTAATATAACAAATTATCAAGGGAACCAACCTTTAGAGCACCAAAATAATTACGACAACTGCGAAGAATTACATTGCAGTTGACTTTTAAATGCAGACGATTTCGTAAAGTAAGAATTCAGATGATTTTTTAAAGCGCATACCGACAATTAAAAAAATGCAAAAGAATAAATATTTTCTGATCGTATTCACATTAAAAATGAAATTGCAGTGTCTTATTAGTTGTAAAAAAGCTTTTAATTATAATAAAGAACAAAATTAAAATCTTTAATCGATATATTTTTATTATTTTTAATTTAACATTTTTCATAAAACAATTGTAGTTCATGTACAACCATTGTAAAAAGTAATAAACAAAACTGCATTAGGGTTGCTAGAAGATCGTTCCGTTGGGTTGCTATAAAGGCGACCAACTCGGGGAGCACACTAATCTTCACTTTAACCCAAGATTCAACTAAAGGATACAGTAAAGCCTCACTTTTATCAGTTGTAACACCTAGTGTTTCAAGTGCACGAATTTGTTGTTCTAAACTGCCATATAATGCACACAAATTATTTGAGGAAAAATTTGAAATACAATTTTTCAAAACCAACTTCAACAATTCCCTAACATATAGTTCTACTTGTAAATCGTTGCTACCAAATCTTGTTTTTAAACAATCAATTACTGTAGGATAATTATCGCCAGTTGGAGGGAAACTTTCAATCACTTCTCTCGCTCGAGAGCCTTCGACGGTAGCTTGTAAAAAATATTAAAACTTATCAGAATTTTCAATACCAGAATCGACATGAATTTTTTCAAATTGACTCCAAAAATAAAACCACTCTTTAACGCCACCGTCGAACTTTCTTAATTCCAATTAAGGTCATTTAAACCTTCTTTTTTCAATAACATTTTCATCAGAATTTGTTATAGAGTTGCTTTGGGAAGAATTCATGATAGTATTTACATTTTACTGATGATTTAAAATCCTTCTAGTTCTTGTTTCAATCCTTATAGCTCTATCACGAAAATCTTCAACCACTTCAAATTCTGTGCCAAATTCACTCTCAGAAAGAAGTTCAAGGACGCTCGAGTGAGCAATTTCTAGTCGCTCTGCTTTCGATTTAAAAATATTCAGTTCGGTAATATCAACACTTTCCAAGTTTATCAGCTCTGTTAATTTATTTTGCACTTTTGTAAAAGCAGATCTTTCATAGGAATGACGAATGCTTTACAAGCGGTTATTACGTAACCAATATCAATCGAACAAGAGTTTAATCATGCATAGGAAAAGTCCCTTACCCACTGAAGTGAACGGACCGGCTATTCTTGGAATTATCGTATCATTGAATTGCATATCATTCAAATTTATCGGAGCGGTGACTTCACTGGAAAGTGCGAAGTCAGCGCTCCACTTTATGGGAGTGACCTTGGCTGTCCGATAGTGGCATTAGAAGATGCACTATTCCATATAGATCATTTTTAATTGCTTGTGACATGACTGACTTTGATTGCATATTGTTACGAATCTGTGAGGCGGCTTCCCAGCATAGTCGGTTCCATAGGAGATCCCAGAGCTTGGCGACTTTGGTGCCAAAATAGATTATACCCGAAACACAGAGAATTTTCCCGATCCGTCCAGTAGGAACGGAGATACGCCTCGAACGTTCCTGATTGGTTGAGAGGCTTCTAGCCCCGCCTCCTGAGACCTATAAAAGGAGCCGCAGCTGCCGGGGAGTCGACGGTGAATCGAGTCGCGAGCCAGTGGAGTCGAAGAGTAGTCGGAAGCGGCGGTGAAGAACTCGTCTTCCAGGGACTAGCGGAACAGCGACGGAGTAGAGCTGCTGTGTATACTGTTGTATGCTGCACGTCTCGGCTGAAGATAATCGTCTTTTGTGCTGTATATAGTAGTCGTCTTTGTGCTGTCCTGTGTGTCTTCGTGTAAATAAACGTCGTTGTTTTAATTTCTACTGCCGCCTGGTGATTGAGCGTTCTTCACACCATATAGCCCCCACTATCCAAACGAACCCCGGAAATTTCGTAACAATATATTCTGTTAACTGATGGCGACATCTATTGGTAGAATATATAACTAAAGTAAACATTTTTAAGAAATGACATATATATTTAATTCTTCAGAAAATGGTTTACTCCAAAAAAGAAATTAAATAAGTAGTTTTGAGAAAAAAAAATCAAATTTAAGAAGTAAGCTGAAATAGATAAATTAATTTAATCACACGTTAGTTAAATTAATAAAGTAAGTATTAATTACAATCAATAATTTTTATATTTAATACTAATTCATAATTTTTAATTAATAATATGATTGAAATAACAGATATTTGGAACAAATATTTAAAAATAATAATAGCAAAATTATTTGTTATTCAAAAAATCGCGGATTATGCATCTCTACTCTGTCAGCCTTCCGTGATTTCTTCAAAGCTTCAAGATTTGCAATATCAATAACTGTTGTAAACACAGTCCCGCCGAGGGTACCAAAAAATGTTGTATTATTTCAAGGTAATATTCTATTGCGCTACCAGCACATCTACGACTGTGCTTACTGAGCAGAGAATAACTCTAAAAAGAAAAAAGAAAAAAGAAAAAAAAAAAAAACGAAGACTAAAATATAGCAGAAAGTTCACTAGGAAATAAGCAGGCTTTTCTTGCACCCATTTCGTTTATTTTCAGAACACATCATTTTTAAACTGAATTCAAAACACGTTCAAACAACAATTATTAGGTCACAGTTAATAAAACTTATACTAAATAAAAGACAGATAGACATGACAGCTACATCTCATCAAGCTAACGAGCTCTCTTTGAATGATTGTTTGTGGCCGGGTCCCAATTTATATCCGAACCTTCTAGACGTGTTAATAAATTTTTAAATTTGATTACGTAAAAATAATTTAGGCTCAACAAAATAGCAATATCATCCGACATTCGCCAGGCTTTTCTTCAAATTTGCTTGGCGGATAAACATAAGGATCCTCGTACTGAGAAAAGACCAATTCTTGAAGTTTATCATTTTAACCGTATGATTTTCGGTGTATATGCTAGTCCGTTTCTACTTGAAACATCACATTAAGAAATATAGAGAAGAGTATCCTATTACTATAAAACATCTACATTCTTACATGTATGTAGATGATTGGAGATCTTATTTCTCGCCATGCTAAGAATATCATGAAGGAAGCGGGAATAGAAATGAGAAAATGGATCAGCAACAATACTACCTTGAGTCAATGGGCAGCAGAGGGTTTTGACACTTCCGTCTGCTTAGGAAGTAACAAAAGTGTTAGGTATGGCTTGGCAGACTTAGGACGATTCTGGATACAACAGGTTTACTGGAATTTATTTCTGTCAATGTCTTCTCATCCAAGAACTTTGGGAAAAGAAAATCACGTGGGACGAAAATTATAGAAAGGTGGTTGGAGTGATGTAAAGAATTATCACTCTTGGATGAACTAAAAATACCAAGATTACCTTCTAGAATCTATAACTGAAAAGAAAAGTGACACTATAGAAATTGACGTATTTTGCGAAGTTTCAAAACTGCTTATGGTGCTTCAGTTTATATGAAAGTAAAGAAGCAAGACAAAGTATTTGTTAGCCTCATCACTTAAAAAACTAGAGTGGTTCCACGGAAAAGCTTTACATTGCCTCGACTTGAACTCCTGGGAGCATTGGTATCAGCTCGTCTGAGCTCCAAAGTTCAAGGAATTATCAGAAAGAAAAAAGACTTTACTGTGTTCCACTAGACAGATTTCAAAATAGTCCTATATTAGATTAAAGGCTCGCATCAGGAAATCATGGAGTTGACAAATCTCAATACTTGGTTTCACTGTCCAGGAATGTACAACCCTTCAGACTTCTTGTCAAGAGGATTCATTGCTAAATCTCTTATATGTAAAAATAAGTGGTGGAATGGTCTATCATTTCTATTATCTGATGAACTTCCTGAAACTATTTTTGAGTGTCCAGAGCCAGATGAAAAAGATTGCTTACCTGAACTCAAATCTGAGAACTGTAATATTGTTTTGACTTTAAACTCTAACAAAACCTTTTTAGATTATCTTGTTAACCGTAATAATAAATTTCTAACTATAGTTCGAATATTAAGTTATCTTTTTAGGTTTACTTCAAATTGCTGAAACCAAAAGAAGAAAAAGGGTCCTCTAACATCAGAGGAACTGTTAGAAGCAGAAAATGTTTTATCGAAACAGTATAAATTGGAAGAATTCTCTACAAAAGTGATATCATTAATGTCTCATAATGAAATTTCCAATAAGAGTCAGATTTCAAATTCATCTCCCTTTCTAGATAATAAAGGTATATTGAGGGTAGGAGGACGATTGGAAAATTCCTAGTTGCCATATTCAGGGAAACATCCCATAATATTACCCTCAAAGGACAAGTTAACTGAAATTATTGTAAGGTATTATCATGAAAAGTATTTTCATCTAGGACCCCAGCATTTACATTTTCAGGTAGGACAAAAATATTGGCCTATTCATGGGAGAAATGTATGTAGAAAAATTGTGCATAACTGTGTTATTTGCTTTAAAAATAATTCTAAAGAGTATTCTCAAAAAATGGGCAATTTGCCAAAGGAAAGAATAACTCCAGATAAAGTCGTTAATTCAACGGAAATAGATTTGTGGGCCCATTTTTTATCAAAAATAAATATCAAAGAAAGGGTTCTGAAATTAAAGTTTGTTTAGTAACAAAGGTTATATATCTTGAGATAATCAGTGATTTAACATCTGAAGCTCTAATAAATACGCTAAAAAGATTTATTTCCAGAAGGGGTAAATGTCGTAAGATTTTTTTCTGACAATGGGTCTAACAGAGCATTAAGATCTTTATATAAATTGGTTAAAGACAAAAATGAGTTCTTATGCGCCCTTTTTGCAAAAGAAAATATTCAATGGTCCTTTATTCCTCCTAGAAGTCATAATTGGGGAGGACTATGGAGACAAATATCAAAACCTTTAAATACCATTTCAAACGCGTAGCAGGAAACTCAAAATTTACTTACGAAGAACTGCTAACGATGACTATCCAAATCGAAGCGATTCTAAATTTTCGTCCTATTTCGCCGCTTTCAACTGATGTTAATGATTTAGAAGTGCTAACTCCAGCACATTTCTTAATTGGGAGGCCAATAACAGCGATAGTTGAACCATCTCTAACAGATCTCGAGTCGAATTGCCTTAATGTTTGGCAAAGAATAACTAAGTCAGTCCAAACAATTTGGAAGAGATGGAGTCTTTTATACTTAACTTGTTTACAACAAAGAAAAAAAAATGGGCGGTTAATAAAGAAAATCTAAAATTAGGAGACATGGTCTTAATCAGGGAAGAAAATCTCCCTCCCTGTAAATGGTTAATGGGATGTGTAATATCACTTTTTATTGGAAAGGATAATAAAGTGAGAGTGGTGAATAAGAAAAACATGCTCTACAGTGAAATGAAATCATGCTCTTTTATTTACATAACATTTTACAAGCATATCACAAAAGCGATTTATTTTTACATCATTTTCAATATGCTTAAAGCTGCAACCATTCTTTCATGTATACACAGGTTGAAGGCGAGACATCACAACCATTGCCACACTTGTTGTATACCTAAAGGGGCAAAATAAGTAAGAGATGAATTCACTTACAAAATACATGAAAATTAGAAGTGCCGTGAGTAACTCAAATATTAAATGAATGGATATTAATCTTGTTTCTTGATCAGTAACTGAATAGATCAAATATTATTCCAAAATGCGAATATGATTTTATTATCATTAGGTGTAAACTTCATTTGAAGAAATCTAACAATTATAAATTACCTAGCTTCATTCAGAAACCAACATGTAGCTTGCAATCTGCCATGAAGACATCTGCAAGATTCCCATCCCCATTAAAATAAAAGCTAATGGGCCAGTCAGTGGCTTTGATTTTGATGGAAATCTTTGAGCCCAAATCAGCCAAATGTAATTACAGACATCTCCCAATTAATTCTAGCATGCGTTCAGTTTTCCATTTTAATATACTATTTGAGAGGTGTACAAAGCCTGGATTAATAAAGAGTAAAAATGGTCCACACCATCTTTACAGAGATAACATGGACTAATATTTTGCTGTGGTAAGAAAATTATAGCATTCACATAATATTTTAAATCTAGATTGAAAATCCTTTTTTCAAGAATCAAATGTTTTTTGACAACCATAAAGCCATCCAGCAAACACACTAGAAACACTACCGATTTAACTAAAGAAAAATTGTTTTATTTACTATAATATTTTTATCCAAAAGAAAGAGGGGGAGGCAAAAGACAGGCCAACAGAGTTAAGTACAAAGCTGTGGCTGCAGTAGAGGATGTAGTTTAGTATTAATCCCGATAAAACTATAGCTTTCAGTATTGAAGAATCATTTAATCCTTTTACCCTACTTAATTCAATGTGATACTCTCCTATTTACAATAATTAGACATGGGTTGAAGTGAATGTGGACTGCAAAAGGAGTTATAGTGTGGTGGCAACGCATTGTTCTTGACAAAACTAGATTTGAATATCAGAGACAACTCAACTCTTGTTTTCGAACCTTGTGTAGCCAGTTTATTTTTTTGCTGCATAATTTTGTTTTTGATGTGCATCAACTGAGAATCCAAATGTATCTTCATGTAAATAATTATATATATATGCAAGATTGTATTGTGAATAAAGTTAATAGCCTCATTCTGATGAGGTGATTTAGACCATGCACAACAATTAAATGAAAGTTTTAACCCCAAATATTATAACGGACCAAGGCGGAGAGATGGGAAAACTCAATGCAAATCTGGGATATGAAATAAATAATTTAAAAGTATGCATTAGACCAAGGTAAATCAAAAAAAAGAAATATAAAATAGACAATATATATATATCACAAAGGCAAAAGAACATTACAAAGGTCATATCAAATTCTCTGTGTATACAGGACTGGAATGTATAAAGTTTTGCGAACGTTGTTAGGAGAGAGCTAAGGACTTTTCGATGCACACAATGAAGATAATGATAGAAGAATTATGTTTGAAATGAAAAGGAGTAAAAACAAAAGAAGTTAAAATACAAATAAATAAATGGAAAATGGCTTGAAAAAATTGTTAAAGAAAATATTGTAAATTGAAATATTTTAATTCTACTTAAAACAAGTAATATAAATTTTTAAAAAAAAATCAATTCCTACTTTTGCAAGAATTGAACTCGCATTCTTCACCTTCAGGTGAAAAATACTGAAATCCTTGCATTTGACCAATTGATCTACTGCCTGTTGATTTCAATTTTCATTACAAACTGCTAAAACTATATTTAAAGTATTAAAAATTAATTAAATTTAATAATTAATGAATTAATATTTGAAAAACTTTATTAACATAAAATGTCATCCACTACAAGTTTAAAAAAATGTATTTGAACTTGAGTGGATGAATAAAAAGTATTTTATTAACGACTGAAATTTTGAACAAGATATATAAATATATATATAGGGAGAGTGTGAACTAATAGTAGAAATTGAAAAAAGGTGACTCAAAAAAATTAAAAAGAAAAAGTATAATTATTTGGGATCCTTAAATTTTCTGCAACAAATGCATTTTCATAATTGAATAACAAATCTTGCTGGCTTGGATACCCTATAATTGCACCAACATTGCTTTGATTTGCAATTTTTTACTTACATCATTATAGCCTTAATTTATGGTGCTAAGATAGTGGGAATGTTATTGATAGTGAAGTTATCTTTTAAGCAGTTGATTTGATATATAACAGTGTTTTTGTAAGTTTGTAGGAGACATTTTGATATTATATATATATTAATAATTATATTAAAATTGACTATATTATATTGTGTGTATAAATATATGCTTCCGGCCTATATTAATAGCATAGACTGAAATGTATATTACACACACACACATGTGGCATTTAAGTATTTTAAGAAAAATTGAATAATTTTCTTTGTGCAATTAAATGATCAAGATTAGAATTATAGACCAGTTTTGCATTTTATTCAAATTAGTTTATTATCACTATATGATTACAAAAATAAAATGATCAAATATAAAGATTTCTACAACACAATGGATTGTGAGCTAACAAATTTGTTTAAAAGCTGTTTTGGAGAGTTACAATGTACAACATAAAGTTATTTCTCCTTAAAAATTTATTTTTTATTTTTTAAAATTAAGTGGGAATTTTGTTTTGTTTTTTAAATAATAAGCATGGAAAAAAATTTCAAACAAAATTGATTTTTATATTATTTTACAATTCAGAAAGCCAAGTTTCTAATAATACCAAATTTGTAAAAATGCTATTTTCCTGGGTGGGGTCTCTCTTGGTTCAAACTTTTTAAATTTTGGAATTTTTAAATCTTAAATAATTGAATTTTAATTAAAAAAATATTTTCAAAACTATTTTTGCAAAAATTTTAAATTTTTACTATGCTTATAACCTAATTTCAGAAAATCCAGCAATATTCAATAAACTATGCAGCATGTTTTAATAGATCATAGTTCAAAAAGCAATTATTTCTATAAATAAGCTGTTCAGTCTTTACAAAAAGTAGGTACAAAATATATTTCTTCAATATCTTATGGTTCTGAAACTATTGCATGTAAAAAAACACTATCAATTCTAGTAATTTGAAAATTCATTTATAATTAATTACAAATATTTCTATTCTTTACTTTCAGAAAAGTCTGAAATTGGACTCCATTAAAATTCAGTCCAGAGAACACCATATACTTACTATAAGAGTGCCTTAGAAGCAGTAGATAAATTAAAATCTTTAACTACACAGAACTGTACTAAAATTTTATATAAAAATACAGGTAATTAAAGTGACTTCGCTGGAATTCAGAGCATCACCCACATCCTTCACCAAATTAACGTTGATATGTATATTAAATTGAAACAAGGGCTTGTTCTAAGAAATGCTTAACTTTGATCCTGCTACTACAAGGTAAACAAAGGAGAGTATCAACCATTTTTAACATCAGTTAATTTTTTGTAGCATTGGTTTTTGCTGTGAACAAATGCTCTCATTATTAAATGAATTGACAATATTCAGAATACTAACCAATAATTTTTTTAAAATTTAAAAAAAATTAGTTTTTTTCTTTAAAGAGGTTATAAAACCAACACATTTCAACAGTGTGCACTGCTGAACATGGATAAGTAAATGATGCAAGAAATCTCAAAACTTAACAGTAAGGGTAAGAAATGTCTAGTCTCACTTTAGCAGCAGTAGCATGTGTCTTTACATTAGTTTAACTTACTTTTATTATTTTTTTATTAGCTTTTCTCAGGTGAAATTAATTCCATTCCAATATTTTTTTTCCTTGTGTCTTTACAATATCTTTTCAGTTTAAGAAACTTTAAACTCATAAGCATATAAAATTGTGCATAACGTTGCAAAGTTTTGCTCCGAGGAAGCTGCAGTGAAATTGTTGGAGGTAACTCTTTAGCAAGCTTTGAAAAGAATTTCTCAAGCAACTGGAATATTGGAATTCACAATTAGAAAAATTGCACATGAAGTTTCAACATTCTGTAAAACGGAAGTTTTGAGAATACTCGGAAATCATCATAAAAGGTCTACTCGCCGAAATTGTCAATTTTGACAAGCATGTAATTCAACAAACAATCCAAATCTTTTATGATCAACAAAAGAAAGTGCCTTTTCTAAGAAAACTACTTCCCATGTTACAAGAAAAGTTAAATTTTCAGAGATCCTTTACTACTACATTGCTAATGACAACTTATATTCATTGAAAAGAAAAACACATCTTTTCGCACTATTATTTGAAATGACAGTTCGTGAGAAAATGTTTTCTTTAAAGTTATTGGTTTCTTTTTCAAGCACAGGAAAAAGGATATATGGCCATTTGAAACACATCCTAAAATAAACTCTTACATCTTTTTTGGCAGAAATAATGTAAAGTGGTGTTCAAATAATTTTTAAAAGCTCTATTTAGACATCCCTTTAAGTTGGGGAACTCTAGTAAGTGCCTGAATTTACATTCAAATTATTTTAAAATTCCGATTATTTTCACATATAATGTTTGTGAATTATGTTTTAGAAAGCTTGTACATATTGAAGATAAATTACATATGAAATTTTGATTTAAAAGAAATCTAAAAATTGATGGTAAGTAGATTTTCTATTTGGGAAAATATTTACTATAGAATTAAATTTCGTCCAGGTTTCATGTGTATTTAATACTGAACATTTTACTTTAAATTAGAATATTAACAACTTTTTATAAAAATTAAGAAGTAATTATGATTACCAGTTTATGTTAAATTAAACAAGTTATTTCGTGTTTGTTTCGAAGAATTTGTTGTTAATTATTCAAATAAATGCAATATAAATAAAATGAAGGCGGTTAACTTTTAGCATTAATTGATCCTACTTCAGATCCCCCCCCCCTTCTAATTGTAAAATTGTTAAACATACAAATAATTATTCAGTTTCTCCATTTGAATTGCGTTATTCGTTGTACGCATGGCAGGCATATCATATTTTCAAGATAGCAAGTATTCAAATAATTTGGGGTTTAATGAGCTAATTTTTAAATTTTATTTTCACAAATTAAATGTAATAATACCATATATCGCTAATATGACTCGAAGCTTGCCAATGTAAGAACTTGAATGAAATTCTACCCACAGTAAGTTGTTTCTTTAGCAATTGCCGCAAGCGAAGAAATCTGCCAAGAAGCGTTTTTCTGATAACCACACAGTATGCATCTAATTCAATCATAGATGCAATGTACAAACTACAAATACTCAAATTTCAACTTAATTAATGCATACAAAGCAAAAAATTCTTAAATAAGAAATTGTAATTTTTATTAAATACTTCATTTTTAATTTTTTTGTGTTCATGTGTTTTATTTATTTTCCCATATTTTCAAATGTATAGAAAATCTAGAGGTTTTTCAAAAAGAATATACTGAATTTATATAATTTAGGAAATTAGATCCCCATATGCGATTCTAAAAATTCTACAACATAAAAAAAATCAATCCAAAAATACTTACAGGACACACACCACAAGGCATTCTCATGAGTCCAGCATTTGATATTAAAGGTTTTATAGTCCTATAGAAACTTTCTGATCCTGAACCTTTAGATGAACTGTTTGACAGAGAGTCGGATCTTTCTATTTTATTGTCATAAATTAAAGCTTCTAGAATTTTTTCAATATCGGATAATTTTAATTCAACCTAAAACAAAGATGAAAAATCAGTTCATAAATTTATAGCTGCAAAAATTGTGACTATCATTGGTGATTATTAATTACATGCTTTCTCCCGACTCAGAATATATACAACATAAATTATATCAGCAGTTATTTAATATTAAAATATTTTTTATAGAACTTCCTAAAAATCTCTTAAAATAATATATTCTAATACATTCTTTTAATTAATATAATATTATTTGTAATATATAATATCTATACATATTATAAAATGAAGTCTCCTGAAAGCGTGTCTATGTTTGAACTCGAAAAACAGTTTACTGATATTGGAGATATTTGTACCATTTTGTAGGGCAATTATTGGGGAAGGTGATTTTAGTGTTTTGAAGTCATCTATACTTATAATAAAGCTCAATGTGTGTGTGTGTGTGTGTGTGTGTTGGCGCTCTACAGGCCAGACCGTTCGACCAACAGCTACGAAATTTGGCACGTGTATACCTTGGAGGCCGGGAATGTGCACCTCGGGGTTATTTTTTCGAATTTTTAATTAAAATTTTATTTATTTAAAAAATAAGCGAAATTTTAGCGTGTTTCTGCTATAACTGAATTTTTAAATAAATATTTAAATTATATTTTTCAACAATTTTTTTCGTACAAAATAAAAATAAAATTTAAACTGCACGAGCACGTTTCGCATTCATGGGGAAAAAATTAGCTTTTTTCAAAGTGTTGCCATCACATCGATTAAAACTCCATTTAAAAATAAATTAAATCTTTTTGGAAATGAAATCTGCAAAAATATGATTTTCGTCACGTGTCTGTAGGAAATGAAACAAATATGAAATATTTTTTTCTAAAAAATAAATTCAAGAAAAATTATTTTATGATCTTTTACACTATCTGTATTATTAATCCAATAAATCAGTTTTATTTTAAGGCAAGTTCTGTTTAATATGAACAGGATATCCATTCAAATCAGGGCCACACTGCTAATTTGTAAACCTTTAGTAATAGACACAGATCTGCTAAAATGGTCTAAATGGAAAATGATTATATTTTATGTAACTTGATCCAATAAATACTCTAATATATAACGAATTTTTGATTTTACATAAAGCTTTATAAAAATCACTTATAAAATCACGTTTAACAAAATGTTCTTGAAACACTAATATTTTAAATAAAGAATTAATTTCCAATCAACAAAATCAATCACTTAAACTGACTGATTTATAAAAATTTGAATATCACTATTCAAAAAAAAAAAAAAAAAAAGGATAATTTTAGATTTTCTATCGATCGTTTTAAAGAAAATACGCCAATCAGCGCGCAGGTTTCTCGAGATTAATTGGCCTAAGATTATGAAAATGTTGAGTTTTTCTAAATTTTTAACATTCAAAACTTCATAAATCAGTCTTAGTTAATCGTGGAAAATAGAAACATTCATTCATTTATTTAAAATTTGGTGTGTCCAGAATATTTCTCAGAATATGATACCTTACTGCATAAAATTTAGACTTCATAATTTTTGAAATATATTTATAGGCCGGAACAAAATATTATTATTGATTTCATTTCAATCCTTTTGAAAGCAAAACTAAAAACTAAAATTTATGCTGAATCTGAGAAATTTTTGTTGAATTATTCTTTGAGATATTACGCAAATTATGAAAAATATTTTGTAGTTCACATAAGACTTAAATACCGAACGATTCTGTTTGCAGTACTCATATTCAATAATAATAATAATAATAAATAAATAACAACAAAAATGATAAATAAAATAAAACGCTTGGTTTCATTAAAAAATATATTTACATTAATTGCAATTTCAGCATTTCCACTTTAAATTAAAGTTGAAGTTTTATCGGAAATGACGACAAATTAGCAAAATATATATATATAAATTGAACGAAACGATCTAAACAACAGTATAAGTTTGGTATGACTATCAAAATTTGAAGATTAAAAATGTTTTGTTTGAGAAGCTATTAAGAGACAAGTTACTTAAAATATTTAATTGAAAATTATAGCGAGCGGTAATACTGGTGAACCGGCTGGTCGCCAAAGGCGGCTAGTATCAAAATAAAAAGAGGAGTTTTATAATTGATAAAGAGGAGTTTTAAATTATTTTCCTAATACGATTCGCGCATGCGTGAACAGCAATATGTGCTTTGCATTTATCCGCGCGAGTGCGGAAACCTCAAACTTCGTAATAATTGTAAATAAATAATTGTGTATTAAATTTGTTCGTTGAGGCAGTACTTTTAATTGGCTATGCTGCTGGAGAATCATACAAAAGATCCCTCTCATTCCAATAGATGTCCCGTTTTCATTTAAACGTATTCAGTTCCCAGTTAGGGTCGGTTTCGCCATGGCAATAAATAAAGCCCAAATACAAGCATTTCACACTGTTGAAATTGACCTAAGCGAAAAATGTTTTTCTCATGGACAACTTTATGTGTCACTTTTTAGAGTTACATCCTAACAAAATCTTTTTGTCTTGGCACCAGGAGGAAAAACAGCCACTATAGTTTACAAAGAAATATTTAGAAGGAAGCTGAATTTTATTTTCATATCAGATTATACAGAGTTGATAAACAAGTGTGGAACAGCGAGTACAATGATTTAGTGTATATTTTTTAATTTTAAAACAGCTTTTCTATTTTATATCTTTAGTAGATTGTTTTGTCTATGGACATATCATATTTTTACTTTTTTTTAACAGCATTTCTGAATGTGAACTATAAAAAATTGCTTTGTAGTTATTTTTGATGATTTTTCAATATATTTTCATGTTTGTCTGATGTTGCGTGACATGCCCATATCATACCTGGTGGAGGTTAGACTTATGCCGAATTTACACTGCGCCAGTAGGCAGCTCATGCACAGAAAGGGACTGATTTATGTTTGCCACAATTTCATAAGATAGATTCAGGCATTCCATGTTTGACTGTAAATTGCCGTTTTAATACCCCTGACTTTTCCTTTTTCAATGCATATCGTATTAAAATGATGGATAATTATATAAAGAAACATGGTAAAATAAAAAATAAAAAGTCAACATACCTCAATTTGGAAAACAGTAGAATAAAAGATGGCAAATAAAATGAAAACACACATAACCTCGCATCAGAAAGAATAAAGAGCAAAAAAATGTCGAAGTTAATCTATAAGTGATTAATTTTTTTCCCTCCAGAAAACCGACAAATTCTACAAACGCATGAGCAGTAAGGGGAAAAAAAAAAAAAAAAAAAAAACAATACAGCTGTATGTTGTTCTCCCGTCGGCACAATTACTTGCCATCGACCGAACAGTATTTTTCAGCTTTTGTACGCATGCGCTGCCTACTGGCCGTTGTATAACTGGCTGAGTATAAACCCGGCATTAAGTTTAAAGCTAATTCTTCCTCTTGGATGCTAGGCCACGTGCAACGCTGTGCAGGTACTGCTAGTTTCTTATATATAACAGACATTAAACATTTAACAAACAATAAAATACATTTAAACTAGTCTTGCAGCACAAATAAATAACGTTAATAGTAAAAGTTATTATGATATTGCTCAAAGCTTTAAATACAGTTGACAAAATGTTTATTTGTACACTTCAATTTTGGAATATTATAGCAAAATAAAATAAGGTAACTAAGTTAAAATTGCAGAAATATATTCTAGTGAGGTAAAATAATAATAAAATACCAACAAAAAAACTATCACATAAACTTTAGTTGATTAATAAATAAAACTTTATAAAAACTATACAAAAAGAGTATTTGTACACTTTCTTAGTGACAAATTTTAAACATAATTATAATTATTTTATAGAAATTTAATATTTTGTATGTATTTTATTGGCTTTTACAATTGCTTCAAGACGTCTTGGTATTGATTCTATTAACTTTTTGGTGGTTTCTTGATCTATTTCTTCCCAAGCTTCCATGAGTGCTTCTTTCAAACTATTTTTACTTGTAATATATATATATATATATATATTGGACTTGAGCATCCAATAGCATCCACAAATTTTCAGTTGGATTTATATCCGGGGATTGTGGTGGAGTTTCAAGGCGTCTTGGCGCATTATAAAGCAACCATGCTTTAGTAACTATTGCAGTGTGCTTTGGATCGTTATCTTATTGGAATAAGAAAGTGTCATCGATACCCAATTTTCTAGCACTGTCTAATAAGTTATGCCGCAACACATCAATGTAACCTAAAGCTGTCATTTTTGTGTCAATAAAGTGTAATTTTCCAACACCGCCATGAGCTACACAGCCCCAAACCATCACATTTCCAATACCATGTTTCAGGGTCTGAAGTACATTTTTACTATCAAGGGCTCTTTTATTTTTTCGCCAGATTTTTCGGATATTAGGGGGTGAAAAAATTTCAAACTTATTCTCATCTGAAAAAATAACCTTTTTCCAGAAGTCCATCGGTTTGTCTTTATATTTCATAGCAAATTCTAGACGCTTCTTTTTATTTACTTCAGAGATCATTGGTTTTTTTCTCGGAGTTCTGCTTTTTAAACCAGCACTATGTAACACATTTCTTATTGTTTGAGCGGTCACTCTAAAGTTAGAAGATGCGAGAAGGTCATCTGCAATTTTCTGAGCAGAAATTTGTGGTTTTCTAACAGCTGCTTTAACAATACTTCGCTTATTTCTTGAAGTTAATTTACTCGGGCCTCCTGGCCTGCATTCATTTTCAACGCGTCCAGTATTTTTATATTTTCTTACGATGTAACCAATAGTTGTAAAGGGTAACTTAACCATCTTTTGAATTTCGCGATAAGATTTTCCACTTTTATTAAGGTTAACAATATGAGTTCTCATGTCTAAAGAGACTTCTTTTGATTTCGTGTCCATTTCTCAGCTTTTCTCTGCGAGTGACCTTCACTGTTAAAAAAGATAACCTTCAATGTTTAAAAAATACAAACTATCCAAAAAATTAACTATAATGTGAAAAATTACATGAAATGATAGTAATACTTACCGGAGATATAGGTGTACAAATATACATTTTGCAAGAAATTTTCCAAGTTTGTTAGATTTAGATTTTATTTTCAATTATTTCAAAATATTTTTTTCGTTTACTTAGAAATTATTGTAACAACTCAACTTTAGCTCTGACAAGCAACAACTCAACTCATGTTTACCCAAGAATCTTTACTTTGTAGAATTCAGTAATAAAAAACGGTTGCGTTGCTAGCTTCCAATATGCATTTTGTTTCTTTTATTTGTACTTAATTAATTGCTTTTTGTTTTTACCAGAATTTATCGATAACCTTAACAGGTTATGGGCTCAGTGTGTTTTAAATCTGCGTGAATTTAATATCTGCTAAAATTTTTGAAAAGCGAAGTGAACTGCGTGCTAGGCCTAACAGCGAGACGCTATGGATTTGAAAGTACAAATCGACAAACTAGAAGGTGCGGAAAATTGGAGCAAGTGGAAGTGGCAAATGAAAATGCACTTTGAACAATATGACCTCACATCAATTATTGATGGAACTAATATTTGTCCGGTCGCTGTAAACGGCGATGTTAGTGCGGATGAGCACGTAAAGAAGGTGGCTGAATGGCGGCGTGATAACGCTAAGGCAGCCGCGCTTATTGCAAGTACGTTGAGCGCTTCTGTAGCCGATTTAGTGATGACGTACTCGAATGCAAAGGACGTTTGGGACAAATTAGTGTTTTTGAACAAAGCAGTATTCAGAGACTTAATTTATTGATGACACCATTTTTTCAAGTTGGTAGAGATCCTAATGACAATGTTGCTACACATGCAGGTAAAGTTGAAAGAATCTACACGGATATGAACGGTGAATTAAATCGTATTGGATCAAGTAATATTCCAGAAGAATTATTGCATGGTAAAATATTGCTTACTGTGGGTCCAGAATTCCAAGAATTCAGCAATGTTTGGGAGTCTCTAGACTCTGATAAACGAACAACCAAGAATCTTGTTGAAAAATTGTGTACAATTGAACAACGTGTTAAATCTAACGCTGCTGTGGATTATGGCGCATTTGCAGCTCGTGTGCCTGGTTTTAAGCAAAAACCTGTGAAAAATGGGGAAAGACTTCCTGAAAGTACTTCTGTAGGTAATAAATCTAGTAATTTCAAGCAAAAGAACTGTTTTAAGTGTGGTTCGAATACACATCTTTGTAAGGACTGCCCTAAGAGAAGGTCAAATGTCTCAAAGCATAATAAAGGTGCATTTGCTGCTAGTGCAGACAGTACACATCCTGATGTTTGCGTCTGTGATTCTGGTGCTTCATATCACATGACTGCTAACAAACAGTACTTTACTTCGTACAAACATTTTCCTGTGCCCATTGAGGTACCACTTGCTGATAATAACAAGATCTATGCATATGGATCTGGCAGAATATACATTGAAGTTTGTATTCAAGGTAAATGGTATGATGCTCACATGGAAAATGTCTGGTATGTCCCTGATGTGAAACGGCATCTCTTCTCTGTACAACAGGCTACCAAGCATGGAGTTGAAGTAAAAATGACCAAAAGGTATGCTGAATTTTTTCGTAATGAAGAACTTGTTGCAGTTGGATCCTGGAGAGATGGCACATACATTATGTCTATGAGGGTTGTTATCCCAGCAAGTCCAGCTGAGATAAGTATTGCTACAGAGACTGAATCTTTGCAGTTATGGCATGAACGCCTGGTCACCAAAATAAGCGGCATGTTCGAAAGCTGCTAACTGATATGGGCATATCTGTAAGTCATGCAGCGACAAGTGAATTTTGTGATGGATGTGCTCTTGGAAAAGCTCATCGAAAACCCTTCAAGTCACGTCCCTATAGAGCGATGTCAATTGGTGAAATCATTAATGCTGATGTTAATGGCCCTATGTCTGTGGACTCCTTTAGTGGTGCAAGATATTATGTTTGCTTTAAAGATGACTATAGCAAATATCGTAGAATCTTCTTTTTGAAAAAGAAAAGTGATGTTAGTTGTTGTCTACGTACGTTTCTCAATGAAGCAACTAATCTTGGCCATGTTGTGAAAAGTTTCCGTTGTGATGGAGGAGGAGAATTTGACTGTGGTGAAGTTCAAAAGATACTTGCTGAAAAAGGTATAGCACTAACTCTTAGTGTACCATACACGCCAGAGCAAAATGGTGCAGCAGAGAGGGAAAACCAAACAATTGTTGAACTGGCTCGTTCTATGCTTGCAACAAGTGCATTGCCTCGGTCACTTTGGGACACCGCAGTGTATCTATTAAATCACACTGGTTTATCCCCAGATGACAGCAAAAGTCCTCATGAGCTTTGGACTGGTGAGCCAAAAACTAAACTTGACCACCTTAAAGTATTTGGAACTGAATGCTATGCACATGTACCAAAGATCTTCAGAAGTAAGTTTGAAGACAAAAGTGTTCATGGTCATTTTGTGGGGTATGTTAACAAGAAAGATGGTTATAAGATCTATCTGCCTTCTCGGAAGAAAATCATAAAATCTCGAGATGTTGACTTCAAACCAGAACGTTTATACACCACTCCTGTGACAGTGGAGGTGGAGGAAGACTTAAATGAAAGGTATGAAGAAACTCGGAGTAAAGAACGTAATCTATCCGAAGAACAAGAGCCAGGAAGAATCCGGAGAATATCTGATGGCAAACATAGCTGCAGTAGAAGAATTTGAAAACAGTGAAAATCCATCCACATATTCTGAAGCTCTTTCGTCAAGTGAAAGTGACCTGTGGCTAGAAGCAATGAAAGAAGAAATAAAAGCTCTTCATGAAAATGAAACATGGGAACTTGTTGAGAGACCCAAAGGTTCCAAAGTTATCAACTGTCGATGGGTGCTGAGGAAGAAATTTAATTCAGATGGTACTGTGGAACGACACAAAGCTCGTCTTGTAGCCAAGGGTTATGCCCAAAAAGCAGGCTTTGATTACGACGAGACATTCAGCCCTGTTGCAAGATATGACACTGTGAGAGCTGTTCTTGCTGTGGCGGCAAAAGAAAATTTGTACTTGCAGCAGTCTGATGTAAAGACTGCATTCCTGTATGGAACCCTTAAGGAGGAAGTGTTCATGACACAACCAGAAGGCTTCAATGATAATAGTGGGAGAGTCTGTAAATTGCATAAAAGTTTATATGGACTCAAACAAGCACCACGTTGCTGGAATCGGTGTTTTGTGAATTTTATGAAAGATCAGGAACTGAAAGTCAGTACAGCTGATCCCTGCTTGTTTATCAGACACAAAAATGACAAGAAACTCCTTGTTGTTATCTATGTAGATGATGGCCTTGCTGCTGGGACAGACAGAGTTGAAGTGGAGGAGTTCATGAGTCAACTTGGTCATTCCTTTCAGATCACAAGGGGTTCATTGAACCAGTTTCTGGATATGAACATAACAAGATTGAATGATGGTTCAATTTTTGTGAATCAGTGTGCCTATCTAAAAAAAGTTCTCTCAAAATTTCATATGGACTCCGCCAATTCAGTGTCAACTCCAAGTGACAAAAGCTTTGTTTTTGATGACACAGAAAACAAACTGATAGGGAAAGAAGTCCCTTATCGCCAGGCGTTGGCAGTCTCATGTACCTTGCAACTGCTACAAGACCTGATTTAGCTTATGCTATAAGCATTGTTTCTGAAAATCTTGAAAATCCCAGGACCTCAGATTGGTGTGCTGTAAAGCGAATTTTTAAATATCTAAGAGGAACTGTAGATTTTGGCTTGTTATATCAAGCAAAGTGTCATCCCAATAACCTTGAAGTGTACAGCGATGCTGATTATGCAGGTGATTTAAAAACAAGACGCTCAAGAACTGGAATGGTCTCTAAATTTTCATGTGGAGCCCTCTCGTGGATGAGCTAAAAGCAGAAGAGTGTGGTGTTATCTACTACAGAGGCCGAATATGTTGCTGCGAGTGAGAGTGCTAAAGAATTAATCTGGCTGAAACATTTGCTCAGTGACATAACAAATCTCGAAATTCCCTCTCTTCTGGTAGATAATGCTAGTGCTGTGAAACTCGCCAAGAATCCCGAATACCATAAACGGTCCAAGCACATAGATGTCCGTTATCACTTTGTGCGAGAAAAATTCATTGATGGTGAACTGTTCATCAAGCATGTTCCTGGTGAAATGCAATTAGCAGACATCATGACTAAACCATTGCCTAGTGTTAGGTTCAAAGAATTGCGTACCTTGTTAGGACTGCTTTCATTTAATAGTCTTGTGAATGAATGTTAATTTAATCTTAAATAAGTTGTGGCTTGTGGAGGAAGTATTGTAACAACTCAACTTTAGCTCTGACAAGCAACAACTCAACTCATGTTTACCCAAGAATCTTTACTTTGTAGAATTCAGTAATAAAAAACGGTTGCGTTGCTAGCTCCCAATATGCATTTTGTTTCTTTTATTTGTACTTAATTAATTGCTTTTTGTTTTTACCAGAATTTATCGATAACCTTAACAGAAATAAACAACAAACTCACGCTCACACGTCGCAATGAATAAAATAGCTGCTTATATGTTTCTAAAACTTTAAAAAAAAGTGGTGTACAAATAATCACTTTGCATACTGTAGTTCAATAATCTTTCATGAGAACCAAAATAATATATTGCAGCTAAATAACATTTGAAAAAACATTCGTCTTTGGATGATTTTTATTTATTTGTTAAATATTTTTGTTTTATTAAAAATAAGTTAAAAGCACAACAAAACTTTTTTTTCAAAATCGTAATATTGTTGCTAATTTTTAACTAATGTTTATATTTTTATAAAAAAAACCATTTGTTAATAATAGCAACTCAAAAGTTAAAAATTAAATCTAGGAACAATAGGTCAATGTAAATAAAAATTCTCTGGAACAAGAGTGTTACTACTGTCATTTCTAGACGCAAAATTAGAATTTTTACGAGTTCATCTTCTTTCTAGTAAGTATATATAAGAAAGTATGGATTTACCATAAATCGTTTCTCTCTTTTTCTTCCAGTTTATAAAAGTCGCTACAAATTTCATAACGTTTCTAACTTCAAATATATCGATAGTTTTATCCCACAAATCAGGTCTTCTTTGGATTAAAGAAATTAAAATTTCGATAAGTAGCTCACTCATGTTCATAATTATATTTAAAAAAAAACTATTGATGCTAAAAAAAAATTGTGCTTCACGCAGGAAGGTAAAACTCGCTGTGAAAAAGTATCTCTGGACATTAAAAAAAAAAGTCGACGTCTGCACAGCGGCGTGCACCAACGACAAATTGACCGCGCGTTTATTCTTCCGTTTAATATGCAAGCTCTAATTTACCTCAATGCACTATCATTATTATGGCGGAGACGGTAAATTTATCGCGTCGGAAAAGTCCGCTCTGTTGTAACCAGCCTCAGCCAAATTCAGCGGTTTATCGCACTTCCTGTCATAATAAAATATCAAAAAAAAAAAAAAAAGTCGTCACATTTTTGAAAGAAAGCTGTCCCGGGATACTAATGCTATAATTGTTTTGGCGACATTAGGCTTCCGGTATGGAGAAATGATACTGAGGAAATTGATGATTGCGCACAGCGTATGCAAGGCGCGAAAAGTTCTCATGGGGAATATCTCTTGATTTTTAAATATATTTTCAAATTTCCCTGATTTTTCCAGATCATTAAAAGTTTTCTACCATTTCTCTGATTTCACAGTTTTGTCACCATCCTCTTTAATAACAGTTTTTAATACAATTGTGATTTATATCAAATATTTATAATTAACTGTAGAAAATAAATCAAATTAGTTCTGACATCTGTACTAATAATAAAGTGAAAGTGTGCGTGCGCGTGTTGGCACTCTACAGGCCAGGTCATTTGAACTACAGCTTCGAAATTTGGCAGAAGTTTATCTTGGAGGTCAAGAATGTGCACATCGGAGCGATTTTCGTTTTTGAACTTTTAATTGAAATTAAGCAAAATTTCGCAGTTTTTTGCGATTACTTCCGAAAACATCATCGTACAAAAAAAAAAAAAAAGTTACGCTGTTTTAAAATATAAAAAAATTATCTTTGCCATGATGCCAATTTAATAGTCATATGAATTTTTGCTAAATTTCGACAGTTTTTCTTTTCTTTTCATTTGTATTTTAAACAACATATTGCATTGTTGTCCAGAAAATCAAATTTTAACTGTCTCATCAACTATCTGATCGCGTCATTTTCTTCCCTCCTTTAAAGCTAAGGTAGAAGGATTATGTTTCATATCTGTGTACTTTACGAGATGTATAAAAAATGAAGTTACAATGTCGCAAAATTTAGAAGAATGATTTACAGGATATTTAGGTTTTTAATAGAGCTATGATGTCATGGGATCGATATCCATTAGAAAAGTTAATGGAACAACAAACAGAACATATGTAAAAAATAATTAACATAATGAGGCTTTAATGTCTAATGATTTGGTGGAATCACGGACATGAAATTATATATCTACACAATTTTCTCTGTTTCAGGCAGACAGTCTTGTGCGCTTTCCTCTTTTGGCATGATTAGTAAGTGCTTGTTTTCCCATATTACTTAGGCTTATTATCTTCTTTCGAAGCGAGCAGTATGCAATAAATGGATTTTGGTGAACTTCTAGAATCAATCCTTCTTCACCAAAATCAGGATTGATATTTTTTTTATCCGTTTAATTCGTATTCGTACGGATTTTGAGCAGTTCATTGTTTTAAAAAAATTCTCAAATCTACTTTGAATAAGCTCACAGTTTCTCAAATGATAAACAAACCATTCAATAAACTCAAGAATGGTAGTTTAAACACCACCGCGCTGCTTCCACAGATTGAAATGCTCCCACCAGAGAAATGTGTTTTATTCTTTTACGCAGTTACAGAAGTCTTATGTATATTCATTATGAATGTCATGGAATAAGGACAACTGTAGAGCAAATCGAAACTGAACTGATCTACACAGAAAAAAAAAAAAGGGAGAGGGTAAGTAAAAAAGCAGTTAGTTTCTGTATTACACAATCGCGAATGGCATTGTTCCGTTTTTGGAAGCTATGACTACGATATTTCATTCTTTGAATCTTTAGATATCGGCATGTTTTAGATGGGGGGGGGATAGCTAAAAAACTACCCTATATTTTCCCATTTTATAAAAATTTTAAATTTTCCAGCATTTTCCCAGTGTCTTTAGAAAATTTTTCAATTCCTTGTGGTTTCCAAGTTCTCCCAGTGGCATGGCAACCCCACCACCATAAAATTGAAGAACTGAGGATAGAAACAATGCCATGTTCTAATTGAGTTTTTTTTTTATCAATTTTTTAGCAGAAAAAAATAATAAGAATTTATAATTATTTAGCCGATAAAAAAATTATCATGCTATACTTCTGAAATTTAGAAAAAGGCCTTTATAAACATTGCACATTTCAAAAATTTAATAAAAACTTTTTTTTTTATTCTCTATGTAAAACTAAATAAAATTTTCTTACCGTAGCTTTAAAAAAATTACAGAAAAATATAATATATTTTAAGAAGAAATCAAAATGATTTCACAATTCCTAGTTTCAATATATAATGAAAACTAATTCATGAAAAAGACATGTTCTGTAATTAGCAGTAAAATGAAAATGAAAAATGACAATTAATGAATTTTTTTAAAGTATTCTTGGAAGCTAGCACAAATAATAATAATAATAATAAATAATAATAAATTTAATAATAATATATTGTCCCATTGTCTTAAAATTTAATAATACTCAACAAGTGGAGAATCTAATTCAGTGAACTGCTTTAAAGTTTTGAATTTTAAATTAAAGCATTTTTTTCACAATGTTAAAACATTTAACTTACCTCTATGAAGCAATAAAATCTTTTTAAATTTTATTTTAATAAAAATCAGTGCTACAAATTATGTCTAAAACTAATTTTCCAAAAAATTACTAGAATTATGAAAAAAAAATGCATTTATTAAACAAAATTGGTATAATTGAAGAATCACATTTGTAAGCCTTTAAAATGGTGTCAAAATAATTTTTGTGTGATAACAAGCTTCGATATTTTGACAAAAACGTGTTATAATTCTTTTATTTTTTTAAATTAAATTTTTAAAAATCCATTCTTAGTAGACTTTTAACACCCAAGAAGTAATTTTCTGCCAAATTTCATGTTCCTAAATTCAATGGTTTGTGCAGTATGTTTGCTCTATCAATAGAACTATCTTCTATACGCATAGGGTGATTTCAATGTTTAACAAAATAACAAACAAAAGTCTGCAAGAGTTACAAAAAGAGAAAAAGTAAAAATCATTATAAAAATGATAGAATCTGAACCTCTAAAGTTTCAAAAATTATCCTTTATTTCTTTAAAAATTTAAGTACCAGATATAACAGAATATTTTTTATATATAAAAATTAAAATATGTTGAGATTAGTCCAATGAATAAAAATTTTCAAATGGATAAAAACATGAAAGGAATCACCATAATTGAAAACCTATGACTTTAAGTTAAAATTTCATGACACTACTTTTACACATTCAATTATCATAATTACACACAGCAATGAAATTGCTATTCAGTATAGTACACTAAAATCCCTTTAAATCGATTGTTCGTGTGATTGCTCCAAAATACCATAGTGATGAGAACATTGATCAAATATGTAATGGATTAAAGAGGCTACACTGTGTTTTAAAACCAGTTTCTCCCGTATTCGATATACCTCAATTGGTGCACCAAATTCATCCTGCTGTATTCTTTTTCTTCACTTGTCAAATCAATCTGTAAGTAGTTCTCTAACACACAAAAAAGAACGAACTAAAGAAATTGACTAAATTCTTCACCATCTTTGAATTCCAATGAGGTTCAAACATTTTTTAAGTCATAAAAAATATGATGTAGTATGCATTTTGTATTGTCTCTTCAAATTAATCTCCTCAATATTTCAATAAACTACAATGCACATTGTTGAAGAGGGAGTGGGGAAAAGTCATTAAGTATTATATTAATATGTATTAGCACACCTCAAAAAGTTTTCTTTGCACTTCTCAAGAAAATTAAGCACTTTGTAAGGACATTTTTTCAAAATTAAGCACTTTTAAGGTGTTTAAAAATAGTTTATAAAATTTAATGATATGCTATGTAATTTAAGATGATGCTATGCATCCTATTAGAAAAGCATTAATTATAAAACATTCCAAAAATCTGATTTATGGGTAATAAGATAAGTTTTAAATTTAAGTTATACAAATTACCCTGACAACAATTAGTTAAACTATACACTAAAAAATGTCATAAAATGCAAAGCAACAAATAAAGCTTAGTTTGTTAGTTTTAGAATTCATATAAAATTTTAAGAAAATTTAAAATCTATTCAAAAAGTTGTCTGCATATTAATCAACCATATCAATATTATGATATCAAATGCAATTGTTAAAGCAATTGTATTCGAAATATATTCATAATTTTTTAATCAAAGTTGTTAGTTTTCATATCTTTTAATACCACAAAATAATTGATTTGAATAAACAATATTTAAATTTTGTTATACTTTTAATGTACATTCTTAAAGTAAGAATAATTTATGTTTTTTTCTTTCATTTTTACTTTCTTCATAGATGCAGACACATCAGATAAAATGAAATAATCCAACAGCATATAAAAAAATAAAGATAAAAACTTACCTTGCTAATTTTGAGACTATTTATATAATCACATATTTCTCTAGAAGATTTGAATGATGCATGTCTTTGTGAAACGGGATCTGAAAATTTCTCAGCTAATCCTTTCTGGAATAAGTGATTTTATTATGCATATGAATCTTAGTGGAAAAAATATTTATTAATTTTAAATATGAATCATTTTTAAGCTGAGCAGAAAAAGTAAATTACGTGCAAAGAAAAGAAATTTGTTGGGGGGGGGGATACCTTATATTTTATAAATTATATAAACTGAGATAGTTCCCGATATAACATTTATTTCAGTATTAACAATGTCCAATTTTCAAAGCAATATAAGAAAATTATTTTAAGAGAATAATTTTGAATAAAATCAGGTAAAAAAAAAACCGTTATTTTATTTCTAAACATATCAGAGGGGAGGGGGGGGGGCAGCATGAAATTAGTTTTAATATACATACAAAATGGATTTTTGTTGTAATTGGCTTTTAAGCTCTTTAATTTCAAATCCAAGACCTCAACTATCAAGCCATTGTGGTTACATTCATATCTCAAATTTTATAGGACTCAATTAAAATGAAAACATTTTTCCTGTTAACTTTGAGATGTAAATCAACCATAACAGAAAACTAAGTAGAGTTGTCAGAGAAAATTTCATACATAATATAAAATTTAATATCAATAATTCCATTTATTGAAAAATAAGAATTTTCTACAGTGTGCAATTTGTTTGATTTAATTTAAATTTATAGCATTTTAATAATCAAAAGCATTTAGGTATATGACATTTATATTGAATAACTACAAAAACTTGGTTAATTACTTTTACTTTAAATTTTTCAGCATAAACAATTTTTGCTATATTATTGATATAGGCATAAATTGTGCATAGTTCAAAATAGCAAACCTATCAAATCACTAAATTTAAAAAAATTAAGTAAATAAATTAGAATTTTTAAAAATAAATTCATTCTCAAATAAAAATCAATCTGTGTAATAAAAGAGTGGATAAAATTTTTTGTCGATTATACTAAAACAGCTTTTGTGTCTTCTCTAAAGGAAATTAAAAAAAAAAAATGTTCCTAGTAATTTCAATATAGAAACACATTACAATTCCTATATGAAACTATTTTATTAAAAATTGAGCTAAAACCAGTTACTCTGTTTGAACTAAAATTAAATATGAAGGAACTTAAAACAACAAAAAACATACTGCCTGTAATAAATATCGATAACACTGTTCACCTAGCACATCAACAAATTCTGTTTCAAACTCTTGCCCACTATAAAATGTTCCTCCAGTTACAGCATGACTAGGCTCTAATCCATAAAGCATAAACAATTTTTTTTTGGTTGACTATAAAATAAACACGGTGAAATAAAATATTAGAAAATTTCAATGCAAATTTAAATTGTCAATTTAGTTTTTAAATTTTATTATCTTTCTTATTTTGTAAAAAGTAATAAAAAGTTAATGTAGATAAAATACAAATACTAAAGTGAAATTCATATATCAAATCAAATATAAATAAGAATAAAAATCGAAATTTTATCAGTTTTTCAAACAATTTGCCAATAAAATTAAATAATAATGATAGTTATAATATTAATTAAACTGCATTTGAAACAACATGTGCTAAAACTACTATACATGATAAATAAAACATGTTTTAGTAGATATGCTGTTATTGAAACAAAATAAGTAAATATGTATATATTACTGTAAAAATACAAGGTACAACTATTTTGCAAAAATATCTAGCTATTTTAAGAAATAAATGAAATATTTAAATATGTAATAAATTAATAATTCAATTATTAACTTAATCTATTTGATATAACTCATACTTTGATTCATTGAATTATCCAAAGATGTAAACTAAAAATTCTTCTCATGGGTAAAGAAATAACCAATTGTGGTATGTATATTCCACATCTTCTCCTAACTGCTAAGGACAATTTCAACTACATTTTGCACACTTTGTTAAGAATACTATCAATTTTTCAAAGTGCAAAAGTTAATTAAATATTCAATTAGAAATTAATCACAATTTTAGTTTTTCTGCAGTAGTTTCAGAATAAATAATCTTACAAAAAATAGTTTAATACCATTTTAAAAGTTAAAACTTTATTATTTCAATCACAGCATTTTGCAATATTTCCTTAAACTGTTAATAATGTTTAAAAGAATTTAAATACATTGAAATTAATATTAGTCTCGAATCGTGAAAAAGGGGGCAAGAAATGCAAAATCTTTGAGAGCAAATGAAACAGATGTATGTCAATAGCAGTAATTTCAAGCTGTAAAAAGTGAAATCAGATTTTTTTCCCTCACAGAAATTTTAAAGGTAATTTATCAAAAAACATCATAAAATATTTTCAAAAATCTTTTCAGTGATACCCTTTTATTTTTATTCAACTTTTCTTGCAACTTTTGTTAAATATTTATAAAATATAATGTAAATGATTTTGGAATAAGGAAATTTGTAGATAGGTACTCCTTTGCTTGACAACATTAAAAATTTGAACTAAAGGATTATTTCTTAAAATTTCTCTTTTGTTTGAATACATACATAAAAATAAAATAAAAAATATTATATATTAAAAAAAAGTATCCTTATTAAAAGCATTGCAAATATATCAGCAAGTTTATAATATATTTCAAAGCAGCTGAGAAAATTTTCTCTTTGATAAGTAACTTAATTTGGTTTGTACAAGCAAATTACTAAAATACTGTAATAAAATTAACGCTGCATTAAAGTTAAATTGTACCTTTTTTGATATTATATTAAAGCATATATTGTCAAATCATTATTACATAATAGATATTACACTATTTTCTTTCACTTTAATAGAAAGGATTCAAGCTAATGGCAAACATGACGTTGGCAACAAAATTTCATAATCCATAATATCTTATAATCTGAAGTTAAAGTTGATGATCTTGATATAACAAATTGTAGAAATTAAGCATATGATGATGATGCCATAATGGCTGAAAGGTATTCAGGAGTTCAGCAAAAAGATTTAGGAAATAAATCTCAAATTTGAATTTGTATATAGCTCAAAAATTTATTAAGCCTGGTTTGTTTATATGCTGTTTCAAATGAGGCGAGTCCAATAGATTATAATATCATATTCATTTTTTCCTCATGTCTACACATCATTAGAAAGCTCTGATAGAAACTACAAAGAAATATTTTCTAAAGATGTGTGGTGGAGTGCAAGAAATAATAATAAATATGACTCAGCAACATTACAAAGACGATGATTCTGGAAAAATTTACAGGGGATAGTTGAAAGTTTAAACACAAGAACAGATGCAAGAACTTTGCTAATTTTTGGGCCTCTGGCAACCTGTGTTATATAAAGTGAAAGGTGCAAAAAAAAAAAAAAAAAGTTATAAACAAGGGACTTAAAATAAAATTGTGCACTCAGAAAGTAAGAGTTTTGCAGGCAATAATATCAGAGAAGCAAAAGGAACTGACAGATAGCACAATAAACCATGCAAACTCGGAGGCAGAAAATGAAAAGGTACATTATCGATGAAGAAGCAGAGATGCCAACCTGCCCCATGGAAATGAGTTGAGATGAAAGCTGTTTTCTTCATTTGATAAAATAATTGGAGAAATTCATGAGAGGTATCAGCAACTTTGGAATTTGGAAGAAAAGTCTGCCTATCTAATGCTGGTTATACTATTAGATTCAGATAACACTGAACACATTTACCAAAACTGACAAATAGGATTTCAAGCTCAAATGCATTCCACTATAAACTTTCAAAACTGCCATAGGCAATAGAAATAAATTAATGTGGATCCATTGGATTATTACAACTTATTGTGAAAGCCAAGCTGAAAATGCTCTGCCAAATATTATAATAATGTTCTGAATATTCCTCACAATTGCCATAAGCAATGCCAATCATAAAAATTTAAGTTGATCAAAAATTATTTAAGATCACCAATAAGTATTCTCGGGCTAATCAATCTAACTATCTTGCCTATTAAACAAGAAGTATGTGATGTTATAGACATTGATAGAGCATTAAAAGACTGTGTTCTCAGTAAAAGTGGACAAATCAAGTTTCAGTTAAAGACAGAAGTTTCATTTTTGATTTTATTAATTTTTCAATATATAATAACAGTATTATTCTAATTCTAATTGGAAGTTTGTATGTGTTTTATATTCTAATTGCTGTTATTCTTTATGAGTTTTTGATTCTATATAATAATTTAGTCTTGTCAATACATATTAAAAAGGTTGTGTTTATAATAATAAATGACATACAAGTAAAAACATTTGTACATATACGTCTATTATATTATGAAGTACATATATGATTTCTTTGTTTGTACACTGCACAATAAACAATAACGAATTTATTCATGCAAAAAATTTCTATCAATTTTACATCTTTTTGGACTTAATAAAGGGGCAGTGAGTTTTGAAAGAAAGAACAAATCTAGAAAGAAATCTTAATCAAGAAAGAGCAAAAGCAAACAACTTTAGTGTATATAAAAAAGTGTATATACAAAAAAACCATTACAAAATAACTAAATACAGCTAAATTCATCTAAAGCAATGCTATTGAAATCACACAAATTTCTAAAATGAATAAAAGCAATAATATAGTAAAAATAAAAATTTAAGATAATAAAATGCTCTTTGATAAAAGAAATAATTAAGAAGGTAAAATATAATAAATAAAGTAGCAAATCCATTCATTAGTACAAAATTAATAGATGGATTTTGTAATTTTAAAATGAAATTTCTCACTTAAAACTGATAGAGGGATAAGTTTAACACAAGTTCAACAGAAAAATTAAGGAATCATCTTTGCTAATATTACTTTTTTTTAAAATAAATTGAAAAAATAATTTAAAGAGCTACAAAGCAAATGAAAAATATAAGTAAAGTAATAAAATGAAATAACAATGAGCTTTCCTATTATACTTACAGAAACAACAGACTTTATTAGCCTCTTAGCTTCCATACTTTTTAATATTTTTGTAATTTGTGGTTGAGGTAAATTTGTCACATATTTAATTTCTTTAGGTGCAATACCTGATAATGAAGAAAAAGAATATATTACTATAAGTAAAAAGATTAAATACATAATTTTTAGAATAAATCTTTTATCATTTTATGTTTCAATTCATTTTCTATCACTAACTATTTTATCATTTCATTTATCTTAGATTAATTATTTCAATTGATTGATGGGAAATGGAAATTTTAAGAGAATAAACTTCTATAATACATTTTAAATCACAATTGCCACATAGTTCATAAAAAAATAATAATAATCTTTTATTTTAAACAGTTTTTTTGAAATTAATGGAATTGTAAATAAAATTTTCTTCACAAAATAATTTATTTTTTAGAAATAATTTACTTTGAATTTTATTAATTATTCAATGTTTATCTTTTCCCATTTGTGAAGGTTTTAGATTATTTTTCAATTCAGAAATCTCATCACACAATTATTTATTTATTTTTATTATTATTCATGTGCTCAAATCATTGAGGAGAAAAAATAAGAGCATCAAAAATATGGAAGAGCATACACATAGAAAAGACAAGAAGTTCAAGATGAAACAGTTATAAGCCACACCCCATTAAATAAAAATACATGGCAGGTAAATCCTATTTCTAAAAATCAGATATCCAACAATTGCAGGTTCAAACTTATAACTAGGATAAATCATTGGAAAAAGGAATATATAGGGGATCTCCTTTATAGAATTCATTATTTCATTTGATATGCAATTATAATATGTGTTACCATTATTGCCAGATTTTTTTACAGCTTCCAGAATGAGGTTTTCTTCATTATTAGCACCCTGGGACTTTCTAAAAATAAGAAAACAAATTTTGACATAACTTCATATTTATAAAGCATCAAAAGTATTCACATCAAAATTAAAAAACTTACACACGTTTGCTTGAAATGAAACCACAATGAGATCTTTGCAGTATAAAGTTTCAGATCATTTAAAAAATTAATTAGTTGCACAAAATATTTCATTTGCAACAAAATTATATCGTATCACACACTATAAATCTTCCAGATCATTCTTAATGATTGTTTTGCTCAATAAGAATTGCTTAAGAAGTCATTTAGAAGACTAACATGCTAATATTTAAATGTAATGCCTACAATGGTACAATTAGTTTTTGACATAAACATCAATAATGAAACAAGATTAAGTATGGAATTAAGCAATAAACTGAGAATAATTCTAAATCAAGACACTAGTAAGAAAATTGATGAAAGGACCTCAATTTCTCTGATTATGGCATATTTGAAATAAATAGGTAAGCCTAGCTATATTGATTTAAAAAATCCACATAAACTAATCCAAACCATATAATCATTGCTAAGTGCAAAAGTGCAATTAATTACTTCAGTAAAGTATCAAAAGTTCCTATTCTTTACACGGTAGTAGATGAAAGGTATGAAAAGTTAAAAACCATTGAATCACAATTGCAAACATCTTTTACCATCAGTTACATTATTTTGAAAGAATATTTAACTATCTATCAAGAAGATTAGCATGAATTAATAAGTAATAGAAGGATTGTAATTTTTTTAGCACCATAATCTTCCATGTGAGCCTAATGCTTTTGGGTAGCAAATTCTTCCTACACTACAATCTAAATATGGCATTTTCAGATTATAATTCTCTTTAGATCACTATCTTATTTTCTTGATGGCAAAAAATGCTATAGTCAATAGAACGCTGAAATTTCAAAAAATGAATATGTTGTACCACTGCTAAAAGCATCCTTCACTACAAGAATTGAATAGTTGTATGGTACACGAGCATATGTTCTGGAAGATAATGGTGGCTACATTAATAGCTCAATTTTCAAACTTTTACTAAATATTGTTACTGTTAAATATGTCAGATTCTTCACAACTATTATCAGATAAATAAAAAAAAGCTTTAAAAAATCATGAAAAATATCTAACATAGAATAAAGATTATAATATGAAAAATATTGATATATACATAGCTATTAAAAGATTGCACATAATATTCCAAATGACACAATCAAAATATTGTCAGTTTAAAAAGTAACAAAATGTTTAGCACTTTTCATTGGCATACATGCATAGCTTTTATCGTATTATATTTTATTTCATGATTTTGAATATCTCCCACAAATTTCTACATTTCTTTCAAAAAATTTTTGCATATATAAGGCATTAACATGGTTACCAAATAATAATAATAAACAATATTATTTTAAAACTAATTTTTAAACAATTAAAAAAAATTCAAATTTCCAGATAGTTTACACAGCTTCTGCTACTTCAACTAAAATATTATTATCAGTTTCTTCAATAACGTAATGAAATAAAAGCTTAAAGCTTCTTTTTCTTAAAAGCAAATTGATCCGTTACTCTCAAGGTCACTTTGAATGAACTTATTATTTAACAAATGATCGTGAAATGCAAAATAAAGAGCAAATATTCAAAAAATGCCTCCTTTTAAAACTATATACAAATACAACAAAATTTAACATATTTCTTCCTCACTCTGTGTCTCCTGTTCATAAAACAGTAATTTTATCAGGATTGTATGAATAAAAAAATATTAAAAAAACAATGAATTGCTTTTATTAAATTGAAATAAGTACCTTGAGAAAATTTAAATTTTAGAATTCTAGTTAAAAGAATTTTCTAATAGAAATATAATAATCAAATTTAAGAATAAATTTTTTAAAATGGAGTATAAAAAATTCTTTTTGTTTACAGGTATACATGGAAACTACAGAATCTTTATAATTACCTTCTTAAACTGTATTTTTTGTGTATAAATTGAATGAATTAAGAAGAAAAAAATTAAACAAATTAAAATGAATTATGAATTTTAAAAAAGGCAAAAATTGTTAAATTCCTATTTAAAATAATCATTTAATACAAATACAAGAATAAAAATAAATTATAAAATTATGTAATAAAATATGAATTTTGAAAGCATGAATTTTTTTTACAGAAGTATGACTTTACAATTGATTAAATAATAATGACTTATAAGTGAATTTTAAAATATGAAAAAAACCCTTAAGAATAATGTTCTAAAATTCAAATGATACTCAATTTTAATTTTAAATGGCTATTTGTAAAACAACTGAAAGCTCTAAATTTAAGCTATCTGAAAAGTAATAAAAATTGACTGCTAATTAATCCAGACCTGCTTGTACCAACATGTGTAGTTTTTATCTGCATAGGCAATTGATTGTTTATACTATACTCGATAATAAAATTAAAACATTCAGAATACATTAAAACACTAAATTTTTAGTTTTCACTATATTTTCATTAAAACTTACCTAGAACCATCATTTTTGAATGCATAAACAAGCTGCTTTCCTTTTTTAAGTAAATCTATTTTACCCTAAAAGATAATACAATTAAATAATAACTAACCAACTTATCCATATCATAAGAATAGAAAATATTTTACTAAATTGTTAAATAGTAAAGTGGTTAAAAAAAATGTCTTGTCCTTTTTTTTTAAAGACAAATTTGGTTCAAAATTCAATATAATTAACAGTTTTGGTATAGAAATCATACACCAAATCTCATTTGCTAGTTTTTCATAGTTTACAATTATTATGCTTAGAAATACACAGTCAATCAGTCATGCCTTGAATCAACATTCCAGATTTAATGGGAATGGAAATGTAATCAGATTTACATAGATATATATATATAGATAGATAGACAGAGTACTTGCAGATTGATTTATTTCAATTATATGTGTTTTAAGCTGATGCATATATGCAACCCAATGTTGCAGTAGTGGTGCAAGAAGAGAATTAAGAGTTACCATAAAAAAGTAAATGAAATACAGTCAAATACATTACAAAACCGTATTACTCTTTCCTACAGAAGTTTTATCTCTCAAAAAATATTTTGATCATAAAAAATATGATTTGCTATAATTATTTTGATATTATATGATTAATTTCCCAATAGTTTGAATTCAGGCTTCATTTTTAACCCTTCAGCACATGCACCCATTTTTTAAATATTAGCACAATTGTAAGGACATTTTGACCCAAAATTTTCAGGCATTTACTTCTTTTCCCATTGACTATTTCTATCAAAATAAAATATGGCCAAAGTATATGAATATTATTTCATTCAAATATGTTCTGCAATTAAATATGATATAAATTACTCCCTTTCATTCCATTCAGTTAAAACTTATTATTTTAAAAGTAATCAATTTTTTTTCTAAATAAAAGTACAGAAAGAATAAGAAAATCCATATTTTATATTTATATTTGAAATTTTTGGGGAAAAGAAGCTTAAGTATATAACTTTAAAATTTCATAACTTTTGTTTTTCATTTTTACATACATATTCAAAAAATACTTTTATCTTTTCTCTTTTAGAAAAAAAAATTAATATAAACTTCAAGATAATTTATTCATATCATAAGAGAAAGGGTTTTGTATAAAGATCTGCTGCTTTTCTTTTTATGACCAGGAACACTTGATCAGATTTTCTATATTCAAATTCTTCATCATGGTCACATTCCAAAATTTCATCAAGTTCTGATAAATCTCAGCTATTATCTTTTGCAGTAACAGTAGGAGCATTTGCAAGAAGATCTCTGCTATTCACATTTGTATGCATCATGCCCATAGCATTAAAAGAACCTAAAAAGCTAGCACACGCAAGGGTCAATTTGACCCCAACCCTCCAAAATAAAGCACGAGATACATTGCTTAATTGATTTCTGCTGTTCCGGTCTTCTTTTTCCAACTCTCACATCAAGGTATAAAAAGAAACAAGTGTAAATTTTTATAAATTCTTAACATTTCAAACCAATTGAGAAAGGATTTATTATTCCTCCCATTGATACTTCACGCACTGAAAAAAAAGGCGTTTTTTCACCACATCTCTCTTTAACAAAATAGAACATTTCAGCCTTTTCTTAGTAATAAAGAAAAAGAATATGATTTCCAATTAAAATCTGATTGAATAGATTTCATCTGATTAATTTTTTGCTGACACATTCAAAATTATTTAAATAATGATATATATTGGTTTGATTCCCCACAAAATTTCATATTAAATCACTTCTTCTAGAAACTATTAATTAAACTCATTCCTTTCATTTCAATTGTTTTCTTATTTAACTCAATGGAAATGAGCAAATTTTGTATTATATTCAAAGGAGAAAAAATTAAAAATAAATAATAGACAAAAGTGAAAAGCCTGCAAGATAGATGAAAATGTTGCTTAATATAACATTTTTAGAAACTGAGATTTAAATTAAATTCCTCCTCTGAAATCATCAAAATTAAAGATATTATCACATACTTTATATGATGTTTAATACAAAAATTTCTAATATCATTAAAAATTCATGGCTAATGTAGATGGACAATAATTGTGTATCTGATATTTTCCTACTAATCTAAATTAGCTACTAATTAAAGCTTATTCCTACTAATAAAAGCTAGCTCATGAAAGGGCTTCATATGACAGTCAAGAATAATCAAATTTTTTTATATATAAATGTAAAAGTATAACAAAAGATTAAAAACAAGATTAAATTTACATTAATATCCCTATAACTGAAAAATCAATGAAAAGTTTTTATTTTATATACAGTATAAGCATAATGAACAATAAAAAACATTATTAATTTTTAGGCAACCTAAAAATATTTATTAATATTTTGATATTTTAGCAGTACTTTTTAAAAAATTACTAATGAATGCAGCAAATATAATTTTCTGAAACTTGAACAAAAATTTATTAAATTGATAAATTTATAAAATTCAAGTTATTTGAGTAGCTATGAATATGTTGATATAATGTTTAAAGAAATAGATGCAAATAAAAGCAGACAAGATAAAATATGTTAACGAATCCAGCAGTTATAATATGATGCAAGAAGCATATCATTTCAAGCATTAAAATTATGGATATATCAAAGTTATGTAAAAAGAAATTATGCAAATTAAACTTTATATGCTGAAATTCTGAAAATCAATTTAATAGTCACTCTATAATGCAAGAAAAGCTTTACTTATACTTTATATAAGCATAATATATTTCTGAATGTTTAATATTTAATGTGCTAATTTCTATAGTCAGTTTCTTTCAATCAATTATATAAATTACAGATAAAAATAAAATATTTGAACTCACAGTTTACACACATAATTATTTTTCAAAAAGCTAGCTCATGAAAGGGCTTCATATGACAATCAAATTAAAAAATTTCTATCATAACAAACTTACTTGTCCTATTAATTTATTTAGTAGTTGGGCTAATTCCATTACTGATAAAGAAGGAATTGATTCCATTAGGATGTTTTGCGTAGCTCCACCTGCATGGTTTTTTAAAGTAGCCAAAAGCCTTGAAATAAATAAAAAATGAATAAAAAATATCTTGCAAAAAACACAAAATAATATTGAAGCGAGTTAGTGAAGGCAAACTTACATAACTTCTAAATCAGAATCAGGTAAGCTATTTTGTTCTGTCATTTTTATTTTAGAAACAAATATAAATACTATCAAATTTCATGAACTAGTAAATACATTTCCTTCTAAAAATATTATATAGGGATGTATCAAATACGCCGGCGTACACCACAACAAGACCACATGTTTCCGGTTATTTCTGAAAGACGGTTACAGGAATAACACACACTTCCTGTTAGCAAGCCTTGATCAAATATTAATTCATAATTTTACCATCGCATTTTCTGCCTGAAAAAACAAAAGCAAATAGAAAAGCATAATTTTTCACTTGGAAACAAAAAGAAAAACTATTCTTTCCTATTTGAGAACATAAAAATGATCTACATATTTCCGTTGATATGTCACAATTTAACAAACATAGCGACAGATTTCAATTCTTGTTGGTTGCCGCATTCCTCATTTTGCTATCCAAATTCTACAACCTAGAACAAGTAATGCGTGTGAGGGTACCTGATAATTTCATTTTATTTGCATTCTAAAAATAACTTATTTTTCCAATCAGCTGAATTTAGGCTTCATTGTGTTGTCGTGACTTATGGCACTTTACAAGCCTGCTGATAGTTATCTGTCAGCGATTTAAACCAAGTGAGCATCTCTTATTTTTTCAGTAGCGCCAACTAGGGCAAAGAATACAACTTAGCTACTTCATGCTTTACATTCGCTTACACAACCCCTTTTTACAGGGGGGAGGAGCACATTCAAACACCTCACAGATAGAACACATGAGAAGAACAACCATGCCCGAACAGGGACGCCCAAATCACGGGGAAGACACGCTACCCCTATACTAGGACGTCGGCCAAAGTTTCAGTTTAACTTTCACTTCTGAATTGCGCAAGCTTCTTGCTTTGCAATTCATTTGCTTTCTTTATTCTATTCCACCCGGAATAGAATAAAACGAAATTAAAGATACTAAGTCTCTTCACTGCTTGTTCAACCTGCATTCTACTTATACCAAAATATGCTACATATTATTTAGCCCGATCAATTATTAAAAACTTCTGATTTTTTTAAAGATATCATTTTGAATTATTTTCTCCAAATTTTCTTAGCTATATAATTTTATTTCCTATATTAAAATTTTAATTAGTATTTTCAATGGAATTATTGTTTTTGCATAATTAATTAACATCGCTTTTTAATTCGTACTGTGCCGCTTTATTCTTTCCTTTCCCATATCCTCCCCCCTCCATTTTTTATTCCTTTTTGGATACATTTTGACAAATGACTATGGCAGTGTTTTTGAAAAATTACTTATGTTCTTTTTTTACATATTATTGAATGTTCAATCTTATGAATATAGTTCTTTCAGTTAGTTCTTTCTAAATTCTAAAATAATTAATTTCTAATAAATAATTTCTAATAATAATAATAATAATTTTTCTCTAATAAATAATTTCTAAAATAATTATTACTCTTAGATAAGTTAATATTTTTGTTGTTGTTTCTTATGGCACTTGCCACGGACAAGCCCGCTGTTCGAAGACAGCCGATTTAAGCCTGAGGGGGAGCGCCTCTTGTTTCTATAGTAGCGCCATCCAGGGCCAAGAGAACGACTTAGCTACACACACGTCACAACCCTTTTTACGGGGAGGACTTCATTTACTCAACCACAGATCGTAATTTATACCTGAATCAGAGAACGATCACCCCTGATCCAGCAGTGGTATTACTCTCGATATGGAGGACTTTGTGACCACGACAGATTTAACGCGCGTCAGCCACCAGGCACGCGGGGAATCTTCGGCCGGCGGGGTTCGAACTCGCAACATAAGGGATGCGAATCCGACGCTCTACCAACCAGCTATCCAAGGCCTAGTTAATATTTTAAAGCTTACTAATAAAATTATTGTATTTTTTTCTTATGTAATTACTTTTATAAATATTGAGACTTTGATGCTTTCAGTTTGCTCAGAGGAAAGAATATGAAATTCAAATTAGTATAAACTGAATAAATTATGTTAACAATTTCAAATTATGAAATATAAAAGGTATAGATACCTTTTTTTAAATCTATGCAACTTATGAATGAATTTCATTTTAATTTGTAGAAATCATTAAAGGAAAACAAACAAAATTATGATTTCATAATTTTTATTTAAACATTACAAAAAAATATACGGATATAGATAAATTACATGTGATAATTATTTGAAAAAATATGATCAAATGGATGTTTCAGTGTACTCACTCATTCAAAAAACTATTTACTACCTATCAACATTTATTTTTCTAAACACTTAGAAATAATATAAACACAGTATGAAAAGAATGTCAATGTAAATGATGAAATCAATTTTATTCAACTGAAACATCCTAGATACTAACCAACATTTTTTTTTATCTATACTTATAATAAAGCTCAATGTGTGTGTGTGTGTGTGTGTGTGTGTGTGTGTGTGTGTGTGTGTGTGTGTGTGTGTGTGTTGGCGCTCTACAGGCCAGACCGTTCGACCAACAGCTACGAAATTTGGCACGTATACCTTGGAGGCCGGGAATGTGCACCTCGGGGTTATTTTTTCGAATTTTTAATTAAAATTTTATTTATTTAAAAAATAAGCGAAATTTTAGCTTGTTTCTGCTATAACTTCCGAAAATACTCCCGCACAAAAAAGATTTTTACATCAAGTTAAAGATCAAACATTTATCTTTTAAATGATACCAATGTTTTAACTTTAAAATTAAATTTCACTTTTTAATGAATTTTTAAATAAATAATTTAACTATATTTTTCAACAATTTTTTTCGTACAAAATAAAAATAAAATTTAAACTGCACGAGCACGTTTCGCATTCATGGGGAAAAAATTAGCTTTTTTCAAAGTGTTGCCATCACATCGATTAAAGCTCCATTTAAAAATAAATTAAATCTTTTTGGAAATGAAATCTGCAAAAATATGATTTTCATCACGTGTCTGTAGGAAATGAAACAAATATGAAATATTATTTTTTTCTAAAAAATAAATTCAAGAAAAATTATTTTATGATCTTTTACACTATCTGTATTATTAATCCAATAAATCAGTTTTATTTTAAGGCAAGTTTTGTTTAATATGAACAGGATATCCATTCAAATCAGGGCCACACTGCTAATTTGTAAACCTTTAGTAATAGACACAGATCTGCTAAAATGGTCTAAATGGAAAATGATTATATTTTATGTAACTTGATCCAATAAATACTCTAATATATAACGAATTTTTGATTTTACATAAAGCTTTGTAAAAATCACTTATAAAATCACGTTTAACAAAATGTTCTTGAAACACTAATATTTTAAATAAAGAATTAATTTCCAGTCAACAAAATCAATCACTTCAACTGACTGATTTATAAAAATTTGAATATCACTATTCAAAAAAAAAAAAAAAAAAGGATAATTTTAGATTTTCTATCGATCGTTTTAAAGAAAATACGCCAATCAGCGCGCAGGTTTCTCGAGATTAATTGGCCTAAGATTATGAAAATGTTGAGTTTTTCTAAATTTTTAACATTCAAAACTTCATAAATCAGTCTTAGTTAATCGTGGAAAATAGAAACATTCATTCATTTATTTAAAATTTGGTGTGTCCAGAATATTTCTCAGAATATGATACCTTACTGCATAAAATTTAGACTTCATAATTTTTGAAATATATTTATAGGCCGGAACAAAATATTATTATTGATTTCATTTCAATCCTTTTGAAAGCAAAACTAAAAACTGAAATTTATGCTGAATCTGAGAAATTTTTGTTGAATTATTCTTTGAGATATTACGTAAATTATGAAAAATATTTTGTAGTTCACATAAGACTTAAATACCGAACGATTCTGTTTGCAGTACTCATATTCAATAATAATAATAATGAATAAATAACAACAAAAATGATAAATAAAATAAAACGCTTGGTTTCATTAAAAAATATATTTACATTAATTGCAATTTCAGCATTTCCACTTTAAATTAAAATTGAAGTTTTACAGGAAATGACAACAAATTAGCAATATATATATATATAAATTGAACGAAACGATCTAAACAACAGTATAAGTTTGGTATGACTATCAAAATTTGAAGATTAAAAATGTTTTGTTTGAGAAGCTATTAAGAGACAAGTTACTTAAAATATTTAATTGAAAATTGTAGCGAGCGGTAATACTGGTGAACCGGCTGCTCGCCAAAGGGGGCTAGTCACCAATAAAAACATAATGTTGAACAATATATTTTTAAAGCAGAACATTTCTGAAATGTATTTTAAAATGCTAAAGTTACATTGAATGAATATCATAAAATAAAACAAAAACATACAGTAAATTTAATAAACAAGAATAAGGTCATAATATATATATATATATAGAGAGAGAGAGAGAGACAGACAGAGAGAAGTTAAATAGGATATAAAGAGGAGTTGAAAGAAACACTTTTATGCTTTTACTGAATTTTATAATTCAACATTGATATGTTAAAGAAATAGAAAAAAAAAAGTGAAAGATGCATGTAGCAATGAAGTTGGGAATAAAAATAAATAAATGCTATGGAAATTGATTTTGAATGAAAAGACCTGTATTTATTAAAACAGAAATCACTGAGGTGCACAATGGTATAACATGATATTATGATAACAGTCAATTTCAGTTTAAATACAATAAACTATTGATATTTCATTTTTAACAATAGAAAAGTTGTTTGTTATAAATTCACTTTGAATCTATCACAAATCTGCAAATGTAATTAGAAAACTAGAAATATTCACTTCCACCTAAGTTTGCATTATAGCAGTTGTTATTTTTGCAACAGGAGTTTGTTTACTTACATTAATTAAATTTAGATAAGATTTTGTAGAAAAATGCAATGTAATATTCATGTAAACATTTTAAAACCTTCTAAGCATATTCAAAATTATCAGAAATTTCATCAAATGTGAATAAAGTAAATTAGAAATGCAGTCTCGATTTTGTTTGTTTTTGACGGCAAATCACTTACCGATTTCTTTTTCTTCGAAGTGTTTTTCTAACAAATTACTGGAACAGCTATATTTAATAAATGGACACACACTGAATGAATTCTTCAAAATGATCGGAGCATATCACCGACTTCGAAGGCTTGAAAAAATCTATACCAAAGCTATCAACCCAAGTCAGGATTGTTGAAAGGAAAATAAGAAAACATTTTATCATGACAGTCACTCTTGTGTTTCACATTAAAGCATGCAGCCATCAGCACACCAGTATTTCCTCTTTTAACACATAATAAGAGGAAAGAAAATGACTCAAAAATTATAACTTCAAATGTAAACAAAAAATACGCTTCATATTTGGTGGAGAACGTTAATGGCACACTAATCGACGAAAGCGGTGCGGATGAAACTTAAATGCCATGCGCAGAAGTTCATGACATGTGACTTTTACGCCGCATGAATTGACCTCATTGCAGTTCCGTAATTGCATCATTTGCAGTGACACCTTTAACAGGGTATAACCAAACAAACTTTGAGAATGCATCTATTACGCTGATAATATGATTGTAATTTTTATTGGTTGACACTAAGGGTCCAATAAAGTCAACATGGTAAGTACTTAGAGAAAAGTTTTCCTTTAGAATCGGATGTAAGAACCCTTCAGGTTTACCATGCTTTCGGTTGACTAGAATGCATTCGACACAGTTCTGTATTACCGATTCAATACTTTTTTGCATATTCGGGAAAAAATAATCACGTTCGATAACGTTTTTAGTTTTTTCCACAGCTAAGTGGCCTTTTGAATGCACGTTCTTAATCATTTCGTGTTTCATTAGATCAGGTATTACAAGCAAACGGCGGTTGTCTTGACATTTATACAAAATGTTATTTTGCACCACGAAATCAACTTGGTTATTATCTTTACATAGTTCTTTCAATTTTTTTATGTATTCATCTGACATCTGTACGACTTGCACTCGCGCTGTTATATCTTCACAAAGTGCAGTCATGACTGTTGGGTATCTACTAAGTGAATCAACGTGACGCATTTGACTGCCTGAGCGATGTACTATCTCATAATCAAAATCTTCGAGGGATAAAACCCAACGCGCTATTTTAGGAATTAATTCTTTTTTATTAATAGTCTGTTTGAACGCAGAGCAGTCAGTGACACTTTTAATTTTATTTCCTAAAATGTAAGTATGGAATTTTGTTAATGCTTTAATAATAGCAAAATCGTCTAGTTCATAGCTCGATAAATTTTCTTCCTGAGGTGTTGTTTTTTTACTCATATAAACTATGGGATGTAAATTATCATCGTCGTCAGCTAGAAGAAGGATTCCACCGTAACCTAATTTGGAAGCATCTGTATGGAGTTCCAGTTTTGTACCTGGTTTGTACAGATGTAAAACTGGGTCTTGCGATAAAGCTTTTTTAACGGTCTCAAACGCTTTTATTTGAGGGGGGCCGAATTCAAATGTTACATCGTTTTTAAGTAAATCACTTAGAGGTCTAGCTATTAAAGCATAATCTTTAATGTACTTCTGAAAATATCTCGTTAAACCCAAGAAACTTTGGATTTGTTTTTCATTACGTAGTTGAGGATAATTTAGTACTGCTGAAGTTTTTTGAATTGATGGCCTAATTTGTCCATTTTCGATGACTTGATCACGAAAGTTAATTTTTTTTTCAGAAACTGACATTTTTTTAGATTTAATTGTAGGCCAAATTCAGAAACTTTGTGTAAGACGCGTTCCAATTTTTGAATACCTTCAGAAATGGTTTGAGACCGGATGATAATATCATCCAAGTAAACAATTACAGTTCCGTCATGTATTAATTCTTGAAAAATTACTTGAATGTAACGTTGAAACATAGCAGGTGCATTCAGTCCTGCATTTTTTAAACTGAAATAATCCATCATGGTTAATAAAAGCCGTGTACTTTCTGCCTCCTGGAGTCAAATCCATATGAAAGTAAGCATTTTTGAGATCTAATGTGGAGAAAATTTTGCCTGAGTGTAACTTATCAACAATATCTTCTATATTTGGTGGAGGAAATTTATCTTTGATTGATTTTTTGTTCAAAGAACGGAAATCAATAGACAGTCTGGGTTCGCGATTTGTACGTTTCACTAAGACAATTGGAGACGCATGATCAAAATAGCTTTTTTCAATGATATCCTGAGCAAGCCATTCCTCGATATGTTTTGTAACTTATTTTTCTATGGGAGCAAGTCTACGAACCGGTGAGATCACAGGGATGTCATCAGTTGAAATAATAGACATTTACAAATCTGTAGTACGGATTTTATTTGGAGAGTAATTTGAAATTAAATTAACTACATGATCTTTCATATTTTTATCAGATAAATACCCTATATCAGAAATCATTTTCAGAATAAACATTTAAAACGTTTGTGCATACTTCCTTAACTCACCATTCAGAATTTACATCAGAAAAACTCTTTTCAAAACAAGTATCAATTATCTGGGGGCACGGTAGTGCCCCCGCCAAGTCGAGCAAAAACAAGCGGCACGGCCGTACCATACTTTTCTCGAAGCAATTCAGGCCATTTTCGACCCCCTATAACTTCGTTGTGAATAAAACTAGAAGCCTGAATTTTCAGTAACCAAGCAGGTATGAAATAAACACGGTATATTTCAAATTTCATTAAATTTGAACCAGTAGTTTCAGAATTATAACTAGTCAAAATTTGTGAATTTTGTCCCTGACTGACTGACTGACCGATCATCAAAATTCTAAGGCACTTCTTGCAGACATAGAAGCTTCAAATTTAGCATGCAATTAGTGTTTAGTGTATAAATCAAAGAAAAACTAAAATATGCGTGTAATAATGGACGGATCGATAAATTTCTCGAAGTTTCGAGCATTATTCATTTTGTCGGCAAACTCGTCGCCAAGTTTATCACCAAGCTCTGGGATCACTGGCTCGGCATCCGACAGCATCCAATACAAATTACTGTAAAACGATCTTTCTTATGATGACACTATTCTCGCTGGGAGGCAAAATTACAGGTTTGTAACAATATCTAATTTGAAATAATTCAATTGGAAGCTGTGGAAGCTGCAAATGCAATGGTTGACTTTCAGAGAATCAATCTGGTAGAAGAGCAAACTGATCTTCAAAGTATGATCGCAAAACTTAAAGCCGATCAAAAAAGAGTCTTCGATATGATCACAAATAAAATGGACACAACTGATAATAACGCTGACGTTTTACGCTGTTTTGTGAGTGGAACTGGTGACACTGGAAAGTGCTATTTAATAAAAACTCTGAAAGTTTGGGTTAAGACGTATTTAAACAAAAAAGTGGCAGTTAATGCTCCAACAGGAATAGCTGCATTCAATGTGAATAGATTGACTATACATAGACTATTGCAGTTGCCTGTAGAACACAAGCAAACACCGAAGTACAAGCCACTTTCTGATGAAGTGCTCCAAGTTCTGAGATCAGATTTGAAAGAAGTAGTGTTATTTATCATAGATGAAGTGTCGATGAGAAAAACTGTAGCTGAAGCTCAAGAATTAGTACCGGAAAAGAAAAAGAGGAAGACTACATACAAAAATAAGAAAAGGACTATCTACAAAAAGAAATGAGATGTCATCAAAAACATAACTTGTAAAAAAAACCAGGTCTCGAAACTCAATTCTTCTCTCGTAAAATGTTGTGAGATCCATGTAATGCCAAGTCGGTCAATTCATTCAGTCCCTACTTAAGGGTCCTTCTGTCTTAAGTTATTACGTAATTAGCTAACCTAACAGCATCTTATAGTGACCATATCAATATTAAAAATCTTTTATTGTTTAAATAAATAGATTGACTTGGCAATCGCACTAAACAATCTAATTTAATATAATATGTTAATGTAATCTAATTTAATGTAAAGATGCATTGTGTTTTCCTGCGATGGCCAAGTCAATCTATTTATTTAAACCATAAAAGATTTTTAATATTGATATGGTCACTATAAGATGCTGTTAGGTTAGCTAATTACGTAATAACTTAAGACAGAAGGACCCTTAAGTAGGGACTGAATAAATTGACCGACTTGGTATTACATGGATTAAATTAACATCAACAAATTTATCTTTATTCAAAGATATATCATCACTCTGTAAATAAAATTCAAAGTCAGCATTCCTTTTCGAACAAGTAGTAATACTTTTATTTTCATTTAGAAGAGAAGTTGAATTATTATCATTTTTTATACAACAAGCAGAATGAGAAGAAATATGTGTTCTTTCTTTTTTATTCTCACGGATTAATTTATTCGATTCGTTTCCGATATCAACAGAAGGAATTATGCAATGTTAGTATTCTTTTTCACTTGATGACTCACGCTCGGATTTATTTTCAGAAACGCATTCAGTTGTATGATTTTTATTGGAAAAAGTATTTTTAAGATCTAAATAGCTATTAGATGGTATAATACATTCAAAAGAAATATTTGTATCTGCAGCTGCTAAAACTCTTTTCGCTTCTGATTTTTTATCAACATGACTAATATCTATCGCCACTAACGGAAGACTGACAATTGAACTGTTCGCTAATTTAATTTTTGTGCTACGGCCTATATAATTTAATTTCTTTACATAATTAGGATTAATAATACGCTTCCGCTATCAACCAAAGCTTTAATAGGAACGTAGTTTGCTATAATATCTACGTATTCCAACTCAGCGATTATTAACTCTTGTGGAATTTCATTTGATTTAGATATGGAGTTTACAGGATTTGAGTTATGGGATCTTCCCTGATTGTTATGTTGCCCAGCATCAACATTTTGGGGAAAGAATTTTATTATATGCAATGTAGAATTACATTTAAAATAAGTTTTCCTATCAATATTTCCATTGTGTAAATGACCGTTATTTTGGCGGGAAATATTGACGCGTGACCTTGAGCTATTGGAAAATGGAACTATTTCAGATCTTCAGAAAAATGCTTTTTCTGAGAACCAGATTATCAAACTAGACCAGAATGTCCAGCAAATAGATACGGTCCTCGACATTTCGATATTTACAATGTATTCTGATTGAACAAATTTTATGATTTTATTTAATTTAAAAACATTATATTCTGGAGCTTATTCAAATCAAGAATCGATGAAAGACTAAAATATTATTTCCAATATTATTTATTAATCATTTATTATGAGTTTAATATTATATTGCTTAAACACTGAAAAAATATTGATTTATATTTATAAAAAAAATGTCCAAACCTCTATTTAAATATTATTTACATTGGGCTCAATTTTTTTTAATGTTTTAAATTTGAATTCAGAGTTTTTTATACTAGAAATATTGAGATCAGCTCTCTCGAATGGACCTCTTAATGTTGATGCTATACATTGAATTTTTAAATGTTTTGTGCATCATAATTTGCTACATAAAATTGTTTATACATATAAAAAATGATTGGTGTGGAAAAAGGGGCCCCCGGAACTTCATTGCTTGGGCTGCATCTGAACCTTTTGAACACTTCAGGCTCGAATATTCAAATTGTTATCATTTACGACCAAGGCTTCAATTGAATAGACGGTTGCACGGTTGAAATTTGAGTATATAGTAGATCGTTGAGCCGAGAATAATGTACAAATTTGAGAAGATCGCTCTTGGTTCTCGATTTTCTCATCGTCCCATTGCAACATAAGCGGTACAGTCTTTTGCTAACCTCATTCTGATGTTAATTTGAATTTTTTGACGATCACAATACAATCTCTATATTTCATATATAAAATAAGTAAAAGAAAAAGCTTCCAGTTAGTTGTAAATACGAATTCAACTTTATTTAATTGTACAACCTCCGTTTAAAACGACTGTATGAATTATAATCTTTAATAATTTATCTCTTCCTATAATAGAGTTTTTTTCCTTAAAATTAAAAATCCTTGATCGGAATAATTGGCTTTTCTTCATATTTTCATTGGTAATTTACTTTCTTTTATCAATCCTTAATCAGTTTATGTTTTTTTCTGTTTATATTGGAAATCATTCTTATTCATTTGCATAGTTATATTATTATTATTTGAAATTATATAATGAAGTCATTTAATAGAATAAATGTGTAAAATTATAAGCACAACTAGGGTATTTAGTATATGTTGGAACTTCGTATAGTTCGAAGTTTAAATGGTGTAAAATATCACTCTTAAAGAACAATTGAAAATCACCAATTTATTGCAATGCTGAGTGAGTTGCTATAAAATTCAAATAGAATTTTTCAATAAGCGCTGTATTTGTTTAGCTTTAAAATTATGATACCGCGTTCAGCACCTGCACATGAAATTTTTTGTCACTGCTCATATATCTTCGAGTTTTCGAAACCTTTGTAATAAATTTTTATATGTTGCTGCGCTAGCATATTGTCACATATTCTTCACATAATTGGTAGGAAACTGCATTTTATAAAGGAAAATCACATGAAATTTGTTTTAAAAAAATTTAAAATCATTATCAGCTTTCTTTGAAATGACGTGAACACGTATCATATTCGGATACTTTCTAATCTCTTAAATATTATGATTACGGAATTTTTACTAAAAATTGTGATCAAGCATATTCTTTACATGATCGAGCACCTCTAGCGTTTCTAGTGAGATTTTTTAAATTTGTGAATTCTGACTGCAGCCGATATTTTTGATCATAACAAAATAATTACCCTGAGATGTATAGAGGTGCTCTGTTCAAGCCATTGAAATAATTCCGATCTAAACAAATTATTCACCGTTGGATTAAAAATATTGTAAGAGTTGAGGAACTTTAAATATACCTTATTTGTTTGGAAACAGGCAAGTCATTCAAAAATGTTTTTAAAACTAACGAATTAAGATTTCAAATTTTAATGCGTTGATGCATTCGTTGCATATCACGACAGCGTGCGTGAATTACTCGACTGTAAGTAAGATATTTCGGTTCATAAAGTATATTTTGCAGCTGAAATAAAGTGCAATTTCCTACATGTACAAGTTTTATGTATGTTGAAAAGTCACAAACTGAAATAAAAGTTATTTTTAAGATTTATTGTATTAACTTTATAGGACAACTTTCGATGTTATCGACAATATTTAACATTTTCTGTTCGTGATATCGTTATTCTGGTTTACTATCTATTCTCTTGTATTATTTATTAAAATGGTTTTTCTACAATAGTAATTCATCTTCGTATTAGATTTTTTAAAAATATTAATTGAACTCTTTTTTGCTTTGAAATTTGGCAACTAATATTTCGTTTACATTTTGCAATAAAGTTTCTTGCCGTAGTATAATTATAACTAAGGCGCATATGACGACGATTAATCATCTTCTACTGAAGTGGAAATATTTTAATGAATATGTCTACTTAAAATTTTAAATTCATTATGAATCACTTACAGAGAAAATCTATAATCTATATGGGTGCATATATCACTGTTAACTCCTGATAAATTTGATAACAGTTGCCCAAGTAGATTTGCGAGTGATAAATTTCAATTTCAATGAGCAGAACACTGTCGGTTTTCAAAAAACTTTCTCCTGTATCTTCGAAAAGAGAAGAAAAAAAGGATCCATCAACAGGCGAAGAGAAGCAGTTGGCCGAAAGGGCCACAAAATATCCAAGAGGGATTCCCTACATTCTTGGAACTGAATTTGTCGAAAGATTCAGTTTTTATTGCTTCCAAGGAATTCTCACACTTTACATGACTCAAGAACTGAACTTCAGTGGCTACTGGGCTGCGTCAATCTTTCATACGTTTATGGTATTGGCGTACATCTCACCTGTATTTGGGGCCCTCATAGCTGATGGATGGCTGGGTCTATTTCGAACGATATTTTACTTATCTATTCTTTTCGCTATTGGTAACTCTGTTGTTGCCATTGGAGCGACTCCAATGTCCGTGCAAAACATGACGATCGTGTCACTATTCGGACTTTTTATTGTCGCTCTTGGTACAGGAGGTATAAAACCGTGCGTTTCAGCTTTCGGAGGTAGCCAGTTTGATGAAAATCAGATAAAAGAAAGACACCAATTTTTCTCCCTCTTTTTTTTCGCCATCAATATAGGTAGTATATTATCCACTATCATATCTCCGGAGCTTAGAGCAAGTGTCCATTGTTTTGGTAAAGACACCTGCTATCCATTAGCATTTGGAGCTCCTGCTTTACTTTCTATCATAGTTATAACGCTTTTTATATGCGGCAAATCTGTGTACAAGATACGACCTGCAGAAGGAAGTGAGTTTGTTTCTGTTTTCAGATGCATATTCTATGCATTGGCTCAGAAATTCAGAAATAAAAGAAAAGAGAAGAGGAACCATTGGTTAGAATACGCTGATGATAAATTCGATAGACAATTAATATTTGATATTAAGTCATTCTTGCAAGTTACGTGGATGTACATACCTTTACCTATTTACTGGGCACTTTATGAGCAACAGGGGTCAACTTGGATTTTGCAATCAGCAGAAATGGATGGTGAAGTTGGTGGTTATCAAATAAAGCCAGATCAAATGCAAATAATTAATCCCATATTTATTCTTATATTCATTCCTCTGTTTAATTCTGTGATATATCCATTTCTAAGGAAATGTGGATTGTGCAAAATGCCGTTGCAGAGAATGGCAGTGGGGGGCATTTTGGTTGCGATTGCCTTCGTAATGACTGGATTCATTCAACTGAAAATAGAACAAGAGCTTCCTGAAGACCCTCTCAAGGGTAACAGTGAACTCACAATCATCAACAATTCGCCATGTAATCTTCATCTAAAAGATATGAACACTTCAGTGACGGCGTTCACAGCGGAAGTTCTGAAAGATATCCCGTCAAACACCGAAATCGAATGGGAAGTTTTGCCAAGTGAGTGCTCTACAGCCAACCGAACTTATGCGAAATTCGGCTTGCAAGCGCCATTCATGAGCATGGGGGTGGCACTTTCAGACGATACGATCAACATTCTAATTGAAGAAGACGAAAAAATAAAGGAAAGGAATGGATACCCAAGAGTAAAGTTGCATTTTAGTATTGATTACGTGTTCAAGGAAAGAGTAAATGCTTCCTTTCTTTTCGATGGAGCAGGGAAGTATTTTGTGTATCCAGACAAAATCAAGCGACCCTCCAAAGTGGGCTCTACGGAATATTGCGTAATGAAGCCAGGTCTGTACAAAATCTACATACCTCTTAACGGGACAACTCACAAGGAGAATCCTATTGGAGTTGCCGAATTCAGGGATGGTGGCAGTTATGTGGTTGCAATCCATCAGAACTCGGCTCAGAATGCATCAAGAGTTACAGTTTTCATGACCGTCCTGTTCAACTCAGTTCACATGCTCTACCAGCTACCACAAATAATTTTGCTGACAGCTGGTGAAATTATGTTCGAAGTGACAGGGTTGGACTTTTCGTATTGTGAATCGCCGGACTCTTTAAAATCCTTAGTACAAGGAATGTGGTTTTTTACAAACGGGATTGGAAACGCATTTTTCATTATTATAGAGGGAATTTCTACGCTTGAAAAACAATCCCATGAGTTCTTCATGTACTCTATTATCATGGCAATAAGTATGTTACTATTTTCTATTCTGGGGCACTATTTCATTTATGTAGACGATAGAATCAGTCAAAAATAGGTAGACTAATCTTACATTTCTTCTACGTAAGTATAATTTTTATTTTCAATAAAATTTTGAACTCGTTAGTTAGTTTCTTGATGTTTAGATTGGGTTAAAGGATTTTAAAATTTTAAACTGAAATGGCTTTTGAGTCATTGCAGATAATAATTATAATTTTTTTAAACAAAAAACATAGATATTTATCAAACTTCTACCATTGCTTTAGAAGGCTTAGAGTTGTTTTTTTTTTTAAATAGAAGTCATCTTTCATTGAAATAATGTTGCAATTCCACAAATGTCCTTTCTCAATAATAAAAAGTGAGAACTTCGGCTAAATATGAGGGTTTAGAATAAGAAGATAGAAAAAAAATTAAAAGAGACATTAAACAATATTTTTTATGCACTTTCCCATTGCGCGCCGTTGTAGCAATATCTAGAGAACTCTTATTTCAGTTTAAAGTTAAAGGTTAATTAAAATTCATTCTGTATAACTTTTATCAACTTCAAGTTTATATTTCTGAATTATATAATGAAAAATATCTGTAATATTAAAACTTGACGACACCTTCTGCATCAAGAATTTGAATCCTTTGACAAATGTATCATGCAGAGAAAATATGGTACTTGCATATTATGCCATATAAGGTAACAGTTAATTCCAAAGATGCCATGCCTATTGCGAACAGCAATTAATCGGAAAAGATGCCAACCTATTCTAAAAACTTCGTTCGTCAATGGCATGAAAATAAAGAAAATCTTTCCATATTGTGTGACAGCATTTTCTTTTGAAATAGACATTTTTCTGCATTTAAATCAGACCATTATTTAAAGAAGCATTTAAAAACGATTTCAAATCATACAAGATTCAAATGTCAAATGAAAACTGTTTTAATTTTCAACATTTCTCAATTATAGCGACTCCAGAGATTAAATTACCAACCAATCAAGATCACAAACTTAATGGTGAAATCTTATCAAAACGTTTGCCGCCATGGAGATTATGAACCTGGTAAAATTATAATTGCGATCTTGACATAATTGACATCTAAGATCGCCAAGTAAGCCCAGGAATTGCAATAATAAGAGAATACTTTTTTTTCTTATTGTAAATAATGAAAACAGATAACCTATCGAATCATTGATAAAGTATTAAAATCATTAAATAGTGAGAATATAAAGTACTGTAATCATTTAAAAAATAGTTTTATTTTAAGTAAGAGGGACTCCTATCGCCGACAACATTCTTTCCTAAATTTTAGCTATTTATACCTGAGATTTTGCATACATTTTGGATTAACACTATATTCTGTATTATTAGTTTTGTACAAAATCACTCTCAGTAGATTTTAGCACGAATCTCTAGAATAAGAGTCAAGAAAATTTAATGTAAACATCTTTATTTGCTGTGTGACCCACACACATAGACATCTTTTGTAGAAAAGTGCAACATAGCATTTCAATATAAAACTGAATTAAAAAAGATTTCAAATAAAAACAGTAACTAAAATGATGTTTTCATGCGCAATTAATTTTCCATAAAATCAAATATTGAGTATAAAACATTTAAAAATTATTTATTTTGATTGCACGGAAATCTTTCGATGCTTTTATGACTCACTTACAGTATTAGTCAATAATAAATTTTTGAAGTATAATAAGATTTAAACTAGAATCTAAGTCTAGTCTAAGTCTAAGTCTAAACTAAATATGTTCAAGACCTATTAGTAAGAGAACTGAAGTAACTAATGAAATTAAAAATCAATAAATTCTGGTAAATGAAAGAAAAAAATTCTTTATTTTACTTCGAAATACTAATCTAACAAAATGTTTCTGTTAAACAACACAATGAGAAATGTTGCTTCTTTCTCAATTTTACTAATGCCAGTTTGACTTTGAATGCTGATTGGCTAATAAAATTTTGAGCTTGTAAGGTGTACCGCTTTATCTAGCCGCCCTCATGTTGTGTGAGGGTATATCACACGCCCATTTCAGTTCATATTCTGGTTCTGAGTTCTAATCTTAATCCCGACATCTAGGGATTTGTTTTTTTAAATTTAATTTTACTAATTTATATATGATTGTATTTACAAATCAAAATATTTAATCAGAACAATCCATTTTTTAAAATTAAGATATCTGAAATGTACTACAAAATATCTATGCAAAATTCATAATGTTTCGATGGCCTGGTTCTATCCAATACGTTGTGTTTTAATGACAAATATTCCATGGAATTTGTAACAAAATCCTTTTTAAGTTTTGAAGTTATACCTACGCAGACGATATCAGTATTATCGATGTTTGTTTCTCCTATTAAAACTTTATCTGTAAAAAAATAAAATGAAGTTCCAATAAAAATAACATGTAGACATTACACACTGGAATATAGTTCACGGACAGTGTTGCGGATTGATATGAGCGAGAATAGAACCTGAGACCTTGTGGTTCGCAGCCCAGTAATATGACCACATTACAAAAGCATTTGCCCGTGCAGCGCAGCTGTTAACTGGCTGAGAAGATTTCACCACAACAGGTAAAAAGCGATTTACAGCTCTTTTTCATCGTTTCCTTTATTTTCGGAAATTTCATTTTTATTCGATTTTTTTTTATACTAAGACTTAGTATTATCGGCATTTTTTAAAACGAATTTAGAGCAAATTTATGAGTTATTAAATTTTCGATTCTACGAAACAAATGATTTCATTTTCCTTTTATGTAGCTCTCAAATAATTTTTAGGGGAAAAAATACGTAAGAAAGCTTAATTTAAAGTAGAAATTTATTTATTTGCATTGCAGTTAAAAATATTTTTAAGAAAAAAATTAGTTTATTTAAAAAAAAAAAAAAAAAAAAAAAAAAAAAACAAGAATCAGTTAAATTGAATAATTTTAATGCTAACATTATAATTTTTCCCGCTAATTAGAAATTTACATTACACTGAAAACGAAATTAATACTATAAGAACTTAAAAACTTTAATAAACGAAATTGTTTTCTTTATCACACTGCCAAACACATTACTGATGGTGTATAAAAATCATTTATATATACTTTATGGCGATATTTAGATTTCCTGTTATACATTTTAAAAAAAGTGTTCTCATTTGCATGAATTTCTATTCATTATCCAAGATGTATTTAAAAATCTGTAATGGGAAATTTATCAGTGGCAATTTATTTAAAATGTCCCTTTTATTTTTAAAAGGACTTAAAAATAAGTCGTATATCTGTTTAAAAAAACTGGGCATTCTTTGGTGACTGAGGAATTCTCACACTTACTGGGCACAGACAATTTCAAATCGTTTCAGTCACAGAAAAATATTAAATATATAAAAGTAATTATGACTTTATATCCATTTAAGGGACATCACATATAGAATTTATTTGCAGTACCGAATGTCTGCAAAAAAACCTCTTTAAGAAAAATAAATATTTTTTTGTGGAAGCTTGAGTGCGACAGAAATATGGTTTTTGCATAATGAGATAAACAATTTGTTGCTTCTAGCGATTGTCATTATCAGGTATGGTTTGAGGAGAGCTTCACTCTGATCCCCGTTTCGACAGCCCGATGTCTTTATGGATATATGGCTTTTTTTAATTTGACCCATTATAGGATCACTCTCGGCCTGTGGATGTCACTCGGGTGCTTTCTACAACTTGTCGGTAAAATGAACAGACATCAAAGGACCCCAGAAAACTACAAGTGAGGGGGAAGAGAGCAAAATGTGCCAGACTGAAAAGGCACGCTAGGCTCTTGTAAAAGGAAAAACTCTCTCTTTGTGACCAATAAGTTCTACAACAACAATGGGGTCAATTCACGGTCACGTGTCAGGTACCAAACAAACTGCTTCTGCTCAATTTTCAACCGTTCTGCGCATGTCGTGATGTCTGCCGATAACGTTGACGAAACCATTGTTTAGTAAATATTACGCTAGCCGATCAATTATTAAAAACTTCTGATTTTTTAAAGATATTATTTTGAATTATTTTCTCCAAATTTTCTTCATTATATGATTTTATTTCTTATATTAAAATTTTAATTAGTATTTTCAATGGAATTATTGTTTTTGCATAATTAATTAACATAGCTTTTTAATTCGTTTGGTGCTACTTTATTCTTTCCTCCCCCCCCTTTTTTATCTGAAGGATACATTTTGACAAATGACTATGGCAGTGTTTTTGAAAAATTACATATCTTCTTTTTTACATATTATTGAATGTTGAATCTTATGAATATAGTTCCCCCAGTTAGTTCTTTTTAAAAATAATTATTTTTCTTAGATAAGTTAATGTTTTAAAGCTTACTAATAAAATTATTATATTTTTTTCTAATGTAATTACTTTTATAAATATCGAGACTTTGATGTTTTCAGTTTGCTCAGAGGAAAAAATATGAAACTCAAATTAGTATATATTGAATAAATTATGTTTACAATTTCAAATTATGAAATATAAAAAGTATAGATAGCTTTTTTTAAATCTATGCAACTTATGAATAAATAATTTCATTTTAATTTGTAGAAATCATTAAAGGAAAACAAACAAAATCACGCTTTCATAATTTTTATTTACACATTACAAATATATATATATATATATATATATATATATATATATATATATATATATATATATATATATATATATATATATATATATATATATATAGAGAGAGAGAGAGAGAGAGAGAGAGAGAGAGAGAGAGAGATAAAATATATGTGATAACTATTTGAAAAAATATGATCAATTGTATGTTGCAATGTAGTCACTAACTCAAAAAACTAAAAAAAAAAACTATTTACTATTTATCAACGTTTATTTTTCTAGATACTTAGAAATAATATAAACACAGTATGACAAGAAAGTCAATGTAAATGATGAAATCAATTTTATTCAACAGAAACATCCTAGATACTAAAGAACAGTTTTTTTTATCACTAATAAAAACATAATGTTGAACAATATACTTTTAAAGCAGAATATTTATGAAGTTTTTTTAAATGCTAAAGTTACATAGGTAAAAATTACATTGAATGAATATCATAAAATAAAACAAAAACATACAATACAGTAAATTTAATAACAAGTATAAGGTCATGATATATATACAGGGTGGTCAAAAAAAAAACTTCCCCTAAATATGAAACCCTAGCGGTCTATCCGCTCAACCAATTGAACCAAAATTTCAGACATGGTTGTTTGAAGATATGCGCTGGAGATTGTAATGATTCTAAACAACGCAGAGCTCACGGTTACGGTTACGGTTACAGTGAGAGAATTTCGAAATTTTCGAATGGCAACACCCACTTTTTCCTTGCGCAAATTGATCAGCGTACTGAAAAACCACAAATGACGTTGGAACGATTAGCGTGTGACGAAAATTAGCGGAGTAAATCATTTACAAAGAAGAGCATTATAAAGGATTAATGACAACACAGAGAGAAGGAGCTTTGACGCATCTTGCATAATTCACAGGGTTAAACAGGAGCAACGAAATGTCATTAGTGACATTGTATGGATGCAAGATGGGGCTCCTCCACACGTCACCCAATGTGTTCGATCAGTGCTGCAACAACACTTTGGTGATAGAGTCATCTCTCATAACTTTACGGTTTCGTGGCCACCGCGATCCCTCGACCACACTTCTATGGATTTCTGTTTCTGGGGTTATCTGAAATCTAAGGTGTACACGCCTGGTCCACGAGATGTGTCAGAATTGCAAGATGTCATAACACGTGTGAAGTTATACAGATTCCTTCTTTCATGTTACGTTCAACATTGCTGTCCACAATCTTCCGAATGCAATGCGTTGTCGCCTGCGAAGGTGAGCACTTTGAAAACCTGTAATTATAACTTTTCACTCCAATAAAAGCTTTTTTTTCTTTCCTCTCTGTATTGTCATTAGTCCTTTATAATGCTCTTCTTTGCAAATGCTTTACGCCGTCAATTTTCGTCACACGTTAATCGTTCCAACGCCATTTGTGGTTTTTTAATACGCTGATCAATTTGTGCAAGGAAAAAGTGGGTGTTGCCATTCGAAAATTTCGAAATTCTTTCACTGTAACCGTAACCGTGAGCTCTGCATTGTTTAGAATCATCACAATCTCCAGCGCATATCTTCAAACAACCATGTCTGAAATTTTGGTTCGATTGGTTGAGTGGATAGGCCGCTAGGGTTTCATATATAGGGGAAGTTTTTTTTGACCACCCTCTATATATATATAGAGAGAGAGAGAAGTTAAATAGGATATAAAGAGGAGTTGAGAGAAACACTTTTATGCTTTCACAGAATTTTATAATTCAACATTGATATGTTAAAGAAATAGAAAAAAAAAGTGAAAGATGCATGTAGCAATGAAGTTGGGAATAAAAATTATATAATAAATGCTGATATGGAAATTGATTTTCAATAAAAAGACCTTTATTTATTAAAACAGAAATCACTGAGGTGCACAGTGTTATAACAGGATATTATGATGACAGTCAATTTCTGTTTAAATACAATAAACTATTAATATTTCATTTTTAACAAAAGAAAAGTTGTTTGATATAAATTCACTTTGAATCCATCACAAATCTGCAAATGTAATTAGAAAACTAGTAATATTCACTTCCACTTAAGTTTAGCATTATAGCAGTTGATATTTTTGCAACAGGAGTTTGTTTACTTACATTAATTAAATTTAGATAAGATTTTGTAAAAAAAAATGCAATTTAATATTCATGTAAACATTTTAAAACCTTCTAAGCATATTCAAAATTATCAGAAATTTCATCAAATGTGAATAAAGTAAATTAGAAATGCACTCGTGATTTTGTTTGATTTTTTTACGGCTAATCGCTTACCGATTTCTTTTTCTTCGAAGAGTTTTTCTAACAAATTACTGGAACAGCTATATTTAATAAATGGGCACACACTGAATGAATTCTTCAAAATGATCGGAGCATATCATCGACTTCGAAGGCTTGAAAAAATCTATACCAAAGCTATCAACCCAAGTCAGGATTGTTGAAAGGAAAATAAGAAAACATTTTATCATGACAGTCACTCTTGTGTTTCGCATTAAAGCATGCATCCATTAGCACACCAGTATTTCCTATGTTAACACATAATAAGAGGAAAGAAAATGACTCAAAAATGATAACATCAAATGTAAACAAAAAAATCCGCTTCATACTTGGCGGAGAACGTTAATGACAGACTGATCAATGAAAGCGGTGCGGAGGAAACTTAAGTGCCATGCGTAAGAAGTACATGACATGTGACTTTTACGTCACATGAATTGACCCTATTGGGGGGGGGGGAATCATTTCCCGGAATGTGCGTCAGTGTGTAAAGCACTTAACCTATGCATGACTGAATTTTTGCTCTTTAGCTTCAATTGTATAGATCGTGTCGATTGGTACTTTCTATCGTGATCCAGGATCTATAAGCGAAATATCACCAGTAAAATCATTTCATTGATTTTAATAGGGATGACGAATATTTTACGAGCGGTTATAACGTAACCAATATCAAAAAGTCACAAATACAAGTGATCAATACTTTTCAAATAAGGGTGTGATTCAAATCCTTGATACGATTTTACTGGTGATATTTCGATTACAGGTTTTGGATCACGATAGAAAGTAACAATCGATACGATATCACTGAAATTTGCCGGAGCGGTGACTTCACTGTAAAGGAACAAACGATACGATCTGTCCAATGGAAGCTCTTGAGAGAAATCTGTGAATGAATTGAAAAGTGAACGGACCGGTTATTGAAATTATCGTATCATTGAATTGAATATCACTGAAATTTATCGGAGCGGTGATTTTACCGAAAAGTGCGAAGTCACCGCTCCACTTTACGGGAGTGACTTCCGATATTCTCATATGATGATGCACTATTCCATACAGATCATTTTTAATTGCTCGTGATATGATTGACTTTGATTACATATATTCGGTTTACTGCTGGCACCATCTATTGGTAGAATATAGAACTAAAGTAAGCATTTTAAAGAAATTACATATATTTTTAATTCAAATTTTTCAGAAAATGGTTCACTCCAATAAATAAATTAAATAAATAGTTTTGAGAAAAAAAAATTTAAGAAGTAAGTTGAAACAGATAAATTAATTCAATCACACGTTATTTAAATTAGTAAATTAAGTATTAATTACAATTAATAAATTTTTTATTTAATATTAAGTAATAATTTTTAATTAATAATATGACTGAAATAACAGATATTTGGAACACATATTTAAAAATAACAATAGCAATATTATTTGTTATTCAAAAAATTTTGGATTATGCATCTCTATATTCCATACATATCCTTTTTAATTGCTTGTGACTTGACTTTGCATATATTCCGTTTATTGCTGGTGCCATCAATTGGTAGAATATAGAACTAAAGTAAACAATTTAAAGAAATGTTTATATTTAATTCAAATTTTTCAGAAAATGGTTTACTCCAATAAAGAAATTAAATAAATAATTTTGAAAAAAAATCAAATTTAAGAAGTAAGCTGAAATAGATAAATTAATTCAATCACACGTTACTTAAATTAGTAAATTTAGTATTAATTACAATTAATAAATTTTGTATTTAATATTAAGTAATAATTTTTAATTAATAATATGATTGAAATAACAGATATTTGGAACAAATATTTAAAAATAACAATAGCAAAATTATTTGTTATTCAAAAATTCGTGGATTATGCATCTCTAGATTTGAATCACACCAATCTTTGAAACGTATTGATCGCTGGTATTTGTGACACTTTGATATTGCTTACATAACAACCATTCGTAAAATATTCGTCAGCAATAGATACATTGTGCTTTTATTCAAGATTCGTTCTTTTATGTCCAATAGAGAGGAAAGAATGAATGGCTTGAATGCCCGTGTGTAGTGTTTAAGAGCTGTAATGAGTTTTTAAGCCAGTTAACAGCTACTCTACACGAGCAATTGCTTTTGTATTGTGGTCATGTTACTCGGCTGGGAACCACAATGTTCCAGGTTCTATCCTCGCTCTTAACAATCCGCTCCATTGGTGACTTCGGACGATGAACCTTCAACCTTCGTACTGCTGTTGTGGCGACATCTACCCATAACAACCCAAAGCCGTCAGACTCACTTGACGCAGCAACACAAAGCCGTCAGACTCACTTGACGCAGCAACAGCATCAGCAACCACCACGACCTTCGTAAAACAAGGCCTCACAACTTATTTGTGACGTCACACGGGCTGCCATGGCAAAATCCCGCTTTCTTTATTGATGTTTGGGTATATTTTAAATTCAATTAAAAATAACATTATTAATATTAAGACATTTAGCTTACATAAAATTCAATATTATTTATTTTTTCCCAGTGTGAATAAAAGAATCGGCATGGTAGAAAACCTTAAGGTCCTCTATAGCTTATTGACCATTTAATAACATTCAAACTTCATTTAATAACATTTAAATCACAATGTAAATTTACTAAATACTAGCCGCCTTTGGTGATCAGCCGTTTCGCCAGTATTACCGCTCGCCATACTGCTTGTATCTTGAAGTTTAAATCGTCGACGTCCACATTTTTTGCTGCCAAAATGGCTCTTTCTGCCATCCACGCATGATTTATGTATTGCGTGCATACATCGATAAATATGCGGTCAATGAGAGCATTTTGCGAATCAACTATAGTCCAGAATTAGTGGGCAATTTTATGCATCCAGTATTTTTATAGATAGCAACTTTTCCATCGCCGATATCTAACAATTGGTCCGAGAATGTGTCAGCAGATAGATCTTGTAGCATTTGGATGCGCATGTTTATTTTTAGCTGGACCTTTTCAATATTACGCCACAGTGGCGATGATTTCAAGCAAGCGTTGATCTCATCAGCGTACGTTGAACATGGAATGACGTTAATTGTTTGTCTGATATCACCTGAAAGGAGTAACAGAGTGCAGCTGAATAGTTTTTTTTTATATCTTATATTTGTTCAACGCATCAAGGGAATGTTTGTGTGCCATAGTGCATTCATCCCAGATGATAATTTAGCATTTTTTTCAGTACCGTGGCCATGGACGATTGTTTTTTATGTTGCACACTGCGTCTGGATTAACACTCCTGTCTGCGGCGTTCAGATTGCTATACTTCCGAAAGTGGCACGTCTGAATAACAGGTTTATTCTAAAAAGTGTCAGGATTTTGACAAAGGGATTGCTTTCCCCTTTTGCGGTCAGTTTAGCGCTGCTGGGTCTGACTCATTAGCAGACCACATGGTGTGAGTGGCAGGTGTTGCTTATCGCTGTCTTTCGATTTTTAAGAGCATTTTTCTTTTAGTGGTTTGGAAGAGAGTGACAATAACATATATTGAAAATGCAGAAAGTGTGATTCTTTTTCAGAGTTTTTTTCGATTATTTCTTAATACACAGCATAAAATTTGCGTTAGAATAAATTGATTTATTTAATTTGATAAGAATTTAATTTTAATAAATTGAAAGTGTTTGTCTAAATTTTTTTCATTGTAATATGTTTCTCAAAAATTTTAATACCCTCTTACTGTGAAATTATTTCTCGAAATTATGTACAGGCGATTTAATTCTTGAAAAAAAATCCTTTCAAAGCATTGCCAATGTATTTTAATATTTTAAAATAAGCGTTTAAAACATTAATTGCGATAAGTAACATCAAATTATAATTTTGCTTCTTCAGTATTTAGAAAATAATTGCATAATTATGGAATTTCATACGATATTTCAATTTCCGAGATATCGATTTTTGGTGTTTATCTGCATGATTAGAATTTTGTAATTAAATATATTTTGCCATAATTCAGTAATGCTGAAATAACTGGATTATGCAGCTAATACACCTTATGACTTCAACAAATAAAAGTAATTGTCAAAATATTTCTTTGTAATACCCATAATACAAATTTGGCCTGGAAAAATGACTTAAATAATACAGGTCATTTAGACTTATAATTAACCATTTGCAACCGGAATGTTTCGAATGCTTCTAAAAAAAAGTTCTCATAGCATATTAAAAACCATTTTAAAATAAATTACAATTTTAAAAAAATTTAATCTTTAAGTTATTTGGGTTAGGATCAAAGCTCTCACTATTTTGCAATCGGATAACGACACACCGTGGGGTAAATGGATCATTAAAACAATTTCTGAATTTAAAAGCTTTGCAAATGCAGTTGCATTGATTTTTTTTTTTACTTATTTCTTCCTAGCTGCTTAAAGCGACCAACACATGTACCGAGGTTGCTGGTCAATATAAAATTTTAAATTAAATGGTTTCTTCAGCAAAGCATCTTGGAATTTTAAATTTGTGATAATCATATAACTCCTGCTGTTTCAGACGCCATGCACCATTCTATACTACATAATGTTTGAATTTTCTGTCAGCTGCACGACAGTAAATCCTTCATTTAAAACGGGAGTGAATAAACTTCAATTAATGCAAAACCTGTTTTGTTGAAACCAATCAGGCTTATTAAATTTCTGAATTCGGAGAATAGAATCATTCAGCAATACAGTTTTATGTATATTACTGAATATTTCTTTTTAATTTTTGAAATGTTTCAGATGATCTATCATATCTTATCCAGTGAAAATTTCTCTGATTCAACTACAACTCAGCTTATTATAATAATAATGTAATTTTTCAAGTGATAAAAACAATCATATATTGTTATATTTTTAATTTTATTACAGGATAGTGCAGATATTTTAAAAATGAATGCAACGTTGAAAAATTTTCTTCACTGCTTAGTTGTAAAATTAAACTTTAGTTCAATTACAAAAAAAAATTCTAAAGTATATTAAAAGCAAGCTTTAACAAAAATTTACTAATTATGGAAATATAAGCCCTGTCTTCGTAACTTCATCTTGAACAATAGAAAAAAAGTCCATGATCAAATATGTGTCGCAATAATGTAAACGGCTTGAATTATTTTATAACAGTGAAATATGTTGCTGTTAAAAAGGTTTAATATATGCTCTTAAATTTATTACAAACTAGCCGCCTTTGGCGACCAGCCGGTTCGCCAGTATTACCACTCGCTACAATTTTCAATTAAATATTTTAAGTAACTGGTCTCTTAATAGATTCTCAAACAAAACATTTTTAATCTTCAAATTTTGATAGTCATACCAAACTTACACTGTTGTTTAGATCGTTTCGTTCAATTTACTATATATATATTTTGCTAATTTGTTGTCATTTCCGGTAAAAATTCAACTTTAATTTAAAGTGGAAATGATTAAATTGCAATTAATATAAAGATATTTTTAATAAAACGAAGCGTTTTATTTTATTTATCATTTTTGTTGTTATTTATTTATTATTATTATTATTGAATATGAGTATTACAAACAGAATCGCTCGGTATTTAAGTCTTAAGTGAACTACAAAATATTTTTCATAATTTATGTAATATCTCAAAGAATAATTCAACAAAAATTTGTCAGATTCAGCATAAAATTCAGTTTTTAGTTTTGCTTTCAAAAGGATTGAAATAAAATAAATAATAACATTTCGTTCCGGCCTATAAGTATGTTTCAAAAATTATGAAGTCTAAATTTAATGCAGTAAGGTATCATATTCTGAGAAATATTCTGGACACACCAAATTTTAAATAAATGAATGAATGTTTCTATTTTCCACGATCAACTAAGACTTATTTATGAAGTTTTGAATGTTAAAAATTTAGAAAAACTCAACATTTTCATAATCTTAGGCCAATTAATCTTGAGAAACCTGCGAGCTGATTGGCGTAATTTCTTTGAAACGATCGATGGAAAATCTAAAATTATCCTTTTTTTATTGAATAGTGATATTCAGATTTCCATAAATCAGTCAGTTTAAGTGATTGATTTAGTTGATTGGAAATTAACTCTTTTTATTTAAAATATTAGTGTTTCAAGAAAACTTGGTTAATCGTGATTTCCATAGCAGAAGCTTTATGTAAAATCAAAAATTCGTTATTTATTATAGCATTTATTGAATGAAGTTACATAAAATATAATCATTTTCCATTTAGACCATTTTAGCATATCTGTGTTTTACTAAAGGTTTACAAATTAGTTGTGTGGCCCTGATTTGAATGGATATCCTGTTCATATTAAACAAAACTTGCCTTAAAATAAAACTGATTTATTGGATAAATAATATAGAGAGTGTAAAAGATCATAAAATAATTTTTCTTGAATTTATTTTTTAGAAAAAATAATATTTTATATTTGTTTCATTTCCTACAGACACGTGCCGAAAATTATATTTTTGCAGATTTCATTTCCAAAAAGATTTAATTTATTTTTAATTGGAGCTTTAATCAATGTGATGGCAACACCTTGAAAAAAGCTAATTTTTCCCCATGAATGCGAAACGTGCTTGTGCAGCTTAAATTTTATTTTTATTTTGTAAGAAAAAAATTGTTGAAAAATATAGTTAAAATATTTATTTAAAAATTCATTAAAAATAGAAATTTAATTTTAAGGTTAAAACATTGGTATCATTTAAAAGATAAATTTTTGATCTTTAACTTCATGTAAAAATCTTTTTTGTGCGGTTATATTTTCGGAAGTTTTAGCAGAAACACGCCAAAATTTCGCTTAATTTTTAAATAAATAAAATTCTAATTAAAAATTCGGAAAAATAACCCCCAGGTGCACATTTCCGGCCTCCAAGGTATACACGTGTCAAATTTGGTAGTTGTAGGGTTGAATGGTCTGGCCTGTAGAGCGCCAACACACACACACACACACACATTGAGCTTTATTATAAGTATAGATATAGTACATTGGGGTATTATTGTTAGTGTTTCTTGTTTTAATGGAGATTTTTTTGAATTTTATTAAAAATCGTTCTGTTTTTTACCTGAAAATATTTTTTAAAGCTTAAAATCAAATTAATCTAATACTTTTTAAAGCTTTTGATAATTTTTTTTATTGTAGTGACAGGTAATACATGTATTTTATAAGTTAACATGTAATTGTTTACTTGTCTAATTACTTACGAACTTTCAAATAAAATACTAATGTATTTAATATAAAATTTCAATTTTACACCAACTAATTCTGTTTATAAAAAAGAATTACTTTCACAGCTTGTTTTTTCACATTAAGAATTATTTTCATTTAATTTAATAATAATTCATATAATTTAATAAACTAGCTTTTATTATATCTGATTTTACATTTCAATGCATTTATAATTAATTTCAATTCAATCTGTAGAAACGGTACAAGAAAACACAAATAAAAAAAAATCACACACTATTTGAATCATAACATTTTATTTGCAGAGGGACAATAACAAAATATATTTTGTTTTTCAACTTTACTATAAATTTCACACAGACAAATGAAAATAATTATAATATTAAATAAGTTAAAATACAAACTTACAAATTACTTCTAATTTGGAAGAAATTAATAAAGAATGACTTACCTTAGGAGTTTGAGAAGTGTCTAGACCAATAAAAATTATTTTGTTTGCTTTTTGAATTATAATCTATGCATTTGATTTAAAGTTTTTAAATTTTAAAATTAAATCAGAAAAAGTGTTGAATTTTTCTATCTCCCCTTTTTGCTCTGTCCTGGAGACTGCTATTTAAAGCTGCTTTTAAGTTTTCCCATTTTTTTATGTGTTGCCCTATCCATTGGAGTTTCTCTTCTTGCTTTTGATTTTGAGGAAAAGTATGAGGGTAAATTAGGGAAAATTGAAGGTACAGCATCAGGTACAAACCTAGAAAAAAAGTGGAATTCTTTAGATACAAAAAAATTAGTAATTTATTAAAATTTAAAATAAAAAACAGAATAGATATTTTCTTAATACATAGAATAAAAGCTAACGTATGTTGGACAGTACTAAATAAAATCATATTGAGTATTAAATAATAAAATTTAAAATCAACAGAAAAATTCATTCATCCAAAATAAATACCTAGTTCAATATTATGTTGGATTATCTATAGTAATTATTTATACTACCATTCAATATTCTACATGAATTAATCAATTGATTTTATACAGTATGAAAAATTGATTTAAAAACAGTAACTTTTCATTACTTTTTATTAAAAAAGTTTCAGATATTTCGTAAAAGTTGCATTCATTTATAATTAAAGATTGCGTATAACTAATGATATTTAAAAATAATAATAAATATTGTTTATTACTTAATCTGATGATTTATAGATAAACAAATAAAAACTATATTTTCTAAACCTATATGAGCATGCATATTATTCTTACAACTATATCTAACTTTTTTACATAATATTTTAGAATAAAATATAAGTTTGATCTGCTACAATCTATAGTCATGATATATATAATTAAAAATTATTATTCATTAGATGATTTTAAACTTTTTTTTATAAGAGTATAATAACAATAAATCACTTAAGTATTTTGTAAGATTTTGGTAATAATTATTAAAAATTTCTAAAAAAAAATTGTCTTTTACACTCTATACTCTGTTTCACCCTAACTTGGCAGTATTGTAAAAGGTAGAAAATGTGACACTCCGCGTTGGGAAAGAGTTCCCCATCAATTCCGACTTTAAAATAGTTAAAATGCGCAGAAATTTATCAAATAATATCATAAATTACAGAAATAATTTTTTTTATCAATATGTATTTAAAATTATTCTCAAGTTAGAAGTGCTTATATGTTAAGTATTTTGTAAATAAAGCGAACGAATAAAACTAAAAGATTGACATAATGAATTCCACTTTGGCTAGAACCGGTCTTCAAGGTCAAATATTTGGCGCACTTTTCTTTTACATCTCCGCCAAACATTCAGGTCTTGTAAAATATGATGATTTTACATTATCCTGTATTTGACGAAAAATCCATGCATATTTTCGTAGAAATGAAATCCCAACATTAGATAAAGTTTTAAAAGATGTGAATGATTATACAGATATCTTTTCGAAAAACATTAGCCGAACTACGCTTTACCGAATATTGAAAGATTTAGGGTTTTCTTTTCAGAAACGATGAAACGAAATGAAATAACATTAATGATTTATTAAAATAATGTATCAATAATATTAAAAAAATAATGAAAATAAGGAAACAATTAATTCTCCGATAAAGTGATAATATAATAAAGTAAATAAATATTTACTATTTGGCGAAAAATTTGCGAGATAAAGTTTCGCCAGTGATTTGCATTTCTAGTAACTTTGTACTTTAAAGTAACCCAGTTCCCCTGATAACGACTGCGATTCGGCATCCCAAGAATATACACTACTGCCAAGTTAGGGTGAAACAGAGTATAGTGGTACTTGAATAAGTTCTCCCGTACTGGTATTAAACGCTTCTCTAACTGTTAAAAACTGATTTTCTTGAAAATGTTTAGCACAGACCTAAATGTTAGCAACAAATATCAGGCCTAAATCAGATTTTAAAAAATATGTATGAAGTATAATTAAAATGATACAAAAACAAAACATTTTAAATATTAGGAACAAATAAAAAAAAAAAGACTATGAGAAGTAACAATAAAACAAAGAAGTTTTTTATTTAGCTCAAGCAAACAATACCAAAGTAATTGGAAGCACAAGCAACTAAGTGTAGAGCAAACAAAAATGACAGAAGATAAATGGAAGTTATACATAATTTTAAATGTTTCGCATTTCAAAAGAATTAATTAACTAAAAATTGTACAAAAAAAATCAAACTTACCTTACTATATTTAGTAGGTATGAAATCGTCCCGCTTTATTGCAGAGATCCATGCTCTTGTAGTGTTTTCATCGTTTGGAAACGAAAATACAGAAACATTGGAGCTATTTTTTGTGTAATTACTTTTACAATTGGGAACACAGCACGCACTAGGCATCTTCATTACGATCAGAAAAAAAGGCAAAAAGATCAGAAAACTTTCAAACAAAGCCAATAACACATTTACCGTTCTTCACTACGATAACGACTACTGTTTTCTACAGAATTCATCCAACCTCATGACGTCAGGGGCTGAAAGCGTTGTTAGTTGAGAGGCCTTGTATTACAAAAGACGTGCCGCTCACCCCCGACTCACTGGAGGGAGAGTCTGCGGTTAAGACTTATAAGCCAGTAAACAGCTACGCTATACGAGCAATTGCTTTTATATTGTGGTCATGTAACTGGGCTGCGAACCACAAGGTCCCAGGTTCTAACCTCGCTCATCACAATCCGCCGCAGAGCGCTGAAAATCGTGCTTATTTTTGTAATTTTATGTTCGAATCCCAGAATCAGCAAGAAATTCATGGAAGTTTGAAAATTTCTTTCGTATTTTTTTATTGATATTCTGAAGCAAATGAAGAACTTGATTTCGAATGAATTTTTCTATAAAAAGGTAAGCATTCAAATTGAAAAATTTATTGAACTCCTTCTAGGAATACATTTTGCCTCTATTCAAGATTCGGTCTAGGAAATTGGATAGAAAGACGAGAATAAAGAGAGAAAAAACAAACAAACAAACGCTAAACCAGTGTGTGGTGGTTGGTGAAAATGACTTGCTGAGGCTGGTCAGCATTAAAAAATTTGACTCTTTTCCAAAAAGGCATTCATCTTTCTTTTCAACGACGTGTTAACTTAGCATGATACAAAATAATAGAATTTAAAAGAAATTAATCTAAAAAGCGACGAACACAGCCATAATTTTTTTTAAAAAAATTGATGATTTAATTCGTCAGGACTAGATGTAATTGACAGGCTCTCGTATTCGTAGAGTTTGAAAGAAGCATTGAAATTAGTTCACCCTAACTGTAATCGTGATGTTTTCATTTCCATGTGCGAAGTATATTTACGTCCTTTTTAAATTAGTAGGATGGCTTTTTTGAATGAATTTGGTATTATTAGAACTTTAGACGATGCCGATGTAATCGCCTCTGATGTTGATAGTAGTGAAGTGAGTTCTTATTAATTTGTTCTTATGTATTTACCTTAGCTTGTGAGATATCTTATTTAATAAAATGTACTGTTTGCTTTTTTTATTTTTTAGATAAATACCTTGGTGAGAAATTCATTTCTCGAAAAATAACAGACCAAAATGTCGTTATAATTTCATTTGGCAACTAAATAGAAATGTTAATTAAATTGCAGAAAAATCTTGTCTATACTAAATAATGCGGTATGAAAGTCAAACTTTACATTTTTTTTGTAGACAATGAATTGCTCTCGGCAAGTTTTTATTGTTTGATACGATTTAATACAGATTGAAAAAAATTCTGTACCATGTTTTTCAACTTTATTAAAATCTTTTAAAAATAATTTGTTTTGTAATAATTTCTGTTTTTTAAATAATTGATTGAAATCGGTTTGTAGTCGATTCCATGCATTGGACTTTCGTTCATCGAAAATCTGTATACAACAAACACTTTCAACATTCTTAGTTTTTTTCAATGGGAAAAAATAATGTAAATTATGTATACCGAATAAAAATGCCATGTATCAAACAAAAAGTTAAGCATAAAAACTGGTGATAAAAATTATTAAAAATGATGATCAATATCATATTTAAAAAAGAATTAAAAAAAAAATTGGGGAAAAAAAAAGGGTAAGCCCAGTTTAATTAAATTTACCATGCTTCATATAATTGTAAATTGTGAAAAAATATTGCCTGTTTGTAGCATATTTGAAATTTATTTTCTTTAAGTTAAGAGGGGTGGAAGGATTCTCCGATATTTAAATAATTATTTCAGTATGAATCTATTCAAATTAAACACTGGTTAATATTGTCAATAATTAATTGTTTCTAATTCATTTGTAGTAAGGAATTGTTCCATTTATAATTTTTAGGTCACACTGTAGATCATTTATATTTTCATTTTATTTCAGATATATCATTCATATCAGACCATTTAGTTTTGCATATTTCATGAATGAAACAATATAACATTTCAAGGCTTTTTTTTTAATGTAGGTTGATGATGATGAACTGCACGAATCAGAAAAATTTTCATCAAACTTCATTTTTGATGAAAATGCTTTCCAAAATGCTTCTTGGAATGATTTTTCAAAATTTCGGAGTAAGCCAAGTACATTAGAAGAAAAGATTGCTCAAATTAGAGAAGAAAGGCGCCAAAGGAAGGTAAAAATAGCAGACTCTTTTTTGGTAATGTGTATTGTATGGTCTTTTTTTTTTAAATTATTATTTAATGAATGTATTTTTCTGCTGAGTTTCAGTTAAATATCATTAGACTTAATTTCATTTTGCATTATGGCCGTTTATTCTTATTATTATTTTGTTTTTCAATAAGTGGATACACATTCCAACTTCTGATTACTGTTTAGAGTTTAGTTGATTTAAATTCTTTTTCTTAATATAAGCTGTTCTTCTCTGCATCAATTGAAACCATCAAACATTTAAAAATTGAATCTTTGCTCCAAAATTAATTTATTCTTTCTTAAATTAAGAAAATAGATTTGTGATAAATTTAAAATTGACAAGAAAGTGGCAGAAGAGATGCTTGCGACAAAGTTCTATGAAATTAAATTCTGTTAATGACTCATGTCCCTTCCCCTTACATTTTGAATATAGATAATGAATTCATGCCTTTTATTAAATTGGAATCAATATCCCTTTTCAGTGAAATTTCTCATTATTACACAATTTGTGTAATTGAATCCCAAAATTTTCTATCCATTGAATTTTAAGTAAATTTTAATACTAATTTTGATAGAAATTATTATAAAAGGCACAATTAATGATAATCTGGTAACAAAATGTTTTTTTTTTTTTTTTTTTTTTTGCTTTCAGTTGAATAAACTGCAAAATGTTGTGCAGAATAAAGCAGAAGAGAAGGAAAACCAAGCTGAAGAAAAGCTCCAGCAGCATAGTGGTATACTAGAAAGTGAAACAGAGGAATTAGCTGTTTTATCATCTGAAAATGAAGATATAAATGGTTAGTTGAAATTGTTTATTAAATAGATAGCAATACAACATTCAACACTATAATTTTTTCAAAGTTTTCTTGAAATTATTGCAATTTTTTGATGATTTGTAACTGTCTTCTGAGTAATAGTTTTCAATATTTAAATTTCAAAATTGAAGACCAATTCAGTTTTGAATTGACAATTCAAAATATAAATTGTAATACTTTTATACCATTTAAGGGATGATTTTTCCAGGGTGTGTGGCATCATGAAAAGTGCTTAAATTTGAAAATCATTTTAAGCACCTTAAAAGGGCTTAATTTACAGAAAAGGTCCTTAAAAAGTGCTTAAATTTTCTTGTGAAGACAAAGAAGGCTTTTCGTTTTGTTTTGTTCCCTCACTAGTTGAATATGATAATTCGAAATGGCGGCCGTTAAGGCTTGTTTACCAGTTTTTATCAAAAAAAAACTAACAAAAGGGAAGAATTTAAAGAAGTATTCCAGGGGTTTCAGAACATATTAAGATAACATTTAAAGATTATTTTTTGCTCCTTTTTTCTTCAACAATGTGCATTGTCATTTATTGAAGTACTGAAACAGTTTTCTGGAAGGGGCAGTACGGAATGCATACTATGTCATATATGGTTTGTACAAAAACCGGTTTTAAAATTCAATATTTCCAAAAAACTAGTTTTAGTCAGTTTTTGAATTTTTGTCAAAAAAATTGAATATGGGAAAATATTGTATTGACTTATTTAAAATAACAAACTAAATCAATATCAAAGTCAAAATATTAAAAAAAAATTATTACATATACATATTACCTACACAAAATAATGAAAACTCAAACAAACATTTCAAATAATATTTATATTATTTTCACTAATTTTAATTTCTTTTAAGAAAATAGGCTTTTAAAAAACATAAAATATCCACTGAACGGTGGCTAAGTCTTGTTCTTATTTTGTACACAGTATTGCCTGAAATTGTAAATACTAGTTCACTAGCTACTAAGATTCATTATATAGTTTTCATGGCATCAAATAGCAAATCTAAGTTTTCTTGTTCTTTTATTCATTAACTCAAATAATGAAATTTCAATGTTTTTGGTTTCAATTTGAATGTAAGTATTTCTTCAGGGTCTTCAAGAAACTTATGAATTGATTTTTCCATGGCTTCTTTTTAAAAAGCATTACTCCGATGAGTAGTTTCTTCGATTTGCTCTTCATCAGAATCGGTTTCCGCATAAGAATTTAGAAATATTCTAGATAATATCCTTCCTGATAACTTAATAATTGTGGTTTTTGAGGCTAAAGAATGTATACTAGATTTCATCACTGAAGTAGAAATGTTTTATGGATTTTGCAAATACAGCAAAAAAGTTGCTAATTCCACTTGTCTTCTTTCTTGAATTCATTCTTCTAAAGCATATAATAATTTCAGTGTTTAAATTTTTCATTTCTATTAACAGAAATTCAAATATACCTTCATTTGTTAATAAATTGGTATCTTGTCGCCCTAAACCTTCAGCTGCTAGACGAGTTCCAAGACTTAGTTCTAAAAGTTAAGGATATTCAGCTTCGTTCCACATACAAGAAGAACCATTATCATCCAATTCTAAAACAGCACATTCTTTTACTGCCAGAGATCTTCCAATCATGTTTTCCATACTATTCCACTTTGTGTTGCAGCCAAGAATTAAATTTAAATACTTTTCTTTTCTGATATAATTTTGAAGAATGGTGTTTCAAATCAAATAAGTTTAAAATTAATTTTTGCATAGTAGGAATTCTTCAAACTGGTTTTCTTAATTTAAATACCGGTTTTCAAATGTGACAAATTTACTTTAAAAACCGTTTTTTTAAAACCAGGTTTGAGAAACCGTCAAACCCTAATGCCATACTTATTGCAAATTGAAAAACATTCCAGTCTCCATTTTTAGAGTTTTAGATGTTGGAAAAATTTATTTAAATTATGCCTGGTAAGTATATATTTAAACTTTTATGCGTTGTTAAAGAAGAATATACGATCAACGGAAAATAGAAAACATCAGGATGAATTTGATGCGCCAAAACAATAAATCGAACATAGGAAAAGCTGCTTTAAAAACACTAACATATTCGATCATTATTCTCATTAATATGTTGTTTTTGAGCAATCGCTTGAATGACCTATTACAGGCATTGAACTGTACTATATTGAATTGCAATTAATAGCGGTATGTAATTAGGTTAGTCAATCGCTTAAAATATTGTATGATGAAATTTTAACACGAAGCCCTAACTTGTCAATGATCGCGATATATTTCTGTGATTTTGATATCTTTTTGCGATTTTGATATCTTTTCAATAATTATATATTTTGTATGTCCCCATCCATTTGAACATTTTTATTTATTGTTTTATTTATTTAATCTTGCTAAATTTGTTTTGATTAAGGGGAAAAAAAAAAGAAACTGCTGGATCTGGCACTTAAATAATTTTAAAGGAATAAAAAAAAATTTTTTACAATTTTTTTTGTCAGGATTTAGTTATTATCATTTTATAACGATTTTTTTTTTCTTTTTATAACTGTTACAGATTATTTTTCCCCCATGAAATCTCTTGTAATATATATAAAGTCTTGTCCTGAGCAACTCCCAGCATAAAGCCATTGAAGTTAGGAGCATGAAATTTGTGAAATTATTTTTGGGGCACTAGAGGCATACTAAGAACAGTTTTCTCAAACTTTTAATTCGAAACTTAATTAAAAAAATAGAATTTTAATGTGCTTTCATCATAACATCAAAGCATAATATCGAATATAAATTATTTTAATACTGTTTTAAAGGTTAAAAAAAAGAATAGGTTTAGAATAATAAAAATTTTGTTTGGTGGAATGTAATTTTAAAAAAATAATTTCTGAGAAATTAGTATTGTACACAGTTTATAACAAGGAATTTTATTATAATGAAATTTAAAATTATATTGCTTCTTTGAACCGTTCAATCACATTATTCTGCATCTGTTAATATTGTAGTAAAAGAAGGGGAGGGGGGAAATGCTTTCTTAAATTTTGCTTTTATTTAAATTTAAATGATTTAAAAGCATGTTCATTGAATAAAATTCTTCATGTTATAAATTTTGTTAAATTTTGAATCAATGCTATATATTGTCTTGCATTTTTTTTAAAAGGTTTCAATTGGCATTTTTTCTTTCTGGTATACAAAATTTAGAAAAAATATTGCAATCGTCAAAAAATTTGAACTCAAGATTTTAGTGAATCGCCACTTTTCATACCTCCTTGAATTCGTAAACACATTTTCAGAAAATGTCTGTCTGTGACAAAGATAACACAAATACTTTGAGCTAGATGGATGAAATTTGATTTGTTTTCACACCACCAATCCTGTAGATTTCAATCAAATTTTCAGCAACATCTATTTAGAGGAAATCTATTTGTCTATCTCTCTGTTCGAATATAAGTTAGCATGATAACTTCAAAATGAAGAGAACTAGATAGTTAAAATTTGGCATACAGATTTAATATATATTGTAGAAACATTTGTTAAAATTTGAGCCAAATCTAACAAGGGGTTCACTGCATGTTAGTCTGTAATTTCAGAAATATGTAAATGCGATTATTCAAAAATATAACAAATATATCAAATTTGGTATGCAATTTTACTATAAGTGCAGTTTTGAGTCGAATTTTTTTTTTTTAATCAATTGGGAAGAATGCGTTTAAAATACAAATTTGCTTTTCAAATAATTTCAACCGCATACCAGGGATGATTATTTAGAACATGGTATTGTTCTAAATAAGCATCCCTGGCATTTTACAAAATTGCTAATAAAATTGCTTAATAGAATGAGTCAGCACAGGAAAAATTTACTCTTTCCATTCCAGCCGTATTGGATCTTAATTGTTGTTGCTCGTATAAAAATCAAATACAAAATTTGTAGTCTTACTGAACTTCTATATCACTATCAATATTTTCAGAAATGTTGTATTTATCTGTTATTTTATTTTAATTTTAAGAAATGTTGAAAAAGTTCACAGATCTTTATTGTTAATCTTATAAAAGTTCACTTAATTTTTTTTTGATACTAATGCTTCCTCCCCCCCCCCATTTTTATGGCCATTTCCATGCTTTTGTCAAATCCAAAAAGGCATAATTTTACAATAGATGTTGTACAATTACAGAAATAATTATTAAAATTTAAAAAATAAGCATTGAAAATTAATTTTTAAGATATTTTTTTCAATAAAAACTATGCATTATTATAAAACAGAAAAAATACAATGCTTTGAAAATACACAGTTTACGTATGCATACTTATATAAAGGTGCTTAATTTTTTGGGCTAAGTTGCTTAAAAAGTGCTTAAAAGTACTTAATTTTTGTAGCAGTTTCTCAGCACGCACCCTGTTTTCTGTTGTGCTGCATTACTGTGGTCCATATTACTTGCTTGTCTGTTCTTTCTTCCTAATGTGTGAAAAAAAAAAAAATATAGCAAAATTCTTGACTTTATTTAAAATTTATCTTTCTACACAAAGCAGTGCAATATGAGTTAAAAAGTCAGTTATGATACTCAACTTTTATTTTTTAAGTTGCAGTAAATTTTGTTTCATTGTCTATTCTTTAGAGAAAGCGGTCAATATTTGTCCAACATATTTGTAATAAATAGAGTATGAAAATTTAAATATCTAATAAATAACTTGTGCATAACTTTTTAAGTTTAAAATATGTTGTCATTAAATGTTCATTTAACCCTTTACACTTGGAAAAGTAATTAGATGCATGATTATTAACAGAATATAAAATCTCATTTCATTGTTAAGAGGTATAAAATGCAAAGTTAAATTTTTTTTCAAACCTCACCCTGTCTTTTTCATACAACATTGCATATAATATTTAATATACTAGAAACTTTTTTTGGTTAAGTTTCAATTGGTGACCACAAGACACTTTTGAGTACAGAGGGTTAAAATTACTGATTAAATTTAGATAGTAATTTTTTTTAAGCTTGCTTTTTTTGTGTGTGTTGGTTTGATTTTGTGATATTCAATAATATAAAATCACTCTCAATTCTTTTTTCAGAATATTCATTTTTTTAAAATTGCTCTTAAGAAGGCTATCTTTTTAAATGATTTGGAAATTTTTATTAACAGCTTTGTATTCATAATTCTTTGAAAAAATTTTCAAAGTAACTTTTATCTGCATGTGATAATCAGGGTTGGCATATTATGTATTACAGTTTGTTTATTTTAATATTAGTCACCTTTGGTGATCAGCTGATTTGCCAGGAATAATGTTCTTTAAAATTTTCAATTAAATATTTATGTACCTTGGTCTCACAATAGCAACTTCAGCATAATATTTTTACAATCTAAGCTTTAAGTTTTGATAATCTCGTAATTCATTTTATTATAAAGGCTTCGCGATATTTCAGCTGCCATAAGATTTAAATTTGAATTTAAAATAGAAGAGATAAAACTTTAATACATTTGTAAAACCAAACTTTTTTTTTTCAATACAACTACAGAAAATCCTGTCCTTCAGCATTGTGTACCACAGAATATTCTTTTTTATAATTTATGTAATATTTCCAAGAATTAATCATTAGAAATTGCTGATTCATCATAAAATCCATTTTACCTTCAAAAAGATTTAAATGTGGTAAATAATATTTTATTTCAATCAGTAAATGTAGTTCTGAAAACAATTATGAAGTCTTAATTTTACACAGTTTTTTTCCATCTTATAAATGATATTCATAAAAATTATCTTGACAATTTAATCTTCCAATTTTCTGTAATAAAGACTGAATGAGTTATAAAGCTATGAATATATTAATTAAAGACAAGCAACAATATAATATTTTAGACAATCAGTCTTGGGAAAAATCCAAAGACTGATTAGCATATTTTCTTCAAAATATTTGATTGAGAATTCTAGAATCGCTTGTTTTTATAGAATAGAGACATTCAAGTTTTCATAACTCAATCATTTAAATTTCAAAAGAGTGGAACTTTTTTTATTTTAAATATTAATGTCTAAAAAATAATTTATTAAATATGACTTACAATACAAAGTATTTGTATAAAAGTTTACATTAGTAATTCATCAGAACATTTACTGATTCAAACAACATAAAATATAATTTCATTTAGATGATTTTTTATTAGATATATACACCATTAATAAAGTTTTAGAAATTATCAGTTGAGCCCCGATCTTGCATTTTTTTTTTTTTTACAGAAATTACATTTCATATTTATTCCATATCATACAAATGCATGCTGAACATGAAAGATTAGGAATTAACTTAATTTTTCATTTTGAGGTGTTGTCAATGTGATGGCAATGCACTGATAAAAGCTAATTTTTCCCACACACTTGTAGCATCCTCGTACAGGTTATGTTTTATTTTTATTTTGTGTGAAATAAATTGATGAAAAAGATAATTAAAATATTTTTAGAAATTCATTAAAAATAGAAATTTAAAAGTTAAAACTTTGGTATTGAAAAAATTATTTTTTGAGCTTTTAGATGATGCAAAAATCAATTTTTTTTTATGTAATATTTTTGGAAGTTAAAGCAGAAAAACCTCACATTTTTGCTTAGTTAAAAAAAAAAAAAAAAATAATAATAATAAAAGAACCATGGTGCACATTTTTGACCTCCAATTATATATGTGCCAAATTTAGTTGCTGTAGATCAAACAGTTTGACCTACAGAACACCAACACACATACATTTATTCTTCATTATAAATATAGATTTAACAATATGGTTTATTAAGATTACAAAAATTTGTGAATGGTGATTGATGTTTAGAAATTGTGATTACTCTGGTATTAAAATAGTGACTAAGCTAACATTTAATAATAAAATATGCAGTCATTTAATATTTAGTAATGAAATATGAGTCACTGTTCACAAAAAGAATAATGGGATGTATTTATTTTGTCAGATTAAAGCATTCTTGTTTCAAAACCTATTTTTATATTGCTCTTTAAAATTATACAAACAAATTTCTAAAAATATATTCAAAATATTGTGTTTATTCAGCAAAATGTATTTTAATTTTTTTCTTAAATTTCTTAAATTTTTTTATTAAACTGCAGTTTGCTTATTGTTTTCGATTTCAGATGTTCTAAAGGTGAAAAAGAAAAAGAAGAAGAAGAAAGGACTATTTGAGACTGACAAAGTTGTTTCAGTAAGTCATAAAGCTATTTAGGAATTCGCATGTGCAGCATCAGTCCTTAAAAATTGCTTATTTTTAATGGCTGTTATGTAATGGTTTTAAAAATTCTTATTTTATATCCAAGTGTTTTTTTTTCTTTCTGAAGGGGTGAAAACATTCTCAGCACATCTTAGATCAATTCTAGATTTGTAATATTATATGATTGCATTTTCTTTGTTGTATCTTACCTCAGCAGGTCTTAACAAATCTTGAATTTTGAGGAAAAGCTTTTATCTCTGTTGAGGGAAATACTAATAATATGGGGAAAGTATATTTCTTTCATTTAGTGGACTCATCGTTAACATTTCTTTACAATTTTTTTTGGCCGACCAAAAAGGAATCCCTTGTTTTAAAATAGATGTTTTGTAAATGCAAAAGTTTTAAAATTTAAAATTGATTTTTAAAAAAACTTATTAAAATTTTCATTTTTATAAAATTACACCGAGAAAATATACAGGTCTATGTGCGTGGGCGAACACAAAGTTATTTAATTTTTTTTGGCTAAGGTTCTTAGAAAAGGCTTCATTTTTGCAGCATTTCTTTATTGTGCACCCTGCATAAAGGGTAGCAGAGTATTTTATATTTATGAAACAAACTATAAAAATTTTTAACACATGTCCAAAAATTTTACTACTTCATAAACTACATTTGGTTTAACACCACATTTATTATAGAACTTGCTTTCTCCATTCATTAAAACTATAGAGTATTTTTATTCCATTATAACTAGCACATGAGTGCTGTTCTTGCATTTCTTCTGATATTGTACGGTACACTTCCGAGTATCTGGCCTAATGTGGTAGAAGGACTGGTTAGATAACAAAAAAATCCGGGTATGCCAGAGTTTTTAAATTCATTTCTTTGTCTACTAATACTAGAAAACAAAGTTTTTATGCCAGATTTCACTGTTATAATATGTATATGTTATACTGTTATAACTGTTGTATCGATATTATAACGATACTGTTATAATATCGACACATTACTGGCAACTACATTGAGTACTTGCCCTCCATTTACCTAAATGTGAACGCAGTCCAGTGAATCATGAAAGTAGTTGCCAGTAATGTGCCGAGTTAATGTAGAAGGCTTTGTACTGAGTAGTACAAAGGGCTTTGTACTGGTAGTTTATATATATATATATATATATATATATATATATATATATATATATATATATATATATGTTTATAAATTGCATTGTATGTTTCAAGAATTTATCAGAGAAAAAATAAGTTAAAGGATATAAACTGTTCACATTTTAACATAAATTCTGTAATGCCCCACTTAAATGCAGGAAACATAAACAAAATATTAACACAAATTGTAGGCCTAATTCTTAAGAAAATTAGCTCAAACCGATTTTATTTTTCACTGATAAATGATTACACAGATATGAAAAGGTAACCCTAAAATAAGTGTAAAAATTTACAGTTTTTAGGCTCTGAAAAAGTCCTTAATAGATGACGCCTTGCCTGGGTCATTTAATTATGATAAAAGAAAATTATGCCTATTAGTCGCGATACAGAAATGCAGGGATTTTTATTTTATTTTCCAGATTTAAGTGGCAATATAGTTATATAATTTTGTTGCAAAATGTAATTGCAATTGTAAATAATTATCATTGCAAATCATTAAACTGATCACTGCAAAGTGATATATTATTGCGGTAATTAATATTGTATTATGTTAAAAAAAATTGCCTTAATTTTATTATTAGGAGTGGTGGTTTTTCAAGTTAGGCAGTTGGATAGAGGGAGGGAGATGCAAACAAAAATGGAAGCATAATTTCAGATAAATAAATTTATAAAGAATGCAAATTTTATGAATTTCAAATTCCAAGGATATTATTAATTGGGAAGCCGTTGAATATGGCTTCCCCCATGTATAAGAATTGGAATACATAATATGTATAACAGTTGGAAACAAAGGAAAAATTAAATTTTAATTCAATGTTTCAACTTCCAAATATTTAGAAAAGTAAGCAGATTTAGCAAACATTAATTTTAAAAATAAAATTAACACACACGCACGGTGGAAAAAATATTCATGTTGGAGCCTGTTGGATTTATGTTAATATTAAGTATGGAGCCATTTAAGTGACTGCAATAAAGAATGTAAAAATATATTTACTGCTCTAAAAGAGAAAAATATATCTAATTTGTTTTAAAGAATAGACATAATATGAACATGACATATATAGAAACTTCATGACATAAATAGCAACTATATTAGCAACATTGAATAAAATTCAATGTTACCAGCATTAAAATTTCCATTTTAGTGCTTTAGATATGTGTGAAAGTTGGCATGGTTTCGATGGTACGTAAGTACCGAAAGTTCATTAAAATTAATGGTTGTTTATTATAGGAAATTAAAAATGAGGAAAATTAAGGATTTAAAAATCAGTTTCTCATTTTATTAAAACAATACTTTATCCAATATTTTAAAAGAAGAAATGAAATCTTTTTATTCAGATATCATACCATGCTACATATTATAAACTGTGTGTGTGCGGGGGGGGGAGGGATGAAACTGATATCAATTCAATCCTTTAATGAATTAACAAACTCCTTACAATTGGGTATTTGGGTTATTGAAAAGTGTACTGAACAATTATAGATCCAAATGTATTCATAATAATATCTAAAAATGAAATAAAATATTTGAAATTTAAGAATTTTATTTAAAATTTATATCACAATTCATCAAAATATGCAAATATCCCTTACTTTTGGATTATATTCTGTTATTTTTGGCTATTGCTGAACTTTAAATAATTTTTTAATATTTATCAAAGTTTGGATTTTTGTTTTTGTTTGCACAGATAGATGGTGATATTGATAGAATATTTGGTGATGAAGTGCAATATGATCCATCTATGACATTTCAACAAATGAATCTTTCTAGACCATTGCAAAAAGTAAGTATTCATACTTTAGTTGATATAAAAAAAATATTTACTTTTAATGATATTGATCAAAATTATATTTGTTTCTTTATTTAAGTGGGATTGCAAATTAATTAGTGGAAAGTAAAAAAAGGTGTTTAAATGGATATGTGCATTTTTAATTGAAATTTCAGATATTAATCGTTTTTTTTTTTAATGTTGTGTATTATGGAAAATTTTATTTTAAAACATTTCTTGTAGAAATTAAAGGAATAAATGTTAACTGTTAAGGAGTGGAAAATTATGAAAAATAATTCGTAAAAAAATAATTATTTATCATAAATTATTATGCCTTCCAATTGATTAATCTAATAAAAGGGAATTTTAATTTCATTTTTGAATAATAAAACCAATAATTAATAATTGAAAATGATCTAATCTCTTTTGTAACATGTCTTTCTTTTAACATAATGTATGGTCACCTCTTAAAGAAATTCAAACTTCAACAATTTTCAGCTTTCAAAGAATCTGGTGATTCATTTCTCATATTGCAATTCAGTATCCCATAATACTCATGCAATGTTTGATGGCCTATTTCTATTTGACGAATGTGTCTGGCGTATTGCTCAAGTAAACTTGCCAACCAATGTAATTAACTGAGTGACTTCCTGTTCAGGTTGAGTAACTCGGGTATCGGAATTTTTAGTTGTACCCTGAGCTGCATTATTGTTTGAATGGTATGACAGATTATTAATTTTATCTGTGATGGATGCCAAACCACCCAAATCTTCTCTCAAAGAAGTTAGTAGTTTGGGTGCCGTTCTGGAGTCTACTAAGCCAAAGAGATTTTATAGTGGTTCGCCAACAGTATCATCAGTCAAAGACTCCATGCTTGTTAACAATTGAGATGACCTGTGGTCATCAAGCTACAATCTTTATAAGAGTGTATGAATTTTTGAAGCCTCGTGCTCGGATTGTAATCTTTTCAACTTTTTGAGATTGTTTGAATATATAGGAATGCTCTTAATTTATTCAAATTAATTATTTTATTTTATAGATTAAAATATCTCTAATATATTGTAAAATTTTCATTATTACCTTCAGCTTATTTTTGTCATTAGATTAATTTTAGTTGAAGTAGAATTTAACCAATTATGGCTGATTATTGCAAAAAATAACAGCCCAGGTTGAAGTCTGCTTTGCTTGTAAGCAGTGCTTTAATGTTTCCCTAATAATTGTGATATTCATGTAAGTGTATTATGTCCAGTTATGATAGTGAAATGAAAATTTCCTCCACCATCTGTGATGCAAGAAAAAATTTGCTGGAAAGTTGCCATAATGGTAAATTCTTACTATAGTGTACCCTTTGCGTCACCAAGAAAGATAGCAAACCAAATAAACAATTCTGCAGAATAGTTATGGTTACCACTTTCTGCATTAAAATTATGATCTTTGCTGATAAATTTTTTACCCCCTTAATGTCACTATTGCTGCTTATTTTTACACTTTTGAAATTAAGAACTTCTGCAAACGGGCTGTGCCGGTCTGTTGTGTTGACAAAAAAAATGTAGAGCATGCGATGCCTTCGATTGTAAATATTGCAATGTATGTCATTATATAATATATTTGTGTTAATTATCAGTCTCTTATTCTGTAATTAGAAATTTCAAATAGACTTTTTTTAATTATAAAATTTATAATTCATTTTCCATTTTTTATAGTAATTCTTCGTAGTTTAATTATTATCTGTTATAAATGCAGGCTATTACGACTATGAACTTTCTTCACCCAACTCCTATTCAGGCAGCAACAATTCCTGTGGCATTGATGGGTAAAGATATTTATGGCTGTGCTGCCACTGGAACTGGTAATTATTTGATGAAATATTTTTTTTCTTTGCATTGGATTTCATGTATTTCATGTAACTTTCTTTTAAATGTCTTGGTACTTTTTAATTAAGAAAATGTATTTGAAATAATTCTCATTTATTTTGAAAAATTGCATTTATTTGACTGCTAGTCCAATTTTTATTAGACCTCTAGTCCAAATTCATTAGAGGACATTTTTATACCCTAGTCTGTTGAATACAAATCGATTTTCGAAAAGGACTATGCATAAATTGCTGAGAACTTCACATGCATGTCAAAATGTAAACAGTTTGTTAATAAATATTGTTTATTTCAAGAGCCTATGATTAAAACTTTTCAACGAATGTGCTTCTCTTAGAAGTTATACGCAGAAAGATGAGCAGCTATTACGCCTCCTAATTCTGCGAATAATAGGAATCTTTCCTAATGCTTAATGTAAATATCTCCTCCTTCCATCATTCCTCTCATCCGTTTTTAGACAAAATAAATGCTTCTTAATGTATGTGCAAATGCGCTGAGGGCTTTCGACTTTGAGAATGAACAATAACAAATTTTATGAAAGTAATAGTAGCTACAGGATTCAAATCAAGCAGAATGTCACTACGAATTTATTTGCTTTGCTTCACATGAACTTTTTATTGAATGCCCAATATTTCAATAGTTATCTTTAAAACATTGACTGAATTGCTATTTTCTTGAAAGCAAAGATTTTATAATGGCTTGTATATTAAACGTCGTTCAAAATAGCCAGATTTTGTTTACTCTATAGTGTAATGTAATTTATTTAATTGAGGAAGCATCCTTCCCCACTCCTGATTGAATATAAAGCATTAACTAGTTACCTCCATTAAAATGGCTTTTGGTATTGTTATGAAATTTAAGCTAAGTAGTAAATAATGAACTTAAAATGAAAGAATTTAATGATACATAATAAGTAAAACTGAATAAAATATGATATTACATTCTTTAAATAATGTTATCAAGTAATTTGAAAATTAAATTATCTTATCTGATAACGGTAATTAAATAAAATAAAATAAGATTTTAAGCATTATAGCATACTAGCATTGCAAAAAGTATAATTGAATTACAAAATCTAATATTGCTTTGTATGATTATCAAAAATTTTTTAAATTACCATAGTTTATTAGACAGCAATAAATGTATGTGCTTTTTTCTCATAGTGTTGTAACAAAAATACGCACACAAAGTTATAAATATTTTGTTAATGGTAGCATTTTTTAATAAGTATTAATCTTTTTATAATAATTTTGCAAGACCTTTTGAAATTTTCTTTGTCACATAAAATTACTTGATATAAAAAATTCTTTTTAATTCTTATATGAATTTTCTAGGTAAAACTGCTGCATTCATGCTTCCTGTATTAGAGCGTTTGCTTTTTAAACCTAAGGACAAGCCTGTTACCAGAGTTTTAGTTTTGTTGCCTACAAGGGAACTTGCTGTTCAAGTGTATCAAGTTTCAAAACAGCTGGCTCAGTTTACTAAAATTGAAATTGTTTTATCTGCTGGTTAGTATTGAGCTTTCTTTTGTATGTTGTATTCTTATTGTGTTTGTTGCTTTACAGCAATTGCAGGATTTGGTAACATGTGGCCACAGGTGCAATCATCCCAATAGAATTAATAAAATAACCAATAAAAGATACAGAAATTTCTTGCTTTTTAAGATTGGAACTCGGTATGCTTTTATTATCTATTATTATGATCATTTACTGCCTCTATTATCACTTTAGTTTTCCTCATATCATTATTCTCAATATCGTGGTTTCTCAGGTCTCATAACATAAGTAATTATATTATTTAAGCAACACTAATCAAATCCTATTTCTCCCTTACATCATGACTAAAAGATAATTTGGCCAACATGCAGTCCCTTGCTGTATGTGTTGACCCTCTGGATGGTTTCATTCTGTGTTTAAAATTTTTTGAAAATTTACAGCATTGAGACCAGTAAGATGTTATTAAAGTGCACTGAAAATGTGAGAGATTTTTCTTACCCTCTTTTTCGGCATGGGTGGTCGGCAGTCTCTAGTGTAGATACAAATTACCGCTCATTCAAATAAGATTTTATTTCTTTCATTTATCGTGCGTAGTTACGAAAGTCAAATATTTCTTGGAATACTGTATGGGAAAGAAGTTCGGCAGCATTTAAAGTTCAATTGCCGAGTGATAACATTAATATATGAAAAGTTGCACAGCATAAATATAAATAGTAAGATTTTCTCTTAATTTCTGCTAAGAATTGTAGAAGAAAAATTCCCATTATATGTTTGTCACAAAATAATATATGTTTCAAAATACTTTATGAAGGATTAAATGATTAAAATTTTAGGATAAAGATTAAAATTGCTTTTATATTCACCTAATTCTTACAAATATATCTTTTTAGTAATGTTTTTGTATTGAACAATCAACATTTGTAATATATTAGTATTTGTTCACAGCAAGAACTAAAAATAGTTTTCATACATGCAAATAATAGTACGTATTAAATTTTAGAAGCAGTAGTAGCATCATCATCTATAAAAATAAAACAATTTTTGGTATGAGTCGGTAAAATGATTGGGTTAGCTGGGAAGGGGGGCTATTCTATAGCCACATAATTTGTTACTTTGGCATTATTGATCCATGCCCAAAAATATCCCATTGCATTTTTTTTCAAAAATTCAGTATTGCTTTTTGATTATTATTTATTATTATTTCATTGAAAAGTGATGACATCTTTGTTCTGAAATACTTAAAAATAAGGAAATTTCCTGTTTAAAACTTATGAATTATGCCATGTGAAACATCTATAAAATGTTTTTATCAACAATTTATTTTCAAATTTCTTGACTGTTCTACTAATTTAATACATTTCTGAAATTTAACAAAACTATTGAATTTTTTTCCCATTTGCGTCAACCATTTGTAATCGATTTTAATGAAGTAGTCACTGTCAAATGCATTCTAAGGCAGTTATAACAGATAACCAAAAGCTGAAGATATTATATGTAAGAATATTTTTTCCTCCCAAATTCCAATTAGTTAAATGTTATTATTAAAATTTTAATTTAAATATAAGTTTCTGATGTGTATTTTATTTTTTAAAAAATGCAATGCTAATGAAGAAAATCTAATTTTATTCCTTTCTAAAAAAAAAAAATGTTTATTACTAGCTTTATCAAACAAGCAATTGACAAAAGTTTCAGCTACAATTGGGTCTACGTTTTTAAATTTGATAAATTTTGATACATAAAACACATGTGCTATAAAAAATCTCATAATTCCACTTTCTGCCTCTTATTAGTAATTGCTTGGAGTGGAAATAACAATGAACTAAAAACTTTTTTTTATTATAGTTTGTAATTATGGATTTAATGAAGGAAAGCCATTTTTCTTTAAAATGAACCATAATATATGCCCAATGATCATTTATTAATCATGTTATGTCTACATGCCACGTTAACATCAGTAAACGTTTTAGAAGACAATAAAATCGGACTACATTTTATGTGGCAACAAATATTTTAGGAACCGAACAAATGTAAAAAATAGAATTCAAAAGTTTTAAATTTTAGAACTCAGTTTGAAAATCTTAAATAAAGAAAAGTTTTCTTTCTTTTCGTAGATTATTGTAAAGCAAACCAAACTATATAAGAAAATCGAGATAGTGGTGTTTAGATTTCAGTGAAATCGGGATGTGTGAATTTTGCACATGCTTGTCAGTCTACATGAAAATTCTCAAAAATTGGCATAAGGAATTATTCCATGTTTAGAAGAATTTATCAATGTAGGCAATTAATTTTGCTTATGATAGAATTAAGTTTTCAGTTATATCCAGAATTGCTGACATTCACCTTGAATTAGTTTGAAAATAATGAAAGAGAAAGAGTGTTTTGTTTCCAGAAATTCATAAAAAACTATTTTGCTAATGTTTCATGTAGGACATAAGCATTTTTTCTTATCGATAGAGCTATCATAAATCATATTCTAAAATAACTAGCAATTAACATACTTGAAAGATTAGATATAATTTTTTATGTATTTTGATACTTTTTAAATAAATCTAAAGCATACATGTTACAAGCAAGTAAACTCAATATTATATTACAGCTTTTTAATTGTACCTGTTATAATATTTCTCTATTTGTTCTTAAAGCAAAACACAACATGGAAGTGGCAATGAAATAATAAAATGTTGCAGTTTCCTGGGATAGCTGTGAATCCAATATTTTTCAATAATTTTTTTGTTCTTACACCGCTAAAGACCGTTTATCTAGATTATTTTGCACTTGATTTCCATAAAAACATGCAATTCGGATTTGCGTTGTAATTCATAGAAGATTCACAAAAAGCTGTTTAATTTATCCATTCAAATTTTATCATTTATAGAAGAATGTGCAATAGCTTGCCAATAAAAAATATATTGCTTAAACGAAATATGGAATAAATAGCTAATTTTTGGCTTTCCTATTTATATTTTTTAGAAATTTTTTCATAGCTATATTTTTATGCAAGAAATATATAACTTATTAAATATATTACCAAGAAATATATTAAAAAATATCTTAAAATAGTTAAGTTACTGATGTTATCAAGCTCTTTATATTCATAATAAATTTACTCAAACATTGAATTTATTCTATTTTATTCTTTGTTTTCATCTACTTGAGGTATATTAATGTGCATACTATAAATAACTTTCCAAATAAAAATTATTTTAAAAATAAATTTTCTAATTTATATTTTTATGACTTTAAAAGAAATGTTCTAGTTTTTTAAAGAGATTTAAAAAATGAACACAAATACACATATATTTGCATGTATGCTCAAAAATCGGAAAATTTCTTTTTATTAAAACAATATTAAAAGAAATAACAACTGCAAACTGAAGGAATGAATTTAAATTTGAAAACAGAGCAATATAACTATATTTTTATATATTCCTTGAAATTTAGACTGTTTTAATTTTTTTAAGCTGCGTTAGCTCATTTTGTGTGAAGAAAAAGATTGTTGGCAGAGATTAAAGTTAAAATGTATTGATCAGTAAGTTAAATGTATCATAAGTTAAAATGTTAGTAAAGTTAAAATGTATCATAAAAATAGTAGAAGTAAGAAAAAACCATTGATTAAGGAAACATGTATGAAACTATATATGATTAGCAGTTTGTCACTCATTTGAATTTCTAGTGCTTCAATGTGATGATTAATCACAAGTGAGCATAAGAACACATTTTAAATAATAATAAAAAAAAATTAATGGAATTTACCTATAACATTTCAGTTAAACCAGCTATTTGAAAGAAATACTACTTGAAATACAAAATACAATTTCATTCTAAGTCAACATAAAGCCATTATGGCCTTCTCAGGTAAGAAAATCCCCTTTCTAAAGATTGACCCCTCAACGTAAGTGTCATCACTAAGTCTCAAGCCTAAAGAAAACTGTGAGGTGCTGGATTCTGTGACATCTGTAAATGATCGTAAAATCGCCTTGTCGGAATTCATTATATTGACTACCCTTTAATCTATTGAAATGTCAAACTTGTAGGGGGATAGAAATACGTTGTAATACATCCAGCAGTATACAACCTACTTAATAATCCATGTAAACCGAACTTCCGAAACGATTCCGAAACGAAATTAGAAAGTAGTAAATAAAAGTTTTGCAATATTTTTTAATTTATTAAAAAAAAAAAAAAGGTTTGTTAAGAAGTTAGAAATATTTTATTTTGATTCAATGAAACAAAACAATTAAATTTACCTTAATGAATTTTATGTCTATATGTTTTAATTTTAAAGTTGTCACAAGTGTTTGTAGAAAAAGGAATTGCAGCCTGGTTATCACAGTATATTTTCGGTACAATTTTGTTGTGTAAAACATAAAGCTCATTATTTATTTGTGGAAACCACATTGATTAAAGCTATTGATGATAACATAATGCAAAAGGTTTTTATCGTTAACCAGGGGTGTTTGTGCTCCGGGGAAACCCCGGAATTCCGGGGATTTTGAACTTCGATACCCGGAAATTCCGGGGATCGTCGTTCAAAAGGAAGTAGGAATAATAATGAATTATTTATTTTGATCTGGGTAATTTTGTTTGCTTTGAAAGCAGAAAACGCAAGGTCAGTGTGTGTGGTGAAAACTTTTCCTTTCTTTTTCCAAAGGCAGTGATAATGCGTGAAAAGGGGGAAAAACTTCTTTTTTGTTCTTTCCTTATTGCGAGTTATGACTCATTCCCCCGGTTCTCGGACATTCTCTTCTGGATTCTTTTCGGCAAGTAGGCGCGGCAGAAAAAAAAGGGAGAGACTTCGTTCGACCAGATGTGCGATCACGTGACCCGGGTTCAAAGGTCTTAATTTTGCAAAATTAATGGTTATTAATTTTGCAAAAAAAGTAATTCATTGAACTTTTATAATTAGGTCATTCAATACTTCATAATCGTAATTTTTCATTTCTCCCCCCCCCCTCTCGAAACTCCAAAATGTCGGTAGTAAGTCCGTAAAAGTTTCAGGGGATTTTTTGGGGTCCCACAAACACCCCTGGTTAACAGTTTCTCAGTATTCATTTTCTTATATTAATCATTAATTTGAAATTTATTCTAATGATGTTAGTTACAGATTAATCTTTGATTTTTATCATACCTTGTTTTTACATGTTTTTATTGTTGTTTTATTGTTAATTATTATTACACATATTACTGTTTAATTTTTGATAGTATATACCAAATAAATCTTTTCTGCACTGAATCTTATCTATTTTAGTTTCAATAATTTTTTGATAAAATATAACAATTAAGTGACAGTGATTTCTTTTGTATTGCATAGTTTTGTACTACATAAAAACATTCAAGTTTTCTATTAAATGGTCCAAGAATTAAAAAGAATGTCATTATAATGTATTTTTTTTATTAAAGTTAAAAAATAAAAGTTACTGATTCATTTAAAACAAATGAGAGTTGAGTTAATGAATCATTTATTTATTTTTGACCTGTTTTATTGTTAATTATAAAAGAGGACTGTTGAATAAAAATTTTATATTCCTTCTGAAGTTAGAAGTTAATTATATTGTAACCTCTCATTTTGAAGCAGCAAGGCGCTATTTTGTTACAGACTTAATTTTTGAGCTACAGTCAAACAACTTGGCAAAATTTGAGCTGGCACTTACTTTCCAATTTTCCGTACCATGTCAATGGAAATACATATGATCCATGATGACCCGAATAGGTGAAGCATTTACCCGGCTCTTATAGAACTTATTTTTTCTGAATAAATTAAAGAAAATTTCAGAAATTAAAATACATGAACTTTAATAGTAATTTTGGCTACTTGAATTATAGTAGAGATAGAAAAACTGAACAAAGACTCTTTTTAGCAGAATATTTTCTGTTTGTAAAAAAAACTGCAAAAAAAAACTGCAAAAAAAAAAAATGAATGCTTCTCCGAATATTTTGAAAACTGTTTCTTATTTAAATCCACATTTATTGTAAAACAATGCATTATGAGGAGAGCAAATGACTGATTTGCTTCTTTATTCCAATGAATAGATTTTCACTGCATGTTCAGAACATGGAACAATCAGTTTGAAATTTCCCTAAAAAAACTAAAATAAATGCAAAAAAAAAAAAAAAAACTTGATTCATTTAATGAAGTTTTTATTTAAATGAATCATGGTTAAAAGAATTTTTTAATTTTTGGCAAGTTGGAAAGATAATGCTTGTATTGCCACATGGCAATGGGACTATGGAAATTGGATGTAATATCAATAAGGATATAACTTGTTGAAACTCTGAAAGAAAATTCTTGAAATGATCTAAGAACTTTGTATAATGCTATAAACTTTTATGGAGAAATCTAATTGTTAAAATCTCAAGAGATTTGCTATAATATGTAAAATTAGTGCTTATGAGGTATTATGAAACTTTTTTAAACTTAAAAAAAAAGTTTAGTGGGAAGAAAAAGAATCCAATAAATCTAACACAGCTTTGCAAATTAAATTAATGCAACAGAAAGGATAATGAAACCGATGAATGAAAAATCTGCAAAAGTTGCAAAAATGAATGCTCAAAGCTTTGTGTTTTTGTCAAATGGTTTGTATTTAGCTTAAAATTTAAATTATCTGTATCTTGTTAGCGGAAGTGTTCTTTTGTGTTTTATTTCACCCAAAACCTTAATTTTGCCTGACTTTAAATTAGAAAACTTGAATTAAGTAATCAATATTTTTTCCCTCAGAATTATAATTATTAACAAGGAGATTTTTTTCATGTTTGTATATATAAACATTAATTTAATATGCTATTATTTCAGATGAGGTTGAATTATGCTTACTTCTTTTTCTTTTTCCCACTGATAAAAACAAGGGGGTATTGTTGTGTTGCAACTAGCACAAGAGTTTTCTCTTATACTGCATATACATATATTGGAAAACTCGAGGAATTTTTTCCAGATTTAAGTGACAACCCAGATTGATGAATTGAGCTAAAAATATAATTGATATCTTGAAAAATACATTACTAATATGAATTCAAAAATATTCTTAATTGCTTACCTTTTATGTTTCCTTTCATATTGCTAGCATTATTATATCTGCGATATCATAGGTCTGAATAAATTATTTAAAAATGTATTTTTACTTTTATTCTACTTTTGCTGATAATGATTTATATTTCTATGAATCCTAAAATGTTTTCACTTATGAATATTTTATTTTTAGTGGTATCTATAAAAACATTTTTGTATCTTTTGTTCCCTGCAAGTGATGTAGTGATTATTTTTTATGTGACAGTAGAAACAAAATCCACATTTTCTTTCTTTTATTGCTGCGCAAATGTTTTATGAGCAAATATCCATTCCATCTGAAGGACCAACATGTCTTTTTAGTTGCCTAGTACCAGTGATAAAAATTTCATGTTATTTTTATATTTATTCATGTAAATTTTGGATATTTTTATATAATATTCTGTAACTTTATTGCTTTGAACTTTTGACAGTAAAAGCATTTGTGTTGAATAGGTGGTCTAGAATTGAAGGCCCAAGAATTAGCTTTGAGACGTATACCTGATATTATTATTGCTACACCAGGAAGACTACTTGATCATCTTGAAAATACTCCTTCTTTCAATCTTCATTCTATAGAAATATTGATTTTGGATGAAGCAGACAGGTTTGTTTTTTTCACATCCATTAAAGTTTACTATGCTAATTGTAATATTTAACCATCAATGGATTGAGTTATTTATTCTTGTTTTTTAAAGTATTAAGTAAGCACATCTGCGTAATTCTACTGTATTCATAATCAAAATTTGAATATATTAAAATAGAATTCCTTTAAAATGACTAAATTATAAAAATGTACAAAAGTGTAATTTTTTTAAAATATTTATTTTGTATTTTAAATTCTAAAAGTGTTATTGAATTGAGATATAGATAAAAATGAGCACTGTTGTCAACTAGTATGATAAAGATACTATTTAATAATGAATTTTTAATCGCATATTTCATAATGAAATAAATAAAATATTAATTTCTTAACTAACTTAATGCCCTTATATCTTCTATTCCTCCTCTTTTCCTTTTCTGCAGAATCTTGGATGAATATTTTTCTGAACAAATGAAAGAAATCATTAAGCAGTGTTGCTATGAAAGGCAGACTATGTTGTTCTCGGCTACTCTTAATGATGAAGTAAGATATTTTTTGTAGAATTGAACCTTCACTTTCTTTTTGCATGATTTTTTATTTTATCATATTTCTTGTTATAGGTGAAAGATCTTGCAGCTGCTGTATTGAAAAAACCTGTCAAAATATTTATTAATAACAACACTGAAGTAGCCATGAATCTTCACCAAGAGTTCATTCGCATCCGACCAAACAGAGAAGCAGACAGAGAAGCCATTGTAGTAGGTAATTACTTTTGAAATGATCTGAAAAAAACTTTTTAATTTTAACTTAATTTTTTTATTTTTATCATACATTTGAAGTACTTTTCCTATAAAATAAAAAGTATTTTAGCTATTATTACAAAAAGTGTGTATACAAAAAATGAGGCTCCAAATAAATACAAAAACAGTGTCTCTCCTCTCCTTCCTTTTTTTTAAAAAAAATTATAGTTCACATATGTGAACTTAATACCAAAAACACTAATATTTCAATGATTTATGAAACCTAAATAGTTGGTTATGAATAAAGTATTTTCAAACCAATGTGAGTTATATTTTATTGACTGTCTGGTTTTGGTTATTGGCTGGTTTATTTATTAAATTAATTGTATTTTGTGATGTCAACTGATTTTTTTTAGCTATTGTACCTATTTAACTGCAAACAACCAAAAAGAAAATTGAGAAATTTTTTTTAAGTAAATAATGTACAAAAAAAAAAAAAAAAAAAAAAAAACTCAAGCTGAATTTAATTTTGATTTAGTAACAAACTAAAAATGCACAGAATATTTTATAGCTAATAAAGTTACTCTTAGTTACAAAAAGATTAGGTAAAATGACAGTAAAAAGATTGAGATTTATTAATTGTACCTAATTTTGATCCAGTATTCTACTTCAAAGTACAATAATTGCAATTGGATAATTACAATTTAATGATGAAATAAGATAATTCATAATTAAATAAGTTTATTGCTATGGTTGTTTTAACTATGAAGCTAAGCAAAATTTTTATTTGAAGTGTGTAGTTAAATATATCTAGAAAATAACAGAAAAAAGTCATAACAGCGATTTAAATCATTCATTTCTTTAGAAAAATTATTGCATTCTATATATCTCTGAAATTCATATAATGTTCTCATAATTACAGACTCGTAAACAAAAAATAGTATTAAGCCAAAGAAATTAAACTTTTCGCCAACAGAGAAAGAAAAAAAAAATGACCAAAACTACAACCATTCTTGGGTATTAAAGTCGAACGTGATTCAAATGGTTGTTAAAATAATTGCATTTAGTAAATTGTAAAAAAAAAAAAACTAGATATTTCATCTAAAAGTTGCATAAATGGGTAATGTAAAGTAATAGATGAGGATACTTTTAATGATTAAAGCTAAATTGTCTTTCTACTTGTGCAAACATCGTATTTACTTCCGTGACTATTTCTTGTCAACATGTGTAGTATGTAATTGCCAATTCTGTGACAAAAATATCTTGATGTGCATGGCATGTAATTCCATCTCAGGTGGTGTTGATCAAAACATTATATATTATGTATTGAGATTAAATCTTTTCTATTAATGAAAATGCTTCCAATAATAATAAAAAAATGCGCAATAAAATACATAAATTTTTATAAAATTCACCGCCTTTTGCCAGTATAGAGATTTTTCTGGCTATTTAAATATTAATACGGAATATTTTGAAATTTCATCATATCATTTAATGTAACATATGATCTACAACAAATTGATCCACTGTCGGAATTAAAATGTTGGCTAGACTTAAGTTCAATGTACAGTCACCAACATTGAACTATTTGTTAGGCGATTTCTCATCAAATGTAATTATGGCAATTTTTTATTTCAATTCTTAAAGCTGTTTATTTTCATTTTGGTAGCCATCGGAGATGTACTTTTGATGAGTTTTTGTAAGATTAGCATGATTCGGGCATGCTTGGAGAAAAAAACTTACATTAACTTAATGTATGTAATGATTAAAAGTTAAGGTTTTAGATAAAATCGTTCTTTTTTTTTCTTCTTTTTAGTTGTTCCAATTAATTCAAACAGTATATATATATATATATATATATAATAAACAAATGATGAAACGTCCTTTGTAATTGCAGAAGTTATGTTTTTCTTTGTTTTTGAATTTAAGTATTAAATACTTGTTTTTTTCCAGCTCTACTTTCTCGAACATTTCAAGATCGTGTCATGGTGTTTGCACAGACTAAAATGCAAGTTCATAGACTTTATATAATCTTTAGTTTAATGGGCATTAAATCTACTGAACTGCATGGAAATATGAATCAGCCTCAACGATTAGAAGCTCTTAGAAAATTCAAAGAGGGAGAAGTAGATGTTTTGGTCGCCACTGATGTGGCTTCAAGGGGTTTGGACATTCCCAATGTTAAAACAGTAAGTTTGATTTCTTCATTTTCCCCTTTCAATTTTCTCCATAGAAAATAAACAAGATTATATTTTGAAATTTTTGAGAATTAAAAGATCCAGTATATTATTTCTAAAGCTAGCTTCTAGCTTTAGCTTCAATCTAAATTCTTTAAAATATATTTACTAGCTGTAATTAAATAAATAAAAAAAAGTGGCTGATTTAAATATAAATTGTCTAAAATTGGCATGATCTTTCTTTCTCTGCCCTCTCCCTCCCCCCATTTGAGAATGTAATGTGTATCTTGAAACAAATAAAGCTGTAAGCATTGCTTACTTTACTTGATCATTATATGGTATATTATTATAATAGAATAAAAATTTCTTCTGCGTTTTAAAGAAGTATTTTATAGAAACTTTCAATGTATATTAATAAATAAAAGATAATTTCTTGAATGTATTTATTGAAATAGCAATTATAGTTTAATGACATATTATAAAAGATGTCCAAGAAAATGTCTTTAAAAGACTTTCCTTTAATTAAACACACCCAACTTATTTTTTAGTAATCCAGATTATTTCTATTGCAATATAATTGTAATTACTGCTAAAAGAAAAGAGCTATGTTATTTCTATTATAATATAATTGTAATTACTGCTAAAAGAAAAGAGCTACGATGAATCGCTTTTTTTCTTTATCCTAATTCATTTGCAATCAAAAATTGTGTTGAATTGATTTAAAATTTCCATTTTATTTGAATGCCTTCTATCAATAGTCATGCTTCTCATTAACTTTGATAGTCTCCTATGGAATTGAAACAAATTAAGAATTATAATTTTTGGGTATAATTTGTTGTTATTTTTTTAAATACAATATTTAACAAACTTCAATTTAAAATGAATATTTTCATAAAATTGCAATTATATTTAAAAAATTATTGTTCTCTTGAAATTTTAATGGACTATATATTTACTAATATGCAAGATTTGTTTTATATTTTTGATGTTGTGTCCACTTTACAATGGAAAGGGGGTTGTAGTAGCTTCTGAGGGTAATGACCCCTGATCACCCGAGGGCAGAAGTCTGAGTTCTAGCTCATATGAAGATAACACTCACACACTCACTTGCACAACCCCTTTTTACAGGGAGCCTCTTTTACAGAAATCGCAGAATACAGGGTAAAATCAACCATGCCCGAACCAAGACTCGAATCCAGGATGCCGAGATCACAGGGAAGACACACTACCCTTAGGCCAGGATGCCAGCGTTTTATATTTTTATTTTTTTCAAACTAGATGATATTGGCAACCAACTAGTTCGATGGAAATATTGGTGGTATTTAA